>NC_136973.1:20533322-20600822 GCF_032717465.1 Coenobita brevimanus
CCATATGGTTTCCTGTACACCAGGAAACCATTTACTACGCTGGGTGGTAACCATATAACCAAATTATGGCGCCTGGTGGTTAGTTGGTAATTAAGGCCCTCCAATCGAATTGAGTCGGTGCAGGTTTGTATCCAAGCGGTGGTTGGGGTTTATTGCTCATGTAATGCCACTCAGGGATGAGTGAGGCTGGTCACCCTCATCTTAAATGTGAGGACCAACTTGCCTAGCCCCGTGCTCTTATGCTTCTCATGGGGCAACACAAGATTAGATAATGATGCTGATGATGATGACAATAATAATAATAATAATAAGAAGAAGAGCAGTCACAGAGTTCAGCATTCGCGTCCACCAACTGATTTGACGGAATTATTTGACTTTACCCTGTGACCCTGATCTTCGACAGATTACTCTTAATATCAGTTTACTTTATTCTCTCCTAACTTTTTAATAATTCCACTAACGTTCGTTCAGATAAGATCAGTAATGTTTGAACTGACTTTTGCCAGTGATCTTGAAATTTAATCTTTCCCTGCCATCTTGTCTATTCACTGCATTCAAAAATAAATTTCTCTTTCACTCTTTTTGTTTTTACCTGAAGACTTCCATAAAGTTTAGCTGATATCAGACAGATCTTTTTAAGCTGATATTGTCGTGGGACTTTGACACCTGTCTCACTCAAGAACACTAGATCACACTGCAGGGTGATCCTCAACTCATCCACCAAGCCTGATCCAAATCAGATCAAAACTGTTTCACTTATTTCATTCACTTACAGTTACGTTGCTCGAGCTTTGACCTTTTCCTGTGACCTTGACCTTTGGCTGATTGTTCTCAAAACTGTATCCCTCTGTTCTTCCTTTAGTTCTTCCTTGACCTTTAACCTGTTGTTCTCAAAAGCAATGCGTCTGCTCCTTAGCCGGCTGTCAACCCATCCACCAAGTTGGCTAAAATTGGATTAGAACTGTTTGAAATATGTTAAACTCTCACATGGGTCACACTTAGTCCTGTAATCTGCCTCTTACACTGATTGTTCAAGTTTAATCACTTTATTCTTACCTTGCTGTCAATTATTTCCCAAAGTTTGTTCGAAATTAGATAAAATATATGAAAAATAGCCCGTGATACTCTACTTTGACTTCTATCTATCTATCTTTCTATTGCAAGACGCCTCAATCCCGTTTGGGGTGGCCACAAACAAATCGCCTCCAAGTCGCCCTATCTCCCGCCATTTCACTGCCCTGCCCCCAACTCACACCCCCCTCTCTCATATACCTCTCCACCCCATCCCTCCATCTCATCCTCGGCCTCCCCCTCCCTCTTCCCCCCTCCACCTCACTCACATACACTCTCTTCGTCAGTCTTTCACCCTCCATATTCTCCACATGGCCAAACCACCTCAGTGTGTTCCTCATAAAGCTTCCTATCACATCCACATCCACACCAAAATGCTCCTTTATATCCTCATTCGTCAGCCTGTCTCTCCATGTGACTCCACAGGCTCCTCTTAAATAACTCATTTCCACTGCTCTCACTCTTGACTTGTGTCCTTCCAACAATGTCCAAGCTTCACTTCCGTACGTTAGAGTTGGTATCACAATAGTGTCATGTAGTAACTTTTTCACTTCCATGCTCACTTCCCTGTTTCTTATCATTGCTTTCAAAGAACCAGCAACCTTTCTTCCCTGATGTACCCTTTCAAGCACTTCACCCTCCAAACCTCCATCCTTACTCATCACACTACCCAAGTACTTAAACGTACTCACATTTTCCAATTCCTCACCATCCAACCTCGCTGTACATTCACTGACTTCACCTCTCTCAAAGACCATCACTTTACTCTTCCCTACGTTCACCTTTAGATTCCGTTTCTTACACACTCTCCCAAACTCATCCACCAAGCCTTGCAGCTCCCCTTCGTCTTCACTCAACAACACAGTATCATCTGCAAACAACAGTACAGGGAGTTTCCAGACACTATCCTCTCTCACCAGGGCCACTCCAACATCCATTACCCTACCTTGTACCTCTTTTATTACCCCATCCATGTACATATTGAACAACCATGGAGACATGACACATCCCTGTTTCAACCCGACTTTCAAAGAGAAAAATTCACTTAGTTCACCATCCACACGCACTGCACCCTTCGCACCATCGTACATACTCTTCACAGCATTCAACAACTTCCCATCTACTCCATATGTTCTTCACACTTTTCACAATCCTTGTCTATCCACTCTGTCATATGCTTTCTCCAAATCCATGAAAGCCGCATACACCTTCTTTCCCTTCTCTAGAAACTTTTCCACTAAAGATCTAAGAATGAATATCTGATCTACACAATCTCTTCCCTTCCTAAAGCCTCCCTGTTCTTCTTCAACTAATTTTTCTGTTCTTTAATTCTGTCAATAAGTATCCTACCATACACTTTTCCTATTATACTAAGAAGACAAATACCCCTATGATTACCACACACTTCTTTTTCCCCTTTTCCTTTGTACAAGGGAATAATTATACCTGACTTCCAATCCTCCGGGACTCTACCTTCCTCCCAGGCCAATCTGCACATCTTCCACATCCATTCTACTACTATCTTTCCCCCATGCTTCAGCATTTCACCACACACTCCATCAATTCCTGGGGCTTTCCCCGATTCAACTTTCTTCATTGCTTCCACAACTTCTATCCTACTGATTTCTTCCTGTCTTCTCACCTCCCTCCTTCTCCCAGCCATTTCCCAGCCACTTATACTCGCATTACTTCCATCCTCTATGTTCAACAATTCCTTAAAGTGTTCTCTCCATCTGCTCACTTTTTCTCCCTTCTCCACTAGTAATCTACCATTTTTATCTTTCACTCCCCTGCTAATTTCACTTCCACCCTGTCTTACTCTTTTCACCTCTTTCCAGAACATTTTCTTACAGTCCCTCCACTTTACACTCAAATTCCTTCCAAATTCCTCATCCACTCTCCTCTTACTCTCTCTTACTAATCTTTTCACCTCTCTCTTTCTTTCTACATATAACTCTCTCTTCCGCCTCTCAACTTCTTCCACGCCCATATTTCTCATCCATTCATTGTATGCTTTCTTCTTTTGTGCCAAAGCCTGTCTCACCTCTTCAGTCCACCACGCTGTTCCTTGCACCCCCTTCCGTCTTCTCTTCCTTCCACACACCACATCACATGCTGCACATATTTATTCTGTAAATATCCTACACACACCTTCCAGGTCTCCCATCTGCTCCAATTCATATTTGCCCAATCGTTCCTCCACTTCTCTCTTATACTCCGCCTTTTTCTCATCCTCTTGTAACCTTTCCACTCTCCTTGCAACTACTCCTTCCTCTCGTCTTTCCCTTCTTCTATTCCTCCATCTTACTTGAATTCTAATTCTGGCCACCACCAAGTAGTGGTCAGAAAGTCCACTCCCCCAACCTCTATAAGCTCTTGCATCCATTACACATCTTCGCATCCTTTCATCCACACACACATAATACTCTAAAAAACAGTTAGTGTCTATGAGGCCTAAAAAACAGTTAGTGTCTATGAGGCCTAAAAAACAGTTAGTGTCTATGAGGCCTAAAAAACAGTTAGTGTCTATGAGGCCTAAAAAACAGTTAGTGTCTATGAGGCCTAAAAAACAGTTAGTGTCTATGAGGCCTAAAAAACAGTTAGTGTCAATGAGGTCTACCGTATCTGTCAACCTTTCCACCATGTTTCGTTAAATCTATTAAAACACACGCACACACACACACACATACACACACACGTAGAGAGAGAGAGAGAGAGAGAGAGAGAGAGAGAGAGAGAGAGAGAGAGAGAGAGAATTCTGTATAAACAAAAAAGAGCGTGTGTTGCAGTCTTTTTTGTTTGTTTGTTTGTTTTTTAGCAGCTCTGGGCTGTTTTGTAAGTGGCATAGAAGACATGGTAACACCTCTTACTTTGCTATTTATCCTGCTTTTTACACCACAGTATCCTCCTATACATTTAGGCTACAAATTATGTCGGTAGTGGGTAGTTAAATTGTAAGAAATCATTTAGATGCACTGCGCAAAATAAGTCGCTATGGTAAAGGTGCTAGGAATGGTAAGACAAAGTCACTAATTTATATCTGATACTTATAGAACACATGGTTGTTAGATGGGATTAGCCTGCATCCAACATTACAAAGTGCAGTTTGCAATGACAAGTATTGGGTTGCGGTATGAAGTAATTTACTGATTGCGTGAATGTAAAACACACACACACACACACACACACACACACACACACACAAACCCTACTCACGGCTGCGTAGAGAGGTGGTGGATGTCAGTGAGGAGGAGCAAGCATGCACTGACGTAGCGACTGGCCTTGTGGCTGATGTGAAATTTATCTGAGCACGTGATTGAGTGGGGCAGGATTGAAGGGTCTTGGATGTTGATGTATGAGAGAGAGAGAGAGAGAGAGAGAGAGAGAGAGAGAGAGAGAGAGAGAGAGAGAGAGAGAATGTTCATATGCTCCACTTCAGATCCTCCAAGCTATTTCTTTTGTGTTGCGGGGACGGTTCATTCAGCGTTATCAATGTCTGTCCTACATCATTTATTCACATATTTATTCACATATTTCGCTCCCTCCCCCCCTCCCCTCCTTCCTGGGTATACAGGGTTAGGAGGGGGGCGCCCCTGAGCAGAAATTAGTGGCCGATTAGGAGAAATACACTGAGGTGGTTTGGACATGTGGAGAGAATGGAGAATGAAAGACTGACTAAGAGGGTGTATGTAGGTGAGGTGGAGGGAGGGAGAGGGAGAGGTAGACCGAGGATGAGGAGGAGGGATGGAGTTGAGAGGTATATGAGGGAGGGGGGGGGTGAGTTGGGGGGAGGGGAGTCAAATGGTGGGTGACAGAGTGACTTGGAGGCGTTTTGTCTGCGGCCACCCTTTGCGGGATTAGGGCGTCGGGCTATAGATAGATAGATAGAAGTGTACATTTGATCACCAACTCATTTTTCGGCAGGTGACGCCATGGATTCACAATGAGTGTTGCTGCTGTTATCATTTTCTTCCTAAGGCAGCTAGTTCTGAATGATATCCTACATTCTGGATAAACTTCATGCCTTACAAGGTGCTGATAGCCCAGCAGGCACACACCTAAATTAAAAATGACTGAACGATATTTTTGGAGAGTTCGTTCGCGGTTTCAAAACGAAAACATGCAGAACTGCAAAGAAACTTTTTTGATTGTGTGAACACGTAAAATGAGTAGGTGTAAAAAAATTTGGTTATATTCTGCTTGTCTGTTTTTATAACTGTTGGAGCTAGACAGTAGGCTATATATATATATATATATATATATATATATATATATATATATATATATATATATATATATATATATATATATATATATATATATATATATACCTAACCTGCTTCCCCCAAGGAAAGGGAGGTAGCCGAGACAGGACGACACACTCCCCATTTACTCATCCATTCAAACACATTCATTCGCATCTTAGCCCCAGAGGGGAGAAGGGACAGATCCTCACTGCACCACACCGCACAAGGGTCAACTGCGCAGTGCAGTCAGTGACATCCGCAGCAGGGCCCGACAGCAGAGCTGGTTTACCCCTGCCACATCATAATAGACCCATCCCCTTACCCACACCTGACCTGACTAGCTGATCAGACCAAATGCGGGAGAATATCCCCTCAGGGCTGCGTCATCATTTATTCATTCACAATTTCTCTCCATTTATTTCTGTCACGCACAGCCACTCTTCCTTGCTCAACAGACATCCCTCTCGCATCCAGCGCTCTCTTCACATTGTCCATCCATCCTATTTATGGTCACCCTCTCAGCCTTACACCTCTCACATCAGATCTAGTTATCTTTTTCACCAATTGCTCATTATCCATTCTCTTCATATGCCCAAACCATCGCAACACCCACTGATCAACTCGATCAGCCATCTCCCGAACAACTCCAGTTCTCCTTCACACTTCATCATTCTGCACTCAATCCATACGCGTCACTCCACACATACCCCTCAGACACCTCATCTCCATTACATTCAAATTTTCCTCTCTGCTACGCCCATATTCCATGTTTCAGCCCCATATAATGCAATTGGTACCACAACACCCTCATACAGCCTTCTCTTTACATTCATTCTAAGCAAATGACATCTAAACACTTTTTTCCATTCCTGCCAGCACCTTTCCTACCTTATTCATTCTAAACTTCACTTCTGCATCTATTCTTCCATCCACAACAACATGTGACCCTAAATACTTAAAACACTCTATCTCCTCAAGCAACTCACCAGTCAAAACTATATTCATCCTCCTACCATCTACCAACCTCGTACACTTCATTACTTTACTCTTATTCTCATTTGCTTTCAATTTCCTCCTTTCACATCCTTCCAAACTCCTCTACCAACTGTCTCAATCTCTCCTCTGAATCAGCCACCAGTGCAGTATCATCTGCAAACAGCAGCTGCTTCAGATTCCACTCTCTACCACCAACATTCACCAGACTCAGACCTCCACCTAACACTCTTGCATTCACATCCCTTACAACACCATCCATATAAATATTAAACAACCAAGGCGACATCACACATCCCTGTCGCAGCCCCACTCTCACGGGAAACCAATCACTCACAGCATTTCCCACTCTTACACACGCTCTACTATTTTCATGAAAACTTTTCACCCCTTTTAGTAACCTACCATCAAGTCCATACAATCTTAAAACAGTTCACAAAGCCTCCCTATCAATTCTATCATACGCTTTCTCTAAATCCATGAATGCCCAACACACATCCTTGCCTTTCGCTAAATACTTTTCACACACTTGTCTCACGGCAAACACCTGATCCACGCATCCCCTCCCTCTCATAAAGCCACACTGCTCATCACCAATCACTCCCTCTGTACCCTCTCTAACTCTCATAATTAACACTCTACCATACACCTTACCTACAACACTCAACAGACTTATACCCCTAAAGCTAGTACATTCATACTTATCACCCTTGCCTTTATACAACGGGACCACGCAAGCACTTGCCCAGTCAATTGGCACTATACCTTTCACAAAGCACACATTCAACAATCTTACTAACCAGTCAACAATAGTCACTCCACCACCCTTCAGGCATTCCACAGCACACCCATCCATACCTGCAGCTTTCCCTGTTTTCATCTCCTTTACTGCCTTCTCCACTTCTTCCTTCGTGATCAAAGAATCATTCAACTCTCCCAACACATTTATTCCTTGCACCCTTCCATCCGCCACAATCTCAGCCACCCTTTCCTCCTCTACATTTAACAATCTTTCAAAATACTCTGCCCATCTCTTCCTTACTGCATCCATCTCAATTAACATCCTTCCATCCTCTGCTTTTACTCGCTCTTCCATCCCAGATTCTCCCTTTCGCACCCTTTTAACCTCCCTCCAGAACATTTTCTTATTCTGTTGAAAATTCTCAGTCAGCCGCCTACCCCACCTCTCATCTGTTGCCACTTGAGCATCACGCACAGCCCTTCTCGCCCTATTCCTCTTTTCCTTATACCTCTCATATGACACCTCATCCTTCCTCTGCAGCCACACTTCATATTTTTTTTTTTTTTTTTTTTATGTGTCCGACTCTGGACAAAGGCTTCAGGGCCTATATCTCAGGGGCAGTAGCCTATCCCAAGGCCCAGTAGTCCTCCTACACCTCCACATGTCACCACTTCGGCGCTAACACCCACCGTCCATACTGAATACATGCTAGGGCTGTCTCATACAGGACTGGTGTATTGGTATTAGCGGGGGTAATTTTACGACATGTCGGCGGGTCATCTGGTAGATCAGGAAAGTCTGCCTTTTATGAAATTCAAATCCTTAAACTGTGCCCTGCCCCAGCCGGGATTCGAACCTGGGTCCATCAGGACTGCAGGCCGCCTCTCTACCGATTCAACCACGCCTCCCCCATATGCACGTCTCTTCTCAGCCACAGCCATACTTACTTCCTCGCACCACCATTCACTTCCCTTTCTTACACCACCACCCACTCGTCTCACACCATACACCTGTTCCGCATGCCCCACCACAGCACTCTTAAACATCTCCCGTTCCTCCTTCACACTGACATTCTCCTGATCTTTCACTGCGTTCCACTCATCTTTCAATTTCTCCTGATACTCTATCTTTTTCTCTCTTTTATCCAACTTACTCACTTTCAAAACCTCCCTGCCACACCTAACCCTCCTAACTCTCACCTATCTCGTACCTACTCTTAACTTTCCCTCCACCAGGTAGTGGTCAGACATACCTCCACCCTCCCCTCTCAGAACTCTTACATCCAACAATCTACCTATTACATTTCTAGATACAACCACATAGTCCATCAATGCTTTATCCACAACCATTCCACCCTCCTGTCTCACCCATGTATACTTATATCTTTCTTTTCAAACAGCGTATTTCCAATCACCATCTCTCGCTCAAGACACATCCCTATCATTCGTTCCCCATTTTCATTTCTTCCAGGCACACCATGCATACCAACTACACCTTCAACTGCTACATTTCCCACTCTAGCGTTCAGATCTCCCATCATTACCACATTCACATTCGCTCCAAAACTGCAGACACTCATCAACATCATTCCAGAAAGACTCCTTCTCTTCTTCATCCCTTTCACTACCAGGCCCAAATGCACTCACAAACACCCACAACTCATGTTCAAACTTCGCTCTCACCCACATCAGTCTCGATGACACCTCCTTCCATTTAATCACACACTGCTGTAATTCCAGACTTACTAACAAGGCCACACCTTCTCTTGCCCTTCCTCTATCAACACCTGACAATCTTCCATTCACACTTCCAAACATAGACTCACTCTTCCCTTTCATCTTCGTTTCACTCAAAGCTAACACATCCAACTTTCTTCTCACAAACATTCTCCCAATCTCCTCCCATTTAGCCTCAATCGTACTACATTCACACACATTCATAGACCCAATCTTCAGGATACAGGGATAACTCAAACCCCCATCCCTTTCTCTGCACTGTCTCTTTTTAAGAACTAAAAAACAGAGGAGGGGGTCCCTAGTCCCCTCACTCCGCCCCTTTTAGACGCCTTTTACGACACGCAGGGAATACGGTGGCAGTATTCTTCCTAACACAACCTGGCCGCAGAGTAGTAGTGCCACCCCATAGTGCGGGCAGATTGTGTCCCCCCCGCCACGGGGAGGGACACACACACACACACACACACACACACACATATATATATATATATATATATATATATATATATATATATATATATATATATATATATATATATATATATATATTAAAACTGCAATTACAAGAGGAACCAAATGACTATTTGGTTGCCGAGTCTACGGTTCACGAGAATTTTGGTGGCATTAAGCTTGGCTTCATAAGTCTACTGGAAAGTCACTGGTTCACTTCAAAGTGGGCACCGCCTTTTTCAAAACAAGTGAGCCACTGTTTTACACATTCTTGGCCGACACTGGACAACATTTCAGGAGTAACAGAAGCATACGCATTCCTGATCCATTCTTCTAGTGTGGGGAGGTCTTGCAGCTTGGTGGTGTACACTTTGCTCTTAATATAGCCCAACAAAAAGAAGTTACATGGCTCCCGGCCACGGAAGCAATAATCATTCCAGGGAAAATCAAAGAAGTACAGCCTGAAGGCCTCCCAGTCCGCAGCTCCAAAGTGCCACAGACGACGTTTTTTTTGGAGGGTCTGCAGGCCGTACCAGGGCAATAGGACAGGTTAAGGTAATAAGGTTGTGATCAGAGGAGCCCAACGGAGGGGAAAGAGTAACAGTGTAAGCAGAAGGATTAGTGGTAAGGAAGTGGTCAAGTAGGTAAGAGCTCCCTCTAAGGCAGTCAGGGATACGGGTAGGGTGCTGTACAAGCTGCTCTAGGTTATTAAGGATAGAAAAGATGTAGGCTTGTTCACCAGGTGGATCAGTGAAAGAAGAGAGCCAAAGGTAGTGGTGAACATTGAAATCTCCTAGAATGGAGATTTCAGAGAAAGGAGAAGTGAACAGAATGAGTTCCATCATAGAAGTAAGATAGTTAAAGAATTTTTAATAGTCAGTAGAATTAGGGGATAAGTAAACAGCCCAGACATATTTAGTCAGAGAATGACAGGAGAGCCGAAGCCAGAGAGTTGAGAATTCAGAAGAATCAAGTTCAGGAACACGAGGGCAAGATAAGTTGTTGTGTACAATTACAAAACAGCCACATTTGGCTTTGATATGAGTATAGAGAAAGTACGAGAATACAGACTAGGGTTTGCTGTCAGTTGCCTCAGACACCTGAGTCTTAGCAAGGAAGAGATGGTGAGGTTTA
This sequence comes from Coenobita brevimanus, assembly GCF_032717465.1. Classification (NCBI taxonomy): domain Eukaryota; kingdom Metazoa; phylum Arthropoda; class Malacostraca; order Decapoda; family Coenobitidae; genus Coenobita; species Coenobita brevimanus. The sequence goes on from NC_136973.1 coordinate 20,543,696, forward strand.
GAGGAGATGTGATGTTCAACAGAGAGAAAGTTAGAGGATTGGCCGCCGCGAATGTTGCAGAAATGAGGAAGAAGTGAGTCAGACAGTGGTTCCAGGCAGCTCTTAGAGTAGCCACCGGGAGAGTGGCAGATATATATATATATATATATATATATATTGTTACGGTTTGCGCCAGCCCGGGGCTATTACAAAAAAGACAACAAGTCAGCCTTAGATGATTGGCCTCCACTGCGTTGCAAAAATAACGCAGACCCCGGCACTGACACTCCGCAAACTAGAGAAAAACTGCGCAACGGAAAAGTACTTATTTAAGAATGCAACACTCTGTACTTTGGTAATAAAACGGAACAGCCTACCTATAGATCTAGCCTACTATCGTCACTACCGGAAGTAATACCGCCCGAGACAGTATACAGGAACACCTCCCACTTACTTCCGGTGGTGACGACTTTCTACTTAACCCGTGTCCAAGGGGGAACGCAGTTAATAGCTCACGATGGTTCTCACTAGCCTTGAGCAAAGAGATGGGATTAACTGTGTAGGGGTTAGGGGTGTGTGTGTGTATGTACGTGTGTTGGGGAACGTTAACAAAGGCAGCGAGAGGACCACGGTGAGCCAAACTGGCCCTCCAAAGACAACACGGTTACAAAAACAAAATAAAATAACTACTTCCCTCAGTCAGCAACAAAAGAATAAAAATAAACTTAAATGAAAACGCCAGCTCGGCATAAAAATGACTGGGGAGAGAGTGTGCACACACGCACGATACAGAAGCTAGCTGGGAAGAGACTGGCCTACTGCTAGGCTCGTGTTCAGCCAAGCGCGAACGCATGAATCAAATTAATTAATAAGAACTTAAATTCGTGCCCCTCTCTCTCTACAATAAATTGGTACTTCTAATGCAAGCAAAACATCATTAAATATACTGGTAGCTCACATAAGACAATCAAAATAATCAAATGCATTCTCAGCATGGTATTAAATAAAATTGCCCTCAGTGGCAGGAACGAAAGAAACAAAAGAACTTGTAGCACTCGCTAATATAAACTCCGCGAATGACACGGATACATACTGCGTAATCCCCCTAGCCCAGCTGTAACGGCTGCATCCGTGGGAACGGAAAGGCGGACAGCGTAACACGCTCTTCCCCAAGGGAAAATTTTGAGCCCTGGATCAAAATTTTCGAATCATGACCCTGACCCCTCCCTGGACAAACAATCAGCAATTACGTTATCAGTCCCTTTAATATGCCTAACTTCTAAATTGTACTCTTGCAAAAGCAAACTCCAGCGGGTCAAACGCTGGTTCTTAAATTTAAACTTGTTCAAAAACTGCAGGAGATGATGGTCTGAATAAATCTTGATCACAGGGCCAAAAGGGGGCAAGTAGACAGCAAAGTGTTGTAGGGCCAGGATAATCGCTAATAACTCCTGCTCTATGACAGAGTAGTTCTTCTGAGCTCTATTAAACTTCTTTGAGAAGTATGATATGGGATGTTCAACCTGGCCCTCATCCGGTTGCATCAACACTGCTCCTACCCCTACTCGGCTAGCATCAACTGCCAGCACAAAAGATTTGTCAAAATCTGGTGCACGCAATATAGGGTGGTGGCACAGCAGAGACTTAACAGTAGTAAAAGCTTGCTCACACTCGGCTGTCCACTGCCACTTCTTATCCTTGCGCAATAAGTCAGTACGAGTGGCAAGCACTGTGGAGTAATTCCCAATGAATCTTCGGTAATAGCCGATCATGCCCAAAAATCGCTGGAGGGCACGGCGACACTGGGGTGCTGCAAAGTTGGAAATGGCATCCACCTTAGCCCGAGGTGGAGCCACTTGCCCATGTCCCACAACAAATCCAAGGTACTGGACCTTAGCACGTACGAACTCGCACTTGTCTAAGTTGACTACTAAGCCAGCTTCCTCCAACCGCTTAATGAGCATTTCCACATGATCAAGGTGCTCCTCCCACTTGGTGTCATACACAATGACATCATCGATGTAAACGACACAATTGGGTATGCCATCCACCACTTTATCCATAAGCCTCTGGAAAGTGGCTGGAGCATTCTTCAATCCATAAGGCATCACCTGGCACTGATATACTGCACCACTGACAACAAAGCTAGCCACTTGTTTAGCCCGTTCCGTCAGCGGGACCTGCCAGTATCCTTTTACTAAGTCAAGTTTGGTGATATAAGTGGCATTTCCCACCTTGTCCACGGAGTCATCGACCCGAGGTAAAGGATAAGCATCGGTCTTAGACAGTGAATTAACTTTAGGTAATTCCACACACAACCTAACCTTCCCATCTGGCTTCGGCTGCAAGGTAACTGGTGAACTCCACTCACTGAAACTCCTCTTGATCAATCCATGGTCCAACATATACTTGATATCATTATCGAGAGCTTTCTGTCTGATAGGGTTGATGCGGTAGGGAGCTAATTTTACAGGCTTACTATCCCCAACGTCAATGTCATGAGTAGCCCAAGTTGTCAATCCCGGTGAATCTCCAAAAACTTTCGGATGTTTCCATAATCTGTTGCAGAGCTCTTCTCGCTTTACTGGATCAAGGTGTCGCAATTTCTCCACCAGAGCTGCATAACCATTGCCCTCCCATAGGTCAGCTGGTAACATCTCACCACGACTAAACACTTCCTCCTGCTCCTCCAACTCACTACCAACCACCAAAACTACAGGAGCGCTCTTATCCCTGGTTCCCTCAACGTCCACTCCAAAGTCACCTTCCAGGAACTGTGGCTGTAACCCTGGTCCACCACTCACATCACCGGCACCAACAGCTCCCTCCACAGCACGTTCCTTTGATGCCACGTCCTCCTTTCCCCGTCCTTCACATCCCAGGTGAGAGACATCAGCAGTCATCCCACAATGAGAATCAACTGGGCGGTAGTATGGCTTCAACATATTGTGGCACAACTGAGTACTCTTCCGCCTATCTGGGGTAACAATTAGATAGTCAAGTTCCCCAACTCTCTTCTTCACAATATAAGGACCACTGAATCTAGCCGCCAGAGGTTTTCCTTGCATGGGCAGCAGTGCCAAAACTTCATCTCCTTGCTTAAACTCACGACTTCTGACCTTATCGTAATGAGCCTTCATTTTCGCTTGAGCCCCGATTAGATGGTCACGGGCAAGCTCTAAAGCGCAATGCAGTCTCTCCCGAGTGCGGCAGACATAGTCAAGCACGGATTCCTGGTTGCCAGATTTGTTGTTACTCCAGGCCTCTCGCACCACATCCAAGGGACCACGAACTCTGTGCCCAAACACTAACTCATTGGGTGAAAACCCTAACGACTCAGTTGGTACCTCTCTCACTGCAAACATAACAAAGGGTACCGCTAGGTCCCAATCCTTTCCACTATCACAGCAGAAGGTGCGCAGCATGGTCTTTAAGGTCTGATGATGCCTCTCCAGGGCACCTTGTGACTGCGGATGGTAGGCACTGGACAAAATGTGTTTGATGCCCAACTCTGTCATTGTCTGCTTAAACAAATTAGATGTAAAATGTACTCCACGGTCTGACTGCAACTCCTTGGGCAGGCCAAAATGAGTAAAGAACAGGATAAGTTGCTTGACTACTGACTTCGCCTGCATTCTTCTGATTGGTATAGCCTCTGGGTATCGCGTTGTAACATCCATTATGGTTAACAAATACTTGTTTCCAGCAGAAGTAGGAGGTAAAGGGCCCACAATATCAATGATTACCCGGGTAAACGGAGGTTCAACTGCAGGAATGGGAGTCAAAGGGGCCACAGGAAGAACTTGATTAGGCTTGCCCACCATCTGACACGTGTGACAGCTCTTGATGTACGCAGCAACTTGTCCCGGCATACTTGGCCACCAAAAATTATATCTTAAGCGCTGCACTGTCTTCCTGTTTCCCAAGTGACCTGCTAAAGGTCCCTCATGTGCTAACTGTATTAACGGCACCCTATACTGCACAGGCACCACCACCTGCACTAACTCACCCAGTCCTCCATCCACCGTGGCGCCAGTGGGCGTCCATCGGCGATATAAAACATTGTCTTTAATCAGGAACTCCTCCTTACCACACTCCATACTTCTTTCTTCCCCTACTCGAGCAAACAAGGGCTTTAATGTTACATCCTCCTGTTGCTTCACCCTCAATTCTGCTGGCCTAACACCCGCCAGCTCTACTGAGGACCGAGATAAGGGACTGGTCGGGGCACTGGATTGCGAAGGGCGATCAATCTCAGCGCCACCTCTAGTACACTCGACAGGGGGAGGAATGTCAGACTCCACACTGACATCATCACCTCTACCCTCAACAGTGACACTCTGTTCCTCAGGCGCGTTTGACGGTGGTCCTGCATCCCCGCAGTTGACCCCAGCGTCCTGAAATTCTTCTAATTCAGTCGGTGGGCTGGGTTCAGTCTCCACACAGACACACTCAGCACCACCTCTAGTGTCCTGAGTGGGAAGTGGGGCGGCACCCATGCACGCATTCCCACTCTCCTCACCCACCACAGCAACACTCTGCTCACTAGGTTCCTCCATTGGTGGCCCTGCCTCACCACAGTCGACCCCAAGAACCTGTGACTTCACCAGTTCTTCCTCCCGGGCTGCAACCTGTGCCATAGATCGTGTAATTGCACAGGCCGGGAACATGGCTTCCACTTCTGCATCAACTTCAATACCAATTTCTGGGGCGTCAAAACACTTCTCTGCCACAACAACTGGTGGGGGAATAGATGGAAATACTTTCTCCCCAGCCAGGTCGTTCCCCAGCAGAAAATCAATCCCCTCTACTGGCATTACATCAGCAACAGCTACTTGAGCTGCAGCCTGAACAATGGGGCAATCGAGTTCCACATGAACATAATCATAGTATTCATCCGAGTTCATGCCTCTACACAGCACATACTTCCCTGAGTTTACAGGCCCCTCCAGTCACGTTTCTGCACACAGAACTGTTGTGCACAGGTATCACGAGCCACAGTAACTGGATAACTGATCCCATGAATTTTCACTGTGCCGTGACACATAAAAGGTTTACACCAGTCTAGGGACGATTTCTGAGGCAGTTCATCCGGAGGTGGCGTAGCATGTTGGGTAACTTTTTCAGCCTGAGCTGGCAGCGAGCACAGCCGGCTGCACTCCAGCTTTCCACAGACTTCTCCTCACCGTTACCACTCTCCCAACTCCTCTCGTTCACCTGACTCGAACCTACAATTAGTGCCACTGGTTTGGCATTTTGGGAGGCCTTCCACTTAGGGCAGTTAGGCTTGATGTGCCCACTCTGTTTGCAAAAGTAACAAACTAGCTTCGAACTGGATACAGGGCTCTATCTCCCAGAATTCTTTCTCCTCTGAACTTCCCTTGGACTGATTCACGGGAGAGATTTATCCCAGGCAGGGCCACTCACAGTCCTCTCCCTGGAATACTGAAAATTAACATACTTGACCCCCATACTCCGCAAGGCAAACACCCGGTCATCAGCCCACGTCGCTGCTTCCTTCACGGTCTTAAATCTCTTCTCCCTAATTTTAACACCAATTTCTTTGTCAGCCATGTTGGTAAAATGTTCCATCAAAAGCAGTTCACGCACCTCGTTATACAGTGGCGCTCTCACTCAGCAACCACTCGTCTAACCTCTCCTCCAGATACCTAGCGTAGGCCATATAGGTGTCAGCAGGCCTTTTCCGAGCACCACGGAACAACAACCGATAAGCCTCTGGTCTAAGTTCATATGCCTTCAGGATGGCTGTTTTAAATTCATCATAATCATCTACATCCTCAGGGCTCAACCTATTATACACTTCCAAGGCTTTTCCCTTCAGCACATTAGATACCAACCCCACCCAGCGCTGCCTTGGCCACTCAAACTCCCTAGCCTTCTTCTCAAACCTGACAAACCATTCTGTCACCTTCAACTCATCAAATGCTGGCACTAATTTTAGACTCCTTGAGAACCAACTCTCCCTATCCTCTGCACGGCCTGAGGCTTGGGTATCTGAAGTTGGTCTATTAGCAGTCACCTCCAAGCGAGTCTTCTCCAGCTCAAATCGCATTTTCACGCTGCATCTCCATCTCCCTCTCTTCTTTCTCTCTGGCACGCTGCATTTCCATCTCCCTCTCTTCTTTTGCACGCTGCATCTCCCTCTCTTCTTTTTCACGCTGCATTTCCCTCTCTTCTTTTGCACGCTGCATTTCCATCTCCATCTTTTTCAACTCCAACTGCAACTGAGCCTCCGGTGACAAGGCTCCAGGGTATATGGGAGTGGAATGAACAACTCCAGGGAAAGCACCAGACATCCCTGGGGGAACTGCTCTAAACTGGCTCGGCGGCATCATAGATGGTAATAGTGGGGTAGCGAAACGAGGCATTTCAGCACCATAGTCAAACTCAGGGCTCACACGGGGAGTACCTTTGCTATGTGCCTCGTTCCATATTTTCCATATCCACAGGTGACTCAGCACGTACGCGATCTGGTGTAGACACGCGTGACTCCATGGCGACAAATCAATGGCAGTACTGAATAATGAAATACTAATGCTGACTGAGAAACTACAAACACATCAACTTCACCTCAAAGCACAGAGAACACCAAGGTAACGATATCCTAGCAAGAAGAAGGCACTGTTAGGATATCCTGATGCGAGGTCGCCACTGTTACGGTTTGCGCCAGCCGGCTAATACAAAAAGACAACAAGTCAGCCTTAGATGATCGGCTCCACTGCGTTGCAAAAATAACGCAGACCCGGCACTGACACTCCGCCAAACTAGAGAAAAACTGCGCAACGGAAAAGTACTTATTTAAGAATGCAACACTCTGTACTTTGGTAATAAAACGGAACAGCCTACCTATAGATCTAGCCTACTATCGTCACTACCGGAAGTAATACCGCCCGAGACAGTATACAGGAACACCTCCCACTTACTTCCGGTGGTGACGACTTTCTACTTAACCCGTGTCCAAGGGGGAACGCAGTTAATAGCTCACGATGGTTCTCACTAGCCTTGAGCAAAGAGATGGGATTAACTGTGTAGGGGTTAGGGGTGTGTGTGTGTATGTACGTGTGTTGGGGAACGTTAACAAAGGCAGCGAGAGGACCACGGTGAGCCAAACTGGCCCTCAAACGACAACACGGTTACAAAAACAAAATAAAATAACTACTTCCCTCAGTCAGCAACAAAAGAATAAAAATAAACTTAAATGAAAACGCCAGCTCGGCATAAAAATGACTGGGGAGAGAGAGAGTGTGCACACACGCACGATACGGAAGCTAGCTGGGAAGAGACTGGCCTACTGCTAGGCTCGTGTTCAGCCAAGCGCGAACGCATGAATCAAATTAATTAATAAGAACTTAAATTCGTGCCCCTCTCTCTACAATAAATTGGTACTTCTAATGCAAGCAAAACATCATTAAATATACTGGTAGCTCACATAAGACAATCAAAATAATCAAATGCATTCTCAGCATGGTATTAAATAAAATTGCCCTCAGTGGCAGGAACGAAAGAAACAAAAGAACTTGTAGCACTCGCTAATATAAACTCCGCGAATGACACGGATACATACTGCATAATCCCCCTAGCCCAGCTGTAACGGCTGCATCCGTGGAAACGGAAAGGCGGACATGGTAACAATATATATATATATATATATATATATATATATATATATATATATATATATATATATATATATATATATATATATATATATATATATGAGAAGGTAGTGGCTGAATCGGTAGAGGTGGCCTGCAGTCGTAATGACCTTTGTTCGAATCCCGACTGAGGCAGGGAACAGTTTTAGAATCTGGATTTCATAAAAGCAGTGAGGCGTGTGTCCATATTGCTGCGGTGAACAAATAGCCTACTACAGTACTTTGGGACATAAACTTCGTGGCTTTACTTGCATTTATAGCATATTTTCTTCTTAACGATTGGAGGTGAGGCGTGTGTCCTTATCGCTATGGTGAACATGTACGCGATCAGGATATAAACATACTGGCTTTATTGGCTTTATATCAATTTTTCCTATATATATTTCACCCAAAGAAAAATGATATGCAAAATAATAAGGATGACTTACTAGTACAGAGAAAATTTCATTAGCTACACTCCTTGGAATGGTAATATAAAATACAGAACTACGTGGGTGTGGTGTGTGACTGGAGGGAAGTAGAACTGACTGTTTAAGATACATTGGCGGATTTCCTCTTTGTTTCCTTCTTGTGTGTGTGTGTGTGTGTGTGTGTGTGTGTGTGTGTGTGTGTGTGTGTGTGTGTGTGTGTGTGTGTGTGTGTGCGTGTGTGTGTGTGTGTGTGTGTGTAATTCACTGGGTCGGTCAGGATCACGTGATGATTGTGATCATCAGCATTGTACCCTCCTGGAAGACAGATGAGAGCCCATATAGTCCGATCTAAAGGCAAAGCATTGACTATCACACACACACACACACACACACACACACACACACACACACACACACACACACACACACACGCACGCACACACACACTTCCTCTTGCTCAAGGGGGACAGTAACCACCAGCTTAATAAGTGAAACTTTTTCCATCCCGAGCAAGGCGCGAACCCACGTCTTAGTAGATGATAGGCGAGAGCATTACCACCGAGCAGGGAAGCAGTGTGTGTGTGTGTGTGTGTGTGTGTGTGTGTGTGTGTGTGTGTGTGTGTCTGGCATATACCTGTTCCTGGCATATACCTGTGTCTGACATGTACCTGGCATATACTTGTTCCTGGCATATACCTGTGTCTGACATGTACCTGGCATATACTTGTTCCTGACATATACTGTGCCTGGCATATACCTGGCATATACCTGTGCCTGGCATATACCTGGCGTATACCTGGCATATACCTGTGCCTGGCATATACCTGGCGTATACCTGTTCCTGGCATATACCTGTGCCTGGCATATACCTGGCGTATACCTGTTCCTGGCATATACCTGGCATATACCTGTGCCTGGCATATACCTGGCATATACCTGTTCCTGGCATATACCTGGCATATACCTGTGCCTGGCATATACCTGTGCCTGGCATATACCTGTGCCTGGCATATACCTGGCGTATACCTGTTCCTGGCATATACCCGGTATATACCTGGCATATACCTGGCGTATACCTGTTCCTGGCATATACCTGTTCCTGGCATATACCTGTGCCTGGCATATACCTGGCATATACCTGTTCCTGGCATATACCTGGCATATACCTGTGCCTGGCATATACCTGGCATATACTTGTTCCTGGCATATACAGTGCCTAGCATATACCTGGCATATACCTGGCGTATACCTGTGCCTGGCATATACCTGGCGTATACCTCTTCCTGGCATATACCTGGAGTATACCTGTTCCTGGAGTTTACTTGTTCCTGGAGTATACTTGTGCCTGGAGTATGCCTGTGCCTGATGTATACCTGTGCCAGGTGCATACCTGTGCATGGCGCATACTGGTGCCTGGCATATATCTGTGTTGGCATATACCTGGCATAAACCTGTGCCTGGCATATACCTGTTCCCGGCGTATACCTGTCCCTGGCGTATACCTGGTGTATACCTGTGCCTGGCGTATAACTACGCCTAGTGTATGCCTGTTCCTGGTATATACCTGTGCCTAGTGTATACCTGTGCCTGGTGTGTACCTGTTCCTAGTGTATATTTGTTCCTAGTGTATACCTGTTCCTAGTGTATACCTGTGCCTGGTGTGTACCTGTTCCTAGTGTATACCTGTGCCTAGTGTATACCTGTGCCTGGTGTGTACCTGTTCCTAGTGTATACTTGTTCCTAGTGTATACCTGTGCCTAGTGTATACCTGTGCCTAGTGTATACCTGTGCCTAGTGTATACCTGTGCCTAGTGTATACCTGTGCCTAGTGTATACCTGTGCCTAGTGTATACCTGTGCCTGATGGGTACCTGTGCCTGATGGGTACCTGTGCCTGTTGTATACCTGTGCCTGACATATACCTGTGCCTGGTGTATACCTGTGCCTATTGTATACCTGTTCCTAGTGTTTACCCGTGCTTGGTGTATACCTGTGCCTGGCATATAAATGTGCCTGGTGTATATCTGTCTTGTGTATACTGTGTCTGGTGTATACTGTGTCTGGTGTATACCTGTGCCTGGTGTATACCTGTGTCTGGCGTATGCCTGTGTCTGGTGTATACCTGTGTCTGGTGTATACTGTGTCTGGTGTATACTGTGTCTGGTGTATACCTGTGTCTGGTGTATACCTGTGTCTGGTGTATACCTGTGTCTGGTGTATACTGTGTCTGGTGTATACCTGTGTCTGGTGTATACCTGTGTCTGGTGTATACCTGTGTCTGGTGTATACCTGTGCCTGATGTATACCTGTGCCTGGTGTATACCTGCTCCTGGTGTATACCTGTGTCTGGTGTATACCTGTGTCTGGTGTATACCTGTGCCTGGTGTATACCTGTGCCTGGTGTATACTGTGTCTGGTGTATACCTGTGTCTGGTGTATACCTGTGCCTGGTGTATACCTGTGCCTGGTGTATACCTGTGCCTGGTGTATACCTGTGCCTGGTATCTACCTGTGTCTGGTGTATGACATACCTGACTGCATCCCAGTGCAGATCTTCTCTCCATGTTCTTCTCTGTCATTAGCTGTATCGTCTTGATCGCAGGTAACTTAGACTGTGCAGTAGGAGACGATCTAGTCTCTGTGGAAGTATTGAAATAATTGACGCGGGGCAGTACAGAGATTTGTCTTTTTCTTATCTTTATTACTGTATTGAAGACGTTAAGCTTATGAGGACACTGCTTTCTTACTTTGTTCCTCCTGATCGGTGATGATTAAGAAGAAGAGGAAGAAGAAGAAGTAGAAGATGATGATGATGATGATGACGATAATGATTATGATGATGATAATGATGATGATGATGATAATGATGTCCGCCTTCCTGTGCTTGGAGAAAGTTTTTGAAGTGAACACCGCGATAATGCCTACCAATCAACACAGTGTATCAAGCTCCGATACAGTTCCGCCCAAACCAAACACACACTGCCATCAAAGCCCAGCCTGCCCACTCCTTTGTATCAGTCTTTTCTCGACACACACACACACACACACACACACACACACACACACACACACACACACACACACACACACACACACACACACACACACACACACACACACACATCTTTTCCCTATTAAGACAACTAGACAAAATTCAGAATAAAGCTGTTAGAATCATTAACAACCCTGCCATTACATATAAACTACCTCCCCTGCAAGTAAGAAGGAATGTTGCCTCCCTTGCATTATTTTACAGATATTTTTTTGGCAAATGCTCAGACGAAGTTGCGTCCATGGTGCCACCTCTCCATGCCTTCCCTCGTGCTACACGGGCATCTGGTAGCGCTCATGACTGGAATGTCACTCAACCATATTGCAGAACTTCTGCCTATCAGAATTCTTTCATTCCCCGAACTGCATCTCTCTGGAACTCGCTTCCCCAGAGTTGTTTTCCTCCAAATTTCAACCTACAACTGTTCAAGTCTAACTGTTACAGATATTTTATGAACAGAGGACACCAGTAATCTGGTGTATGGATTATTTTTTTTCTCCATTTATTTATCCTTCCTCCGTTCTGTTATTTAAAAAAAAAAAAAAAAAAAACTTTTATTTTTTCATCACCAAAGTCGCCTCTCTGATAACACCCATTTTCACTGAGTATACGCGCCTCATCCCACTTATCCACCCACTACCATAACAGGCCATCTCGTCTATCCCTCTGTATTCTCTCTACCCTATGTTTGTTTCCCCTACCGTTGACTTGTATGTTGTAGTAGTAGTAGTAGTAGTAGAAGAAGAAGTAGTAGTAGCAGTAGCAGTCGTGTTAGTATCAGTAGTAGTAGGAGGAGGAGGAGAAGTAGTAGCAGTAGCAGTCGTGGTAGTGGTGGTAGTAGTAGTAGTAATAGTAGTAGCAGTAGCAGCAGATGCAATCCCCGGCTCATCTGAATACGAACCCAGTCGACTGCAGGCTGAAGTAACTCTCCGCCTTCAACTAATCATCCTTCTTTCGGAGATTAGGAGGAGAGAAAGAGAGAGAGAGAGGCAGCGCTACATCGAGTGAATGGATGATGGGCTTCCCCACCTACCACCAAATCATACTGTTAAATTGGAATTTGGGCGAAGTGTGACCAAAGCAACGCGTCAAAGGCCTTTATGCGCGTAGTTCATTCACTTCAACTTGGCCAAAATTTTCATCCTTTTGTAACCTATTTCACTTAGCTCAGTGACAGAAAAGGGTAATACTATGGCCCTACATCCTTTCCACAGCACTTCTTTGTGACTAGCAGCATATTCTAGTGCTAATGTATTGCCACAACTCAGCAGCCAAAGTGGAGGGTTGGCAATTTGGGGCCAGGTTAGAGTAAAAAAGGTATGGCTGCACAAGACTCGTAATGTGAAACAGGCACTGAATTACCTTCACCTTTTCTACTGTGTTATCTATTGTATCTATTCTGTTGCTAATTAAGGTCAAGCAGGTGATGAACTCTGACTCACCTTTGCTTAATAAGTTAGGTCATTGGGAATCAACATTTCTTTCTCTAAATATTTCAGTGCATGCCTATTGTGGTGTTGAGGATTTGACATCAGGAGGAAAACAACAGTGATGGATCGTGTTGGTAAAGGTAATGGTGGGGGCAGACGTCATGATACGCTTAGCCATGGTGCTCATCCCAGTAACTTAGGCCATAAAGTCTGTTGCAGATTTCTTTATCTAATATCCCGGGATACAAGGCCACTGCATCATCCAGGTTACCACGGTTGCCTCCCCAAGGTACTCATTTTACCCACCAACTCATAAAGGGTGGATGGACAGCTGAGTTGAGTGACACCAGCTGCCCGCACCAGGATTCCAGCCCTGGCCTTATGTTCCTCTGAGATACTGCTACATTCAGAACTATGAAATCCGATAATTTATACGTTGACTTATGATGAAACAATGAATATACTACCTTCTCTGGAAACCGCATCATGAAAATTAAAAAAGAAAAAAAAAAAGGAAGGAGGGCTTATATATATATGTGTGTGTGTGTGTGTGCTACTGTCTCGTGTTTGGGGCCAATCTTTTTCTCGTCGATTTGAGAGAGGCCGATTAAAGTTATTAGCTACATAGAAAGCCGATCAACCTCAAAATCTGCCTTAGCCACACTACACCGACATAAAACATGAATAACATAACTCTTTTCTGAATGCCATGGTAATCAAACAAAAGAAATAGGATCCCAGATTATAACTATACCTTTTTTTAACTTAACGACCCAGATTTTTTTTTTTCCTTTTGCAGCTTATTTCACTTAGCTTAGTAGCAGAAAAAGACAATACTACGGCTCTACATCCTCTCCATAGCATTACTTCATGACTGGAATCACATTTTAGTGCCAGTCTATTGTTACAACAGTGCAATAAAGATCCACAGATGTGCAAAGTTAGTGTAAAAACGAAATATCTCTCAACAAACGAACCGATCTTGAATTTGGCTCTCCGTTACATTGTTATTGTGGTTTCTTTTTTTCATGGAAGGAACAGTTTTCTGGGCATCTGGTCTTTGGCTCCTTCCTTGCATTAAATATATATATATATATATATATATATATATATATATATATATATATATTAAGAAGCGAGATTTGCCAGTTAGGTAGCCGAGATGTTTCTCAACGTTTCACGTTGTTTGCCGTAGCTTCGGTACGAGTCAGAGTTGCCAGTGTGCCTGCTGTTTGTCAGCGGAGTTATTTCGTAAGTTGTAGATTAACTGTTGTGCTCTTTTTCTCAATAATGTTTTATGTGACCGCTTGTTAACTATGTAATTTAATTTACTCCACTATAATAAATAATTTACAGTGTTTTGTAATGTAAGAAAACTTTGGCATGTTTGGGTTGTCTCCGAGTTGGTAACCGTTGTTGGTAGGGGCAGGTACTGGACTAGCATGTCCTAGAATGCTGGAGCAGTAAATCATTCTCGAACAATGCAGCTTATATAAGGATGGATGAGAGACTAGAACAAGTTCGGTCGGTTTTCAGTTCAGTTTGAGTGTAGTGCAGTGTCAGTGCAGTGAAGGTTGTGTATTTTCGGTACTTGTGTGATAACAGTGAAGTGTTGTCAGGCATTAAGTGTAATAGCAGTTAGTAAAGTTTGTATAGCTCCAGTGCTTGTAAGACTAGTGAAGTGAAGTTGGCAAGCATTAAGTGTAATTATTTGGAAAATAGCCAGTGAACTTTAAGAAGCCAGTGTTTATTTTATGCCTCAGCTGATCTTGTGTCCTGTACACCTAAAGGCTGACCATAGGAAGAACAACTCACTGGGCAACATCTTTACTGTACTGAACTACTGCTGTTGGAGCCTGTGGCAGTGTGGGACGCGGACGTAACAGTATGCTTTCTGTAGCGACTCCTTGTTTCCTCCTGCCAGTCCTCTTACCTGCCCGCCACCTCGTAACAAGACACGTAGGCTACATGTTTAAAGGTCCGTGTGCCAAATAAGGGATACCAGGCGACTACTTGGTGGATTTCTTATGTGGGTTAAAAACACGGACAATCGCATTAAAGCATTAACAGTTTATTCAGGAACGTGATTGTATAAATACTCCATTATTCTACTTTCTCCCCCCCCCTTCTCTCTCTCTCTCTCTCTCTATCTGTCCATCTATCTCTCTATCTATCTGATTAGCCATCTCTCTCTCTCTCTCTCTCTCTCTCTCTCTCTCTCTCTCTCTCTCTCTCTCACACACACACACACACACACACACACACACACACACACACACACACACACACACACACACACGCACACACAAACTTTACATCATATGGAGAGGGAAATGCAGATTAAGGCAAATATTTTCAAAGTTCACCAGTTACATGCACAGAGATCTGAGAGTTAGCAGTACACTTTTGTATTATAGGGTTTGGCAGAAGAGAACTGAAAATGTTATACTGTGCCAGTTAACCAGGTAAGAATTATGCCAAGGAAGTATTGATGTCAGTATTAGTGGGATTATGTTTAACTCGGCTGGTTTGGGGAACACAATGGTCTTACAGTACTGGTGTTTGCTAAATTTATTACTTATTCTGTCCGTTAACCTCGCGACTTCGGGTGACGTGATGTACAGCATTTTTCTGCTAGTACCAGAAGACTATAGTCATGTTAGGGAAAGCCTCTCGTGCTGAAGGGGTCTACTGTGGCTACATCAAACTCGTCCAGGTTGAAAAATCTATCCCAGGCCAAACATAATAATTGTCAAGAGGTGACAGAAACAAACTGAATTGCCCCTCCCCCATCCCAGAGGGTTAGGGTTCAGTAAATCACCATTGGACACTGTATATACTTCTCGACATGAATAGAATATTGAAAAGTGTTTGGAGTGAAGCCGAATACAATTGTCAAGAGGTGGCAGAAACAAACTGAATCCCCCCCCCCCTGCCTCATCCCAGTGGGTTAAGATGCAGTAATTCATTACTGGACACTGTACAGTATATACCTCTTGACATGAATAGAATATTGAAAAGTGTTTGGAGTGAAGCATATAACCCAGAATGAGAGACCTGTCACCTCATATATTAAAGAATCACAAATCTATAAACTAGAAAGCACTCTGCCAAAGCCAATATAATTTCTGACTCATAAACTAACCTCCGTCTAAGTCATTAACGGATGTATTTAATATTACGGTCTTAGTTTGCTCTGTAACATTTAAGTAGAGAAGGCATACCTGCAACACCAACAAAAGTTATTATTTATTCCTGCATTCGAATTCGGATCCACATACACAAAAAAAAAAAACTCCTTAACCCAACGTGCAGCTGCCCACCAGATATCACTGAAATCCGATAGCAACTGTCTGAGGTGTCTTGTGCACAAATTAACAAACTAGAGAGACACTCAGTGGGGCACATCTCTCTGACAAGTTCAACGTAATTTCCAAACCACGGTTCATAATGAGTTAGGTTTTCTCATCACTGATCAGGGTTTCACACAAAATGTTTTCTGGATCCAGAATCTGTAGTACAATCCTAATCGGCCTGAAATCACTATCGATTGTTCACTGGAACGTAGGCTATCTACCCACCAAAATTAGTCCAAATCTCTCTTTTAGCTTTTGAGTAATCCTGTTAACAGACAAACAAACTAACAAACATCGGTCCCAAAACTTAACTTATTGTTCTCAGGAGCATAGGCTATCGACCCACTAAATTTGGCCCAACTCTCTCCTTTAGTTTTTGAGTAATCCTGCCAACATATAAACAAGATAACTAACAAACAAACAGGGGTGAAAAATTCTGTCCTTGTTGGAGAGAACAAACAGACAGACCTGGGAATGCATTACCTTGAAGTTTATTGGTGGAGGTAAAAATATCAACCTCTTTTAATGAACAATTTCACTTAAAGAAGTAAATGGAACTGTTTGTTTTCGTATAAACAAAAGAGAAGCATCATCAGGTATGTTCGGCAAAGAAAAGGTGAAAAATTAATGACGTTCTGAAAGAACTTGGACGAGGACGTGTGGAATTAACCCATTAGTGTTAAAAAAAAAAGTAGATGGAATCAGGCATTTTCAAAAGTTAATAAAGGCAAGAATTACGGGCTACGGACCTACGACTTTCGCGACTATGAGCCATTAGGCTGAGGGCGGTACACAAAATACCCTTGCAGTCAAATCCCCCACACAGGAACATTGCTCACAAATGGTCTAAGACTTGCTTTTGTCTGCACCAAATATCTCTTTCACAATCACGTCGATGTTCTGCTTCATCACGGTGAACTGTGAATGAAGTGGATTATTCCCTCTGTTGCACAGGCACGGCTGAGCACATGATCTGGCCTACTATTTCACTGCGTCTGCATCACACTTAGGGCATGTCCATCACTCTCCTCCTTCATGCACCATGTCAAAGAGAGGTTCGTATTCTCGTCAGGTAAGAGGGCTCCCTGGCAGATCTTCCTTAGCATATTTTTTTTCCCAACTAACCATTAATATCCTCCTTTTTGCTTCTTAAATGTTTTTAACATGGACATATGCAGATTGCATGAATAGCACACAAGGAAGGAATCAGAATCAGAAATAAACTGGAAAAGAGGAGCTGTTAGGAAGTTTCCTCACCACACGGGAATACAACCCCAGGGCCCGTATTCTCATCGGTTTGGGAAGCTCTTAAAGACCGTTTCCAAAGCGATTTATTTTGCTTCTTACACTTTTCTGTCGTCTTCTTTGTTCTAACATCACCGAACTCTGAATGATGTACAAAAGGATCTAAGCGAGCCATACTCAAAACTAAATCGCTAAGGAATAGTTGCAAGGGATCCTTCTAACCCGACAAGAATACGGGCCCGAACCTCTCTCAGCTTAGCAAATAGGAAGCGGAGCAACGTGATAGGAATATGAAGTGAAATGCTGAGGGAATTTTAGCCACTGACTCTCTGTAAGATTTATTCTAATTTGGTTATGGTGTCTTTGGTAGCCATAGCAATATAGACCAACTGATAGCCTTAGGAAAAAGACAAATTGGCAACCTTATTAATAATGACAAAATTATAAGTAAGCAATAATATACACTGCTTTGGGAGAGGAAAATTTGTATAGACGATGCCAAATATATCATAATTTACCTTAATTTGGTTCTGATATGTTTGATAGCGTTAAAAAAAAAGAAAAGCAAAAGGAACGGAGCTTAATCTCAGTAAGGTTCATAAAGGAGAGTGAGAGAGAGAGGAGGGGATCTCTCTCTCTCACTCCCCCCCCCCACACACACACGATTATCTCCAATACATAAAGTTCCCCCTTAGTAAAGTGGTTGGTGGTGACTTTATTCAACCCCTCTGTTTCAGAATCATAAGCTGAATAAAACTCCCTGGAGACAGCATGAGATAATAAAATAAACAGCATGAATATAACGCCACCGACAACTTAGGCTTCACTCTGTTCACATACCCTTCACGACAGACTTTGAATGAACGAGTAGTTGAAAAAAATACTCTGGATATAGAAGAAAGTAGAACCTGACCAAAGGATAGTATGGGGAGGGAGGATAGTATGGAAAGAGAGGATAGTATGGGGAGGGAGGATAGTATGGAAAGAGAGGATAGTATGGGGAGGGAGGATAGTATGGGGAGGGTAGACAGTATGGGGAGAGAGGATAGTATGGGGAGGGATTACAGTATGAGGAGAGAATAGTATGGGGAGGGTAGATAGTATGGGGAGGGATTACAGTATGGGGAGAGAATAGTATGGGGAGGGTAGATAGTATGGGGAGGGAGGATAGTATGGGGAGGGATGACAGTATGGGGAGGGATTACAGTATGGGGAGAGAGGATAGTATGGGAGGGATTACAGTATGGGGAGAGAGGATAGTATGAGGAGGGAGGATAGTATGGGAAGGGATTATAGTATGGGGAGAGAGGATAGTATGGGGAGGAAGGATAGTATGGGGAAGGATGACAGTATGGGGAGGGATGGCAGTATGGGACGGAGGATAGTATGGGGAAGGATGATAGTATGGGGAGGGAGGATAGTATGGGGAGGGAGGATAGTATGGGGAAGGATGACAGTATGGGGAGGGATGGCAGTATGGGGAGGGATGGCAGTATGGGACGGAGGATAGTATGGGGAAGGATGACAGTATGGGGAGGGAGGATAGTATGGGGAGGGAGGATAGTATGGGGAGGGAGGATAGTATGGAGAGGGAAGACAGTATTGGGAGGGAAGGTAGTATGGGGAGGGATGACAGTATGGGGAGGGATGACAGTATGGGGAGGGATGACAGTATGGGGAGGGATGACAGTATGGGGAGGGATGACATTATGGGGAGGGATGACAGTATGGGGAGGGATGACAGTATGGGGAGGGTAGACAGTATGGGGAGGGATGACAGTATGGGGAGGGATGACAGTATGGGGAGGGATGACAGTATGGGGAGGGATGACAGTATGGGGAGAGATGACAGTATGGGGAGGGATGACATTATGGGGAGGGATGACAGTATGGGGAGGGTAGACAGTATGGGGAGAGATGACAGTATGGGGAGGGTAGACAGTATGGGGAAGGGTAGACAGTATGGGGAGGGATGATAGTATGGGGAGGGTAGACAGTATGGGGAGGGTAGACAGTATGGGGAGGGTAGACAGTATGGGGAGGGAAGGTAGTATGGGGAGGGATGACAGTATGGGGAGGGTAGACAGTATGGGGAGGGATGACAGTATGGGGAGGGTAGACAGTATGGGGAGGGTAGACAGTATGGGGAGGGAAGGTAGTATGGGGAGGGTAGACAGTATGGGGAGGGTAGACAGTATGGGGAGGGAAGGTAGTATGGGGAGGGTAGACAGTATGGGGAGGGATGACAGTATGGGAAGGGATGACAGTATGGGGAGGGTAGACAGTATGGGGAGGGTAGACAGTATGGGGAGGGAAGGTAGTATGGGGAGGGATGACAGTATGGGGAGGGAAGGTAGTATGGGAAGGGTAGACAGTATGGGGAGGATAGACAGAACACGAGGAAGCAAAATCATTTAGTGACATATTTCACCTTTGTATCCCAGAAATTATTAAAAATCCTTCACGATCGAAGCATCTCGATTATTTGTCCTAACTAACGCTATATAGTTTGAGAGAGAGAGAGAGAGAGAGAGAGAGAGAGAGAAGAAATGTGCATGTTGTTATTTCGCCAAAGAACAACTGATTTCTTTCTCTCTCCTGACAAATTCAAGTCACCTCTTTGAATATAATAATGATGACTGTTGTTCATGGGGCACAGATTTCTTTTTTTTAAGTTGACCACAATCCCTTACGTCAATCAGCTCAGTTGATGGCTAAGAGTAATCAGAATGGAAGACTGATTTGACTAGTAACCAAGAGGACTCTGAAATTCGATGAGCCTTAGTTATGAGGTGGGATTGAGTCTCCTTGGTTACTACTCAAATCAACCCTCAAATGTGACTACACTTGGCCATCAGCTGAACTGTTTAGGGGTTACGGATCTTACACAGGTAACTGGCAGTAGGTTAAGTGGCGTAAGGAGACTTGGCAGGAAATTTGCACATAACACCTTAAAGTTTCCTTGTGTGTTATTTCTCTCACTTAAATATCGGCCTAGTGGGGGTGGAGAGGGACACCTTCACGTGGTGGCACTGAATAACCGAGCTGCTTCTTTGCCTGACTGTACAAAAGTCCCTTATCACCCCTCCCTATCCCCCTGAGAGTAGGATGGTGGACTGCAGGAAGGGGTCTGCTTCAGTCTGTAGTCCACCAGGTTCATGTTTCTGATGAACCAGGGGCTGCAACTACTACTACTACTATTACAGCAACAACAACAGCAACAATAATAATAACAATAACAACAACAATAACGACAACAACAACAACAAATATTACTACCACTACTACTACTACTACTACTACTACTTCTACAACTACTACTACTTTATTAAATATAACACTTCCATCCATTGAGAATTATAATATGAGGATCAACACCAGCCTTTATAATACCTGTACAATTCACCATTTAGAGTTGTAATGTGAAGGTTTACACTGACCCTCATGAAGAAATCTGTTGGCCCAATCACCCCAACGACTGTAGTTACCAACCATATACTACTACTTTAACATTTTATTATTTTCTTTTCATTAACATTACAGTGCCATTAAAGGCAATCTATTGGAGTCGCTGGCCTATGGGACGACCACAGTAGCTTCATCTTCCATACCCGTCAGAGAGACAGGCCTAAGGGCTGATGATCGTGTGTCCCTGAGGCATAGGAATGCACACCTCATGGGGGAGAATGACAGTCGACATCTCATCCAGGCCGTAACGAAGCTATGAGGTTGATGCTTCTCAGAAAGAACCTCTGCTAGACTCGAGTAGAATCTCACTGCCTCTGGACCTAACCCGCTTGATATTGTGAACACAAGGGGAGTGAATAGACCGTGGTCTACATGTTGGATCCTTTCTTGATAGTTTGTGGTTTTTTATGTTTTTGTGTTTCATTCCTGTTGCTTGCAGCCTCGAGAGAGTTTGCGGTGACATGTTACTAAAGGATCAAAATCCTAATGTCAAAGAAAGCCTATTGCCCAAGTGTCCAAAAACCTCGAGCATTGACATCCACTCTCGCATCTTTTGATGCGTCTGCTGTTCTGTGAATGAAATGCTCACTGCGTAGAGGGAGCACAGCTGGCTCTGTGATGACATGGCATATTTTCTGTAGCATTTTCGCAGTGAGGCCGCGTACTTTATTATGTCTAATGCACACAAAGCTTCCTTTCATGCAAACCGTTGCATGTTTTGCATCAAAGACAGTGCCACAGGCATAGTGTTGAGGCAGGTTTTCTATTTGCCACCCATCTCTCAAGGCTATGGCGTCAATAAATTCTTGTTTGTTGACGTGCAAGCCTTTTACCTTGAGAGGCAAGGTTGTCAGCCACTTTGATGCACCAGCCTCCTGTGCCATTTCAACTTTTCTGTGCTGGTCTGCGGTAAGATGTTTGGTTATGTGCTGCAGCTGGTCCTTCTGCCTTGTTTCTCGCTCTTTGCCTATTTGTGTCTTTATATCCTTCTGCCGTTGTTGGTCGATCACTCGTCTCACCCTGGGCATAAATCTTCCGTGAGAAGGATTCGATGAGCCAAGTGAATGTCTGTGTAGTTTGCCATGGCTGCTGGATTTATAATGCCAAGGCCTTCCATCCTGGGTGGTGGTGCTAGAAGATCCCTTTCCTCTGGTGTGGGGATGTGGCCATTGGTCAGTGCTGGGAGGAATGATTCCCTGATAGCATCCTGCAGTGGTTGTAGCAGCAACACTATGTTGGGGATGGTCCTCATCACGAAGGTCTTTTTGTGCATTACACCATACGTAAATGTGCCGTATACTGCAAGGGGTTGTGTTACTACTGCTACTACTACTACTACTACAGTTGACATAATACCAAGAACAGACATTAGGAAGGTGTGGTGTAAAGCGCAAAACAATTCGGTAGGTAAAAGGTGTTAAGAAGCACCGAAGATAAACCCTCGGACAATGAGTTGTCGTAACTTCAAGAACTTAGTCACGTATTTTCGTACTGTACTGACGTAGCCTAATAAGCAGGATCTGTATTTATCATCTTAACACTCCTTGACCCGTACTGGCGTCAGTTAAGGAAACTCCCTGACTCCTTTACCTAAGCGATTTATTTTGGTTGTTGCACCTCACCCATTATTATTATTATTATTATTATTATTAGCAGCAGCAGCAGCCGTGGCTCAGTGGGTTAGAGCGCTCCGTTCTGACCGAAGGGTCGGAGGATCGAATCCACCCAAGGGTCATTGGTAGACATCAGGAAGGGCATCCGGTCATAAAATGCTACACGCTCCAAACCAAAGTCCTCTACCCAGGGGCAACGCCTTAGCCCTTATCCAAAAAAGGGGTACCTGGCGTAAAACTCACTTTTTATTATTTCACTCTCATCTTAAATGTCGGGACCAACTTCCTAGCCCCGGGCTCCTACGCTTCTCTTGGGGCAATGTAGGACTGGATGATGGATGGATGGATTATTATTATTATTATTATTATTATTATTACTATTATTATTATTATTATTATTATAGATACATCTTTTTAGTATCGCCATACTCAGATAAGGTTTAAAAGGATATTAACTAGCCATGTCCAAAACTAAGTCGCCAAGGAAGAGGTGCTAGGGAGCTTCCTTATCAAGCAAGAATACGGATCTTTGGCTTCAATGGCCCGTATCCTCGTCGGGATAGGAAGTTCCCAAACACCTTTTCCTTAGCGAGTTATTTTTGGATACGGTTTGTTAATATCGTTTTTTACGTTATTGGTGCAGAATGTGGCGATATTAGAAAGATTTACAACAACACAGAAGAGGACGGCAAAGAGTTATAAGCAAAATAAATCACCAAGAGAGAGGTGTTAGGGAACTTCCTTAGCCAACGAGAATACGGACCCTGGGCTCCTATGGCTGGTATTCTCACTGGGTAAGGAAGTTCCCTAACACCTCTTCCTTAACGATTTATTTTCCAAACCACATATTATTATCCCCAGGTTTGCTTCTTATATCTCTTTAAATATGACATAAATTTCGTGAATCAAACACAAGAGTATACTAACGGACCAGAATAAAAAATAAATCGCTTAGGAAGAGGTGTTAGGGACAGAATACCGCACTATGACTCATTCTCACCTGCACGTAATTACCTGGGGCGACTATAGAGTTATTCAGGGCATGAGGGGGTTAGGGCCGTTAGGGGGATATTATATACAGATTAACATACAACACTCCTCTCTCCACCAGGGCTGTCTCTTGTGTCCTCCAGGGACGGCTCTGTTAGCGTAGCCTGTAGACAAGAAATATTGACATGTTTATACCTGGAAGTAGTGATGATGATGATGATGATGATGATGATGATGGAATAGTAGTAGTAGTAGTAGTACCGGTAGTAGTAGTAGTGATGATGATGATGGAATAATAGTAGTAGTAGTAGTAGTACCGGTAGCAGTAGTAGTGATGATGATAATGGAATAATAGTAGTAGTAGTAGTAGTACCGGTAGCAGTAGTAGTGATGATGATGATGATGGAATAGTAGTAGTAGTACCGGTAGTAGTAGTAGTGATGATGATGATGATGGAATAGTAGTAGTAGTAGTAGTACCGGTAGTAGTAGTAGTGATGATGATGATGATGGAATAGTAGTAGTAGTACCGGTAGTAGTAGTAGTGATGATGATGATGATGGAATAGTAGTAGTAGTAGTAGTAGTAGTAGTAGTAGTAGTAGTAGTACCGGTAGTAGTAGTAGTGTTGATGATGATGATGGAATAGTAGTAGTAGTACCGGTAGTAGTAGTAGTGATGATGATGATGATGATGATGGAATAGTAGTAGTAGTAGTAGTACCGGTAGTAGCAGTAGTGATGATGATGATGATGATGATGGAATAGTAGTAGTAGCAGTAGTAGTAGTACCGGTAGTAGTAGTAGTAGTGATGATGATGATGATGGAATAGTAGTAGTAGTAGTAGTAGTAGTACCGGTAGTAGTAGTAGTAGTGATGATGATGATGATGGAATAGTAGTAGTAGTAGTAGTAGTAGTAGTAAAAGTAGTAGTAGTAGTAGTAGTAGCAGTGGTAGTAGTGATACGGTACCATAGTAGTAGTAGTAGTAGTAGCAGTGATAGTAGTGATATGGTACCATAGTAGTAGTAGTAGTAGTAGCAGTGGTAGTAGTGATACGGTACCATAGTAGTAGTAGTAGTAGTAGCAGTGGTAGTAGTGATACGGTACCATAGTAGTAGTAGTAGTAGTAGTAGTGGTGGTAATGATGATGATTATAATGATGATGGAATAGTAGTAGTAGTGGTAGTAGTTGTAATAGTAGTAGTAGTAGTAGTAGTGGTAGTAGTAGTAATAGTAGTAGTAGTAGTAGTGGTAGTAGTAGTAGTAGTAGTGGTAGTAGTAGTAATAGTAGTAGTAGTAGTAGTACCGGTAGTAGTAGTAATGATGATGGTGATAATAATGGTGGTGGTTATCGTGGTCATGAGTGCCATTGCTAAACCCACGCCCACACCAACAGACTGGGCAATTCCGGCATAAGATTCTGCAGGTGTTTAAGTGAAGCGCTATTTTGAACCACCTTGTGCTTTATTTATTAGGTCATTTATTTGTTTATTTATTTAGTTGTTTATGTGTCAAGAGGTTAATGAAGGCTATAGCTAACCCCTCCTGTACATCCTGGGTGAAGCAGCTGCGGCGTCCATCAGGAAGCCATTCTCATATATCCCTATCCCTCGCCGTGGGAAGGATCCTCGTTAGACCTAGATGAAGCGCTGTCAGTATTCCCGTCGGGTAAGGAGGCTCCCTAGCTCCTCTTCTTTAGCGATTTATTTTCCAAGCTACCCATTAACATCTTTTTTGCTTCTTATATCTTTTTAATGTCGACATAGACTGCATGAATAACACACACGAATATATTAACGGAGCAGAATCAGAAATAAACCGGTAAGGGAGAGGTGTTAGCAACCTTCCTACCCACACCAAAATACCGGCCTGAGAGATGGGGTGCTGGGTACCGTCACGGTGTATGTGCTGTGTTTGTAGGATGGCCTCAGAAAAGTAGTTGCTTACCGGTGGTCAACAGGTCTGCTCGGCCAGAAAAGAACGACAACAACAACAACAACAACAATAACTACTACTACTACTACTGCTACTAGTACTGCTACTACTATTACTACTACTACTACTACTAGTCAGCTATTCCTACCACCACCACTACTACCACCACCACCAAGACCATTACTACTACAACTACTACCACCACCACCAACATCACCAACACCAACAACACCATCACTACTACTACTACTACTGTTACTAATACTATTGCTACTAATGCTATTGCTACTACTACTACTATTATTACTACTACCTCTAGTACTGACTCTTCTCCTCCATCTCCTCCTACTACAACTACTACCACCTCTCCTCCTTCTACCACTATTACTACTACTACTACTACTACTTGCAGATGAGCCATAGACCACAACTACACAACCTTGACACACTAACCTTGACACACCTGTTAAATATTACATTGTCGTGGCTGTTGCAAGACTCAGGCACACACTGGTCTCAGAAATATTGTGCTTCAGTTTAAGACAATTTGTACCAACGAATACCTGGTGTGGAGGCATTGAGGGCACTGAGCACTGAGAGGAGGGATTTAGTGTACCAACGAATACCTGGTGTGGAGGCATTGAGGGCACTGAGCACTGAGAGGAGCGTCTTAGTGTACCAACGAATACCTGGTGTGGAGGCACTGAGGGCACTGAGCACTGAGAGGAGCGACTTAGTGTACCAACGAATACCAGGTGTGGAGGCATTGATGGCACTGAGCACTGAGAGGAGCGACTTAGTGTTTCGCTGACTGCCGTACAGGAAGGAGCTACGTAACAGCGTCGCCATCATTACTATTTCTACTGCTGCTGCTGCTACTACTACTACTACTACAAGGAGGCTACTACCCTTCATCATCATCATCATTACTACCACCATCATTATCAATACCACTACTGTCACTACCACCATCGCCATTATCATCATCATCATAATTGCTACTACTACTACCACCACTACTACTACTACTACAGGTAATACTCCATCATCATCATTATTATCTCTGTCACCACCACCATCATCACCATAATCATCATCACCACCACCACTACTATTATCACCACTACTGCTACTACTGCTCATCACTATCATCATCATTACCAATATTACAACCATCAATACCTCCACCACCACCATTGTCATCATCATCACCACCGCCACCACCAGCAGCAGCACTACAACAACAACAATTACTACTACTACTACTACTACTTCTACTATTTAATACCACTGTCACTACTATCATCATTATTGTCATTGCAACTATCACTGCCACCACCACCATTATCATTGTCACAATCATACTACTACTACTACTACCTCATCATCACCATCACCACTACTTATCTTGTATAAACTTCGTAGTTTCTTGTAGTGTGTTTTGTAGATCAGTTATACATATATTAGACTCGTGGACGAGCGGTTGTTATACGTGAGTAGCTTTGTAAGTAGATAATCTTGGTTCTCTTTTGTCATGCAATGACAGGAGAGGTAAAGATGAGTATGGCACTATTTTTATTTGTCTTGGAAATATTAACAAAGTCTCATACACACGAGTGAAGTATAGAGTCCCGCTAGCAACCTCCCTGTCTCGCTCTCTCTCTCTCTCTGCCACCCTCTCGACCCTGTTGCTAGTCTCCTTCTCTCTCGCTGTCTCTGTACAACCTTTCGCTACGATCGCCAGCCCTCTTCTTCTCTCGGATTCCTACATTCTCGTTTAGCAGGGGTCGTGTCACGTGTGCTATACTGTTGTTGAAATGTTCTAGAAGCCTGTATGTGTGTATGTGTGTGTATGGCCACGAGGCGCTGTTTGTGGGCTATTGTGCTGGTGAGAGGCATTCTGGAGAGGTGCTAACGTCATATCCTTTGGCCCTTAGGTTTGACATTGACCTAACCTCTAGACTATATTATGTATGTTGCTGGTTATTATGTATTAAGATATTTTACACTTACAGGTATAAATAATTCTTTAAACTATGCTATGTGGCCTGAGAGGAATTTAATAAGATAAACATATTTTTAAAGCTGGCGAAGGTAGATAATATCCTTAAATCCTTCAGTAAAATTATTAGATTAGGTGAGGTGAGGTGAGGTGAGATGAAGTGAAGTTATACTGGGTGAGGTGTGGTGAGGTGAGGTTAGGTGTGGTGAGGTTAGGTGAGGTGAAGTGAGGTGAGGTGAGGTTAGGTTGGGTTAAATTAGCTGAGGTGGGGTGAGGTTAGGTTAGGTTAGAATTGATTGCCATTTGACTGATTATAGATTATTTTGTTTAGATTGATTATATTAGGCTGTTTTGAGCTGATTGATAAGATTAGATTGATACTTTGATTTGACTGGCTAGGTTGATTGGAGTATATTGATTTGATTGCTAGGAACAGATTGCTTAGACTTACAAGAATCGCTTGTACTGAATTCAACGGTAGATGAAACCTTAAATAGTTTCTCCAGTGCAGTGCGTGTGTCTTCTCTATATCTTTCTCCCTCCAAGTATTTTTTCCTCATCTTCGGAGAGATTTCTCGAGCTGGAGCGATTACAAATAAGACCCTATTCACGTCGGTCAAGGATGCACCCTAACACCCTTTCCTAAGCGATCTATTTTGCTTTTTACACGTTGCCATCCTCTTCTGTGTTACTTAAATCTTTCCAACATCTCCATACTCTGCAGAACTAACGTTCAAAATGATGTTAGCCAACCATATCCAAAAATAAATCGCTAAGGAAAAGGTGTCAGGGAGCTTCCTTGACCAACGAGATTACGAGTCCTGGGGTTTCGAAGCATGGATGGTCGAATCACTGACAGCAGAAGGGTGCAGAGGGATACGTGGAGTTGAAGGGTGGTGTGGTAAGGTGTGGTGTGTTGTGGTCTGCTTTATGGTGTGGTGTGGTGTGGTGTAGAGTGGTGTGGTGTGGTATAGAGTGGTGTGGTGTGGTGTAGTGCAGTGTGGTGTAGTGTAGTGTAGTGTGGTGTGGTTTGGTGTGAGGGAGGAGAAGGGTTTGGATATAGAGGGCTGAAGGATGGAAGAGGGCAAGAAAATACAGTACTTTCATTGATGTAGCATATATAATCAACCAATATAAAAATCCTAGACTATATTATTGGGCTATTGCAAAAAAACAGATCCTCAACTTTTACATTTATCTTTGTTAACCGAGACAAGGAATATGAGAAATAGTGCATTGGTTGGCTATTTCCCCCATGCTCTTAGTCTCCATTTCGACCAATGTCACTCCATTCACCTATTTCCACCCTTTGAACTATTTTCCACCATGGACCTACTTTTCTCTACGTGGACCTGTTGCCCCTCCTGACATTGAGAGGACTGCCCCTCCGCTTAAGGGCTCTAGCATGCAGCATGTGTTAGGAACGTATGCTGTATGATAGTGTGACTTGGGCTCAGGAAGAGGATATTCGTAGGCTAGAACGTACAGAGATGATAACGATGAAATGGATGACAGGAATGGGAGGATTAAGACTGCGAGTAAAGGGTTGAGAGGAAGGGTTGAACTTGAATATATTAATGATGAGAAGTGATAGACTGAGATGGTTTGGGCATGTGAAGATGATGGAGGATGGCATTTGGTGTGGAAGGTAAGAGATGTGAACGTTGAGGCTAGGGCTGCGAGAGGCAGACTAAGAAAAAAAAAAAACTAACATGGGATCATAGAGTGTGTCCTCAGGGATAAGGGACTGAACTGAGACTGCCAGAGATCAAGAAGTGTGAAGAGCTACAATTAAGGAACAAAAACCGCGGCATGCAAATGTGTTGGAATAGTCATAAACAAGTCGAAACGAAACGGTCTTATTTCCCCTTGAATGACTTAAGTTCTCCATGGACTTTTTCTGTTTTCTCCTTTGACCTATTATTCCCTCATGGACCTAATTTCTCGCCATGGGAACACCCTAGTCTCCACATGGACCTATTTTATCACATGGACCAACATTGTACACGAATCCTTTGAACCCACTTTGGCCCATTCCCCCATAGACGTACTTCCCACATGGACCCATTCAGCTATGGACCTATTTACTCCATAGACCTACTCCCCAGTGGACCTGTTTTCTCCTATACACCCACCCATCAACCCACCAGACCACCAACCCATATCCCTACTCATACATCCATGTATACTAAGCCCCTCTGTTGACTTGTCCCCTGGGAAGACATACATCCACCTACCCACCCAAGAACCCAACCCACCCACTCAAAAGGCCCATCCACTCCAATCACCGCACCCGCATAAACTAACCCGCCCAACTCTTCACGATCATCCACCCAACACATCCCAACCAAACGTTAGCTCATCCCTGGCCACACACCATACCACGCTCTCTCCACTTCGCCCACCCTACCTAATTTCCCCTCCTCATTCATACCCCACCCCCTCAACAAAAATAAATAAATAAATAAATAATAATAATAATAATAATAATAATAATACAATGCGGAAATACATAAGTTACACACACACACACACACACACACACACACACACACACACACACTAACTCACTTCTTCCTCACCTCCCTCTTTCGTCCTTCACACACACACACACACACACACACACACACACACACACACACACACTAACTCACTTCTTCCTCACCTCCCTCCTTCGTCTTTCACACACACACACACACACACACACACACACACACACACACACACACACACACACACTAACTCACTTCTTCCTCACCTCCCTCTTTCGTCCTTCACACACATACACACACGCACACACACACACACACACACACACACACACACACACACACACACACACACACTTCTCTTTCACCCCCAGCATGGAAGTGTTATCGATGTCCTCTGAGGTGGTGGGTGAGGGCATCGTAGTCCGGGCCTCCACCACCACACCGCATAACGATGACCAGGTGGGCAAAGCGATCATATGTATATTCTGTAGTCCATAAAATAACAATACTCCCTCCACTCTAACCTGGCCCAAGAATGCCATCCCTCCATCTTGAAGTCTGGGTTGTAACACTAGACTAACATTAATATAGGATGCTAGTCACAAAGAAGTGCTATGGAAAGGGTGTAGTGCTAGTGTTGTCTTTTTCTGCCACTGAGCTATGTGAAATATGCTGCAAAAAAGACAGTTTGGGCCAAAACTAATTAACTGGTTTCGTGAGTATCTTAACACTTGTTCCTTAGCGATTTAACTTGCATGTAACTAAGGCCCATATTCTCGTCTGTGAAAGAAGCTCCCTAAAACCTTTTCCTAAACGATTTATATTGCTTGTTACACCTTACTGTCCCGCTCTGTGTTATTTAAGTACATTCAATATCGCCATACTCTGCAAAAAAAAAAAAAATAATGATAATAACGAACAATATCCAAAAATAAATCACTAAGGAAGAGGTGCTGGGGAGCCTCTTTACCCGAGGAGAATGTGACCATAAGGCTCGTATTCTCGTCGGTTAAGGAAGTTCCCTAACTCCTCATCCTAAGCTATTTATTTTGCTTATTATATCTTACCGTCCTGATCTATGTTACTTTTATCATTCTACTATCAACATACTCTGCCTAAATAACGTACAAAACGATATTAGCCAGCTGTAACCAAAAATAAATCCCTATGGAAAAAGTGTTAGGGAGATTCCTTAACTGCCAAGAGTACGACCATTAAACTGGTATTCTCATCGGTTAAGGAAGCTCCCTAACACCTCTTCCTAAGCGATTTATAGTGGTTATTACTCCTTACTGTCATCTCGTCTGTCATTTAAATAATTGCAGTACCAATATATTAACATAAATAACATACTAACTGTCATTAGTCAATCGTACCCAAAAAATGAATCGCTAAGGAAGAGGTGTTAGGGAGCTTGCTTAGCAATTTAGTTTTGGATCTGGCTGGTTAATATCCTTTTGTTCGTAATTTACTGTATGCAGAGTATGTCGATATTGGGAAGGATTAATGTAACAGAGAAGAGGACAGTAAGGTGTAATAAACAAAATAAATTGTTTAAGAAAAGGTGTTAGGGAGCTTCCTTAAGAGACTAGAATACGAGGCTTGGTTACATGCATGTTAAATCGCTAAGAAAGAGGTGTAATGAGCAAAATAAATCACTTAAGAAGGGGTGTTAAGTAGCTTCTTTAACTGACGTGAATACTGGCCTTACTTACATGCAAAGTTAAATAGCTAAGGAAGAGGTGTAATAACCAAATATATCGCTTAGGAAAGGGTGCTATGGAGCATGCTGACGACAACATGGGGGTTAGTGTTGAAGCTGATGGTAACCCAGTAACGTGAAAGTAGACTTTGAAGGCTTGGAAATAGGCTTAGTTATTCCCATCACAGCTAAAGATCTCTCACAAGATGCATATATATATATATATATATATATATATATATATATATATATATATATATACATAAGCCACAGTGGTAGAGTGTGCGTTTCGCACGCTAGTTAGCGCGGGTTCGCCTCCCACCAGAGTTGTAAAAACTTTGGCAAGTGTTCACCAAGCCACTTGCTACTTTGGCAGACACAAGGGGTGCTGTGGTTGAACCAGTGTCGCATACTAGTATGCTTGCACCCAACTGGCTTAAGGCGGGCCGATTACACTTGGTTCACAGATTACACACACATCCAAAGCCACTCCAACACTACAGTCACACTCACAAGCACTTCTCACCCTACATACAGTCTCTACCAGACAGCCTAAGCCACTGGGTAGAGATACATTGGCTGTGTCGTCCCTGCTTAAGTAGGGATAGGCCAGTCCTGCAGTGGACACTCAAACGGCTGATGATGATGATATATATATATATATATATATATATATATATATATATATATATATATATATATATATATATATATATATATATATACAGCTGTAGCCGGGTTATAAAGGCATCACGCTTCTACTACTATTACTACAGCTAACTATGACTGCTACTGCTGCTGCTGCTAACTACGACTACTACTGCTCCTGTTGCTACTACTACTACTACTACCATTTCCTCTTCATTGCTTCTACTACTACTACTGCTACTACTACCACTTCATCTTCATTGCTTCTACTACTACTACTACTGCTACTACTACCACTTCATCTTCATTGCTTCTACTACTGCTACTGCTACTACTACTACTGCTACTACTACTAGTACTACTACTACTACTACTACTACTCTCCATCAGATAATTTCACCCAACTCAGGAGAGCCCCTTTCAAGCGAAGGTTGTTTGATCGAAGCGTCCTTCCAAATCTTAATAAAAAATACTGCAGTTGTTTCTCATTAATTTTGCCTTGCTTTTTGACCCACTGCGACATATTCTGTGCATCTCAGTATTACGATAAGACATCAGTACAGTTTTTCAATGTTTCGTATTCTTATCGGTTAAGGAAGCTCCCTAACACTTCTTAAATGATTTATTTTACTTATTACATCTTACTGACCTCTTCTGTGTTATATAAGTCCTTCCAGCATCGGCTTAGTCTTCAAAAATAACGCTTGCAATGATATTGACTAGATATCCAAAAAATAAATTGCTAAGGAAGAAGTGCTGGGGAGCTTCCTTAACCATCGAGAATACCATCCTTAGGTTCGAATTCTCGTCGAATAAGGAAGCTCCCTAACACTTCTTCTTCAGTGATTTAATTTAGAATATGACCGATTATTATCCTTTTGTACGATATTTTTGCAGAGTATGGCGATAAGGGAAGAATTTATGTAACACAGAAGGGATCAGTAAGATGAAATTGACAAAATAAATCACAAAAAGGTGTTGGGGAACTTCCTTGACCATCGAGAATACCAGTCTTAGTGTCCAAGTATTAATGGACCAGTTCTGTTAGGTGAAAGCAAACCAGCATTAATTTTTCATATCTATTTATCATCTAAAAACTATCAACACTGATTTTGCAGAAGCGTGAAGCAAGAATGGATATAATTGCCCTTCCATGCAACAAGCCATCAGAAGCAACCAAGAATAAGGAAGACGGGAGCAGAGGTCAGATTGTTGTCGGTGGGAGCAGACGAAGTTACGGTAAGGATAAAAACATTTCCTTATCCATAATGTGATGCTTAGTGATAGTAATGAGTGGCGTGGTTGTGTAGATTTTCAATGTGTATTTGGATCATGGTGAGGTAACTGGGAAATGTAGAGTGCTGGTAGATGATCCATTGCCACAAGTAGAAATACTGGGTTGGAGACACAAGGCAGAATTTTGAGTGCTTTATTTCCTCTAACGTTTCGAGATGAAGATGGGTTCTGTGTAGCCCGAAACTTTAGAGAAAATAAAGTATTCAAGTTCTAACCTGTATCTCTCTCCCTACCAATAGTTTCTTGTGGAAGATCCATTGCGAGAAGTGGAAATGTTGGGTGAGAGAGAGATACGGGTTAGAGTTTGAAGCCTTTATTTCCTTTAACGCTTCGGGCTACACAGAACCCATCTTCAGAGAGTCAGAGCAAATAAACAACTCAAGCTCTAACCTGTGTCTCTCTCCGACACCTAACATTTGGTAGAGTGCTTGTATTGTACTATACTGAACAGGTAAAGGTGGATATCGGATATTAATCAATACGAACCTTGCAAGCACCTCACCGCACAACAGCTAAACTTTACAACCTGATTGCACAACCACAACACTTTAAAAACACCTGACAACACAACCGCTAAACCTTACCGGCACCTGACAACACAACCGATAGCTTTACAGGCACCTGACCACACAACTGCTACACCTCAATGGCACCTGACTACACAACTGCTAATTTTACAGGCACCTGACCACACAACTGCTACACCTCAATGGCACCTGACTGCACAACTGCTAATTTTACAGGCACCTGACCACACAACTGCTAACTTTATTGGTGCCTGATCATACAACCGCTAAACCTTACAGGCACCTGACCACACAACTATTAAACCGTACTGGCACCTGACTACACAATGGCTAACTTTACAGGTACAAAATCGTACAACAGCTAAAAATTCCAAGCACCTGACTCTGAAAACACTAAACTCCGGATTCACATTAACTTTTACAACGACTAGGCCTCGCAACTCATAGGCCCGCATTCCCGTCATTAACTTGCCGCGTGCTGGCAGACTGTGGACCCTCATGGAGCTGTGGTGCCGGCCAATTTTCGATCTTATTTTTTTTTTTGCTAGATATGTTAGAAATGATGAGAAAACATGGAGAACAACCATACAAATACTCACAGAAGCCATTTAGGTCGATTTTGAGGTCGATTCTCCCTGAGCAGATGGCTGAAAACTTTGGAGTAACGCCCATAGACTTCGCCGCCAAAGAGCGAGAGGAGGCAGAAGCTCTGCATGTTCTTCATCAGTGGCTATTTGAGCCAAGGACACTCTTGTTGGGTACGTACTGTAGATGATATAGGAAGTGTCCCCAAGCCTAGTTATGTACATTGGCGAATTACCATATGACAAGCGAGTGAGTGAATTGGATTGCCCATATAATGTTCGTAATAGTTCTTATTCTACGTTTCTGCTGTAGAAAGTCTGTGCAAACACGTATTATACTGTACATTACATTTGTTTTCCACATAACTTATTATTCTTTTCACAGTCTATTCACTCTTTGTGTGTTTTCTCTCACACTCAACACACTATCATGCACTTTTCTCGCACGGCAAGGTATTCATGCCATGTCTTTGCATTTAGTATATTCTCTCCCACACACACACATACATACATAACTTATTTTACTTCACTTACTAGTATAAAAATCACTAACACTAGTTTCTTATACTACATTTACTTTGGAAACTCCCTGTACTGTTGTTTGCAGATGATACTGTGTTGTTAACTGAAGACAAAGGAGAGCTGCAAGGCTTGGTGGATGAGTTTGGGAGAGTGTGTAAGAAACGGAATCTAAAGGTAAATGTAGGGAAGAGTAAAGCACCAGACTTCGAGAGAAGTGAAGTCAGTGAACGTACAGTGAGGCTGGATGAGGAGGAAATGGAAAATGTGAGTGCATTTAAGTACTTGGGTAGAGTGATGAATAAGGACGGAAGTTTAGAGGATGAAGTGCTTGAAACGGTACAACAAGGAAGAAAGGTTGCTGGTTCCTTGAAAGCAGTAATAAAAAACAAAGAAGTGAGCATGAAAGTGAAAAAGCTATTACATGACAGTATTGTGATACCAACTTTAACGTATAGAAGTGAAGCTTGGACCTTGCTGGAGGGACAAAAGTCAAGAGTGAGAGCAGTGGAAATGAGTTTTTTGAAAGAAGCATGTGGAGTTGCATGGAGAGACAGACTGAAAATGAGGAAGTGAAGGAGCGTTGTGGTGTGGATGTGGATGTGATAGGAAGCGTTAGGAGAAACACATTGAGGTGGTTTGGCCATGTGAAGAGGATGGAGGGTGAGAGACTCGCGAGGAGAGTGTATATGAGTGAGGTGGAGGGAGGGAGAGGGAGGGGGAGGCCAAGGATGAGATGGAGGGATGGAGTGGAGAGGTAAATGAGAGAAGGGTGTGTGGGCTGGGAGCAGGGCAGTGAAATGGCGGGGGACAGGGCGACGTGGAGGAGATTTATTTGTGGCCACCCCTTACGGGAGTAAGGCGTCTGGCAATAGGTAGATAGATTATTTACAGTTATATACATTTCACTTGCATCTTTTATTGCACACACCATGTAGTTCAGAAGTCGAGTAGGGTGTCATATTATCTGAAGCAGGGTGTGAGGCACAGCCCCACATCATACTCCACACATTGGTAACGCGTGTCCTTTCGCTGTTTTCTTGGCCGTACCGTGCTGTATTGGCACATGTGACACCTGTGTTGGGGATTCCTCTTAGCATCTGGCGCTGTCACTACCTCTGGGAAATGACGTTCAGTGAGGCAAAGGGGATTTTCACCACTAGTTGAATGTTTTCTAGGGGCACAATCACGACCATGGGTGCCAATCAGCTCCCTGCACAGCTCCCTGATGAAGTCTTCAAAAGTCTCACTAGATCGTGTGGTGCTGGCGTCGAGGAGGTGAGCATTCAAAACTGTTACATCCAGCAGGTGAAAGAACAGTTTCTTGTACCACTTCATAGTGGGTCTGGCACACTCGATGCTCGATATCATTGCATCCGACTGGTCTACCTGACACATATTGATATTGTAATCAAATACAGCCTCAGACTTCCAAATGTGCACACGTGTTTCACTGCAGTAATCGATGGTCATTGTGATATGCATCAGGGGGCAATGAACTGTCGAAAGGTGGTATACCTTGCGGTTGTGGTACCAGGTAATGGCGAGGATATTATTTGCTTGAGAAAACACTTCCTCCTTCCCTTGCAGTTTCTTGCCCACCTGTACCATGTGCTGCCTGTTTTTTTTCAATGTACTGCAGGTGCCAGTCTCTTGCTCTGGCAAATACCGAGCGAGAAGTGGGCTAGTGCACCAGTTGTCCTGGTACAGGATGTGCCCATGATGAAGGTACGGCTGCATCATTGTCTTCGCAACTTTTTTTTTTTTTTTTATGTGTCCGACTTCTGGGCATAGGCTTCACAGCCTGCTGCACCAGACAAACCGACAGTCCTATCCTCTGTAATTTCTGTCTGTGCTCCGGTGTACAGGACTATTTCCTGCACAGACCCGGTCCTGCAGACACACATGACGAAA
This sequence comes from Coenobita brevimanus, assembly GCF_032717465.1. Lineage (NCBI taxonomy): Eukaryota > Metazoa > Arthropoda > Malacostraca > Decapoda > Coenobitidae > Coenobita > Coenobita brevimanus. Next base: position 20,580,533 of record NC_136973.1, read on the forward strand.
ATTTTGAACCCAAAGCAGTGTCCTTTGCTAGGGATATATTGCCTGAAGGCAATGTTCCCCCTCCACAACACGAGACTCGTCTATGACCACGTCTCTGTAAGGAGAGAAAGAGGATGAGAATCGTGCCCTCGGGTGATCAAACACTATTCAAATTCGGCGCATCCTGTCGACGTTGCCTATGTTGCTGGGGTCCTCAGTATCGTAAAAATGGAGCCAGTTGAGAATGTACTGGAATCTGTTTCTCCCCATAACTCTTCCAAAGAAGGGTGTTGACATAAGGGGGTCCACAGTCCAGTACGAAGGTAACTGATTCTTTTTTTATCAGTCCCATCAAGAGAATTAAGGCCAGGAACAGGTATAACTCATCAACAGATGTGTCGACATCAAACAGCCAGCTATGGGGTGTTTGTGGGGCTTTGCCACGGCAGAATTCTGCATACGTGTTAGAAAGTATGCAGATGCTGAGAACCAACTCTCTAGTAAAAAAAGTTTTTGAAGAATTCAATCCTCCTTGAGGATTGGTTCAACTCAGGAACGGTACAGCCTGCCGTGTCCCCACGAGTAAATGGTTGGTGAATGGGAACAAAATTGCTCCCATCCTCCCACTCTCACGACACTTCATCCACAGCTTCACCATCTCCACCATCACTGCCATCACCACCACCATCCCCGTCATCAGGATGGGGAGGAAAACCAGAAGTCACTTGGGGAATATTTTCCTCCTCCTCATCTTCCTCCCGACTATCACTTTTTTTCCCCCAACTTTTCCCTTTTCCCTTCCCCATCCCCTTTCCCTTCTCACCACATTACCAATAAGGGAGAAAGAAACACTAAAATGAGGTGGGGAATTTCCATGAGGAATGTCACGTGTGCTGGAGGTGCTGGGCTGAGGTGACTCAGGACTTTGTGAGGTCAATGGCAGCATGGTCCTCCTAGTCCTGCCTGGGTATGACAAAGCACTACTCACCTTTTATTTTTTGGTTTGTAGATCCTCCCTGGCCTTCGGCCCTTTTTGGGGCGATCCTACCCACTTTGGCAGACTGTATGTAGCACTAGGATCCTCCTGATATTCATCCTCACTAGAGGAATTGTCATAGGATCGAGGGCAGTGGTGGGTGGTGGGGCTGCCTGGGGGGATACCATCATCACTCATGTATGTGGCCTTCCTGGGGGATGGTATTTCCTCAACACTTCTGGATTCTGAGTGTGGTTGAACGTAATCCCTGTCAGCCCCATCGTCATTTAATGGGGAATCGCTTTCCCCATCATAGGGCTCCTCAAGGAGAGAGTCAATCTCGTGCTGGGCTATGCCATGACATGCCATGATCTTCACTCACTCACTGTCAAAAACAGACTGACTTGGTGGGCTCCCACACGGGCCCAGGTGTGCAGTGATGACTCATACCTGGTGGGTGAGGCCGAGAGAGGTGTCGGAATATCCCAGCTGATTTTTTGGCACGTAATATGAATTTTCGAATTTTGGCAAATATATCAAATTGCCGACATACATGTACGTTGCTGGCACTGTCCACATATATAGGGGCGATGTACATGTGTGTCTCTGGCACAGGCCTGGTTAAGGAAGCTCCCTAACATCTTTTACAAAGCGATTTATTTGGCTTCTTAGACCTTACTCTCCTACTCTGTATTACATAAATCCTTCCAATATTGCCATACTCTGCACAAAAACGTATGAAAGGATGTAAATAAATCACTAAGGAAGAGGTGTTAGGGAGCCTCCTTAACCGATGAGAATATGGGCCATAGACACTGCAACCACCATAACTTACAACACCATAACTTACAATACCATAACTTATAATACCATAACTTACAACCACCATAACTTACAACCACCATAACTTACAACCACCATAACTTACAACCACCATAACTTATAACCACCATAACTTATAACCAACATAACTTATAACCAACATAACTTATAACCACCATAACTTATAACCACCATAACTTACAACCACCATAACTTATAACCACCATAACTTATAACCACCATAACTTACAACCACCATAACTTATAACCACCATAACTTATAACCACTGTAACTTATAACCACCATAACTTATAACCACCATAACTTAAAACCACCATAACTAACGACCAACTTAACTAACGACCACCATAACTTACAACCCCATAGCTAACAAGCATGATTTTATGAGTGTACTCCTTTTACCTTAACTTGGCCCAGATTTTCGTCATTCTGAAGCTTATTGCACGAAACTCAGCGGCAGAAAAAGACCTTAATAAAATTTTACCTTTGCATTGCGCTTCATCGTGACTAGCATCATATTGTAGTGGTGATCTGCTGTTGCAAATTAACAGTCAAGATGGAAAGATGGTGATTTTAGGCCAAGTTAAAGTAAAATGATTATTCAAAGTGAGCTCAAACCAAGCCATAAAATATTACCTATGTCCGTATTCTTTGGTTCAGGAACCTTTAACATGTCTTCCTAAGCGATTTAGTTTGCTTAGTACACCTTGCCGTCTTCTATCATTTAAATAATTCTACTGTCACCATACTCTGCATAAATGGCATACAAACCGATATTAACCAGCCATATCAAAAAATAAATAATCAAGGAAGAGGTGTTGGGGAGCTTCCTTAACCACCATTTATATGACATGGAAAAGGGTGAGAAGACGTAGTAAGCGAAATAAATCGGTTAGGAAGAGGTGTTAGGGAACTTCATTAACCATCACGGGCCTTAATCTTGCCTCTCCACCCCAGGAACAATCCTAACCACGCCTCCACCTGGATCTTCACGCCCGACAGCCTTTCAGGTGGGTAGCTTTGTCGTATGGTCGGCCTTGGTCACCTAATGGCGGCTCTCCATGCTGCTCGATCTCTGGCAGCCAGTTCTTGATTTGTTTCTACAACAGTGTACAGTCAAAGACAAAAATTAGGGTACTCTTCCACTGGGACTACTTCACGTTTAGAACATGTCCGTCCATTACCCTTCCTAATTCACTTCATTAGAAGAATCAACTATAGGCGGAGAAATATACCAAAGGCTCTATTTCCTTGCCGTTAGGAAACTTACTAACATCTATTCCTTAGCGATTTATTTTGTATTACACCTTGCTATTCTCATCTGTATTACATAAACCCTTCCAACATCATCATACTCTGCATACATAAAGTACGCAACGGTATTAACCAGCCATATCCAAAAATAAACAGGTAAAGAAGAGGTGTAAGGAAGCTTCCTTAACCAAAGAGAATGGGAACCTAAGGGCGGTATCTTGGTGTGGTTACGACACTAACACCTTATCCGTAGCGATTTGTTTCTGATTCTGTTCCGTTACTATATGTTATTCACGCAGTCTGTGTTGATATTAAAAAGATAACAAGAAGCAAAAACGAAAATGAGGATATTGATGGAAGTTTGGAAGATAAATCGTTAAGGAAAGGAAGCTCTGTACCCAACAAGGAAACTAGACCAAGCCTCTTTGGCCCGTATTATCGTCGGGTATGAAAGCTCCCTAACACCTCTTCCTTAGCGATTTGTTTTCGTATGTGACTGTTTAATATCCTGTTGCACTTCATTTGTGCAGAGTATCGCGATATTGGAAGGATTCATGTAATACGTAAGACGAGAGTAGGGTGTAATAACCAAAACAAATTGCTAAGAAAAAGGTGCTAAGGAGCTTCCTTAATCGGCTAGGATACAGGCCTGTAACTCCAGGGCCAGGATTCTCGTCACTTAAGTAAGCTCCCTAACAACATTTCCTGAGTGATTTATTTTGTTTATTACGCCTTACCGTCCTCTTACACAAATCCTTCCAATATCACAATACTCTACATAAATAAATATCACAATACTCTACATAAATAACGTACAACACGATATTAAGCACCCACATCCAAACATAAATTGCTAGGGAAGAGGTGCTAGGGAGCCTACTTGACCACTGAGAATGTAGACCCTTGGCAGGTGCCTTTGGTGTGCTGTTTGTGTTTACAGGTGCTAATGTTTACAGGTGTTATTGTTGCAGGTGTTTGTGTTTACATGTGTGTTCTTGACAGGTGTTTGTGTTTACAGGTGTTTACTTTGCAGGTGTTTGTGTTTACAGGTGTTTACTTTACAGGTGCTTGTATTTACAGGTGTTTGTGGATACGGGGTGTTTATTTTTACAGGTGTTCTTGTCTACAGGTGTTAATATTTACAGGTGTAAATGTTTACAGGTGTTAATGTTTAAAGGTTTTAATGTCTACAGGTGTTAATGTTGACAGGCATTTACGTTTACAGGTTTTTACAAGTGTGTGTGCGTGTTTTTTTTTAATGAGAGGAAGAAGGAACCAAAAGCCGTGAGCCTGCAGTTTACAGTTCTCTCCAGGAGAAAAACAAAACACAATAGAGAGCCAAATTCAAGATCCAATCATTTTGAGATGCCTGGACACACTGCGTTTGAAAGACTGGAGATCATAGGCAGCAGGAAATACAGACAGAGGGAGACAGTTCTAGAGCTGACCTGTTGCATAAATGAAAGACTGGGAGTAACGGTTAACTCTTGCATTAGAGAGTTGGACAGAAAAGGGATGAGAGTTTGCTGCCAGATGGGTGCTATGCACCTGTCGTAGAGGTGGTGGAATGCAAGCAGACAGTTCAGAGGAGCAGTGACCATTAAAGTAGCGATAGAAAAGAGATAAAGATGCAACAGTGCGGCGAAGAGACAGAGGTTGAAGGGAGTCAGTAAGAGGAGGAGAGTTAATGAGACGAAAAGCCTTTGACTCCACCCTATTGAGAAGAGCTGTATGTGGGGAGCCTCCCCACACATGAGAGTTGTACTCCACACAGGGGTGGATAAAACCCCTGTATAGAGTCAACAATTGTGCAGGGGTAAAGAAAGAGCAGAGTCGGCTTAGCACACCCAATCTCTTGGAAGCAGATTTACAAGAGATGTAATATGATCTTTCCAAGATAAGTCCCGAGTAAATGAAACCCCAAGCATGTTCAATGATGATGCAGGATTAAGCTGAATATTATTAAACATTAGTGAGTATACCTGTGGAAGATTTTGTCGGGTTGATAGGTGTAAGAACTGAGTCTTAGATGCATTAAAAACAGGTGTTTATGTTTACAATAGTTTATGTTTACAGCTGTCAAGGTGTACTGGTGTTTATGTTTACAGGTGTTAAGGTGTACAGGTGTTTCTTTACCACTACTACTACAACTACTGCTACTACCGCTACTACTATTACATTCTTCTTTGCTGTCTACAGGTGCTGATAATTATTTGGGGGAGTGTTGGCAACCTTTCCTTTGGCATGGCCGTAACCTGGCCCAACACCTTCGCCTCCCACGTCATGGCTGACAACACCACACTCTTCGGATCCCAACTCAGTACCTCAGTCTCTCAGCTTGACTGGATTGGTGAGTGAAGTGGTGTACAACTGGCCACACATGCACCTGGGTCAGCGTCTGTCTGAAGTGGAGGTCTAGGTACAATTTCTGACGTTCATGCATCGCGGTTACCTGATCATTTCCACTTATATTTAACACTGCGTTCATTCCTGTCAGTGCCCCAAACAAACATGTGATTGAGGTGATGTACAGTTGGTCATACATGAACATGGTCCAGTGCACGTATGAAGGGTCTAGCTACAATTTCCAACGTTCATGCATGACGGTTACCTGGTCATTTCTACCACTATTTAACACCTGCGTGCCTTAATGTCAATGCCACCAACAAACATGTCATTATGTCAAGGTTGTCAAGTGTACCAAATACCACACCTCTTGTACACGTGGATACTGTACCAGGTGCATATGTTGCCAACTGCACGGTCAGAGAAATGGCTATCTTTCCACTTCTGTGTGAAGGGAATTTACAACTGGTAAAATACAATGAAAATCCTAACTTTGCCCTTTTTGCTTTAACTTGACTTAAACTTGCCATCTCTCCATCTTGAATACTGAGTTGTAACACTGTATCAACACTGGAATATGATCCTAGTCACAAAGAAGTGCCATGGAAAAGATGTGGAGCAGTAGCATTGCCTTATTCCGCCTCTGAGCTATGTGAAATAAGGCTTTAAGATGACGCAGATCTGGGGCAGGGTTAGGGAAAAATGACTATTGTGCGTGTTGAAGGTTGATTATTCCACTATGCATTTGTCAGACTCTGGGAAGATTTGGATTCTTCTTATAAAAGTTCGTGCGAGTCTCTGTGTGTGGGTGGATGCAGCCTGTACTCCATTTTAGGTGGTGGCTATCTGCTTGGGCTACGTGGCAACACACAGGCGAGCAGTTCTACTAAATGTGTCCTTGTATGTGTTGTCACGTTGCAATGCATACACTCACCCACTACACTGGGGTGGGGGCACCATTATCATCGTCATCATCATTCCTCTTGCAGGTTGGGCAAGGCAGGGTCCAGAAAGTTAGAGAAAGGAAAGAATAGTATAGTGGGTGAATTAATCACCAGCATGTCCAGTGAAATAAGCTATTCACCCATTAGTCACCAGTCACGCCCATGGAATCCTGGGCTTACCTCAAATGTAAACCGTCCACACGTACCTTTATAATTACTTACTATACTCTTTTTACTCGAACTTGGCCCAGATTTCTGTCCTTTTACAGCATAATTCACGTCGGTTAGTGGCAAAAAAAAGACAGTGTTACGTCTCTACGTCGTTTCCGTGGCACTTCTGTGTGACTAACGTCATATTAATCTGTTGTTACAACCCTGCATTCAGGATGGAGTGATGGCAGTTTTAGGCCAAGTTAGAGTAAAAGAAATATAGGCAGACTTTTTCCAACAAGTATCAAGGTTAAAAAAATAAATATGACACACGCTTGTAATGCACTCCCTCATGCAAAATTCATGCAACCAGCCCGACCCCTTCTCACTTCCCTAGCCTCGTCAGACTACACATAGTTCCTCTCCTTCTCACTCTCAAGATGGTTTGGGCATGTGGAGAGGATGGAGAGTGACAGTTGGGTGCGGAAGGTGAGAAGTGTGAATGCTAGGGGTAGGGTTGCAAGAGTCAGACAGAAAAAGATCTGGGATGAGGTCAAAGAGTGTGCCCTGAGGGATAAGGGACTGAATAGGGAGGTTGCCAGAGATGGAGCAGGGCAGAAAGCCGCCATTAAGTGACTAAAGCTGGCGCAAGCAAGTACATCGGGGTCTTTATAAAAGATATGATACAATCTGTCCACTTTCTTCTTGGTCTATCACACCTCCTACCACTTCCAATTTCACTTATATATCACTCATTTTACTACCCCATTTATAACCAAGTTGACAAATAACACGACCTTATACCCTATCCACTCTCTGCTCTTCACAAACGTTTCTTAAGAACCCCATCTCTAACACTCTAACCTCTGACTTTTCGTTTTCATGAGACACCAAAATCACCAATCCAGATATTAATGTGGGTGCTACAACTCCTTCATGAAATCCCTCTTGCAGATGCCACACTAAGACTCTTTTTTTATTATCAAGGCCTTCATTGCACCAACAAGACCTATTTTTTCACATCAATCCCTTCATAGAACAAGCCAATCTACCTCATCAACTTTAGGGGGGGTGGATGTTTGTTGCCAAGTTTTCACGATTTAGTCACAGCTTGAATGTGCTGACTGGTGCTGACTGTTTCCTCTCACTAAATTTGCACACTCAGGAAGGGAATGCTGAGATCATTATATGTGTACACATCTGAGAATTCCTTAACTCAGCATAATGTGATGGCAATAGTATAAACAGAAGCTCATTTACCCCTCTTCGAATTAAATCAGGAGCGACGGAGATCAACCAGACTCCGGGAGTGTAGCACAGCCCTCTTCAAGTAAAGTACCCAGTCATCGTAAGGAGTCTTAAAAAAAAAAAACGAATTCCTGATGGTATATCTATAGGTCTACATCTTACACAGCACCTGATGTCTTGTTATTTTTCAAGCATTTCACAACAATTTTCATTTCTGCCAATATCCAGATCCACATTCCTTCTCTTCACACCACTAAACCCAGTGATGGTTACTACCTCTTTCCTCTCACAATTCCCAATCACCAGCCTTTCAAAATGCCTTTTTCATTTGCTGCTTACTTCACTTCCTAACCTAACCTAATCTAAAAATCCTGCCATCCTTGCTCTTAACTCGAGGCATCCCATCAACATATGGGTGCGTTGCAACATTTTGTCACAGCTAGACCCGTCAACGTACTGGTACGTTGCGCAATTGCAAGGTTCATAATTTGCACAATTTTCAATTTTCGCACGTGATTTTTGGTACGTATGCACGGGACACCTTCCTCTATTCCTCTACAAGATGCCAGGCAGGGACAATGCCTTATCCCACATGACCTCCCCCCCTGCATGCCATTGTCTCGGCAATTCACCTGTTACCAGTGACTTGGCCAATAAAGACATTCAGGGCCAGAGTGATTCCTCAATCGATGACAATGTGGAGGATAAAGTTTATGTAGCATTAGAGGAAGAAACAGTCAGAAATGATGATCAGGTAATGTCATCAAAAAAGGTTAGGTATGTTGATGTGTTAGTGAGTGAAACAATGCTTATATTGCCTATATTACTGTGTGAAAACCAATATACTCTCGTACTACATATAATTCGTACCAAATAAATAAATAAATAAATACCGTTTATGAGTGGTGTGGAATAGTTACCCTCCCATAGAACTCGTTTTCTTTGGAGGCAGCCGGATAGAAAACACAGTAAGGTAAGGAGGTACTGCTACCTGAATTAAGTATTTTAAACCTCAGGTGAGCGATTTCTTTATGAATTTTCGATGTTTCTCACCAAAAGCTGAAGTTTGAACCAAAAAAACATTTTTTTCAAAATTGGTCGGGACTGGGGGGAGTCAGTGGTGGAAAATCGGTTGGGACATGACGAGTAAACCCACTGCACCCCGTCGACGTGAATTGACGTCCACACGTTTTGTCACTGCCAATCCCGTTGATGTACATAAACGTGTATCAATTGCAAGGTCCCTAATTTGCACAATTTTCAATTTTTGCGAGTGATTTTTGGTATGTATACACGGAACACCTTCCTCTACCGGATGCCAGGCAGGGACAATGCCTTACCCAGCATGACCTTCCCCCCCCCTGCATGCCATTGTTTCAGCAATTCACCTGTTACCAGTGACCTGGCCAGTAAAGACATGTCATGCCACAGTACGAAATTCAGGGCCAGAGTGATTCCCCAATCGATGACAATGTGGAGGACAAACTTTACATAGCATTAGAGGAAGAAACAGTTAGAAATTATGATCAGGTAATGTCGTCAAAAAAGGTCAGGTATGTTGATGTGTTTCATGAGTGAAACAATGCTTATATTGCCTATATTTCTGTGTGAAAACCAATATACTCTCATACTACATATAAATCCGTACCAAATAGATAAATAAATACCGTTTATGAGTGGTGTGGAATGGTTACCCTCCCATAGAACTCGTTTTCTTTAGAGCCAGCCTGATAGAAAACACAGTAAGGTGAGGAGGTACTGCAACCTGTTTCAAGTATTTTAAACCTCAAGTGAGCGATTTCTCTATGTTTTTTCGATGTTTCTCACTAAAAGCGGAGGTTTGAGCCAAAAAAGATTTTTTCCAAAAATGGTTGGGATTGGGGAGAGTCAGTCGTGGAAAAGTGGTCGGGATGGGGCGGGTTAAGCCCCATACTGAGGATGCCCATGGTACAAGTGATGTTTTTTATGTACTGGAAACTAAACCAACTGCCAGCACCAGGTAACTACTTCCCTGGGATTTAAGAAACCATTTTAATTGCCAGGCAGTGGCAGTGTAGCGTCCCCTCCAGCAGCGCTACATCAAGTGAGTGGTTGGTGGGAAACGTGTCATTATATAGAAGGGGTAAGCCCAATATGATTTTTCAATACACTTTTTGCAATTTTTTTTCTAACAATGTAATCGATCACTAAGAATTAATAACCTTGTTTCTCCACAGGTAGCATCTTCTCTGTAGGATCGGCACTTTCTTTTCCGCTGGCTGGGGTGCTGGTCTCTAGGATTGGTCGCCGTCTGTCACTCCTCACTGCCTGCTTGCCATTCGCCTTCTCTTGGCTGCTATTTGCCTTTGCCGTCAGGCAGGAGATGATCCTTGCTGGCAGGTCAGTGGCCCCATGAGTGAGACTCTGCCCGGCATACTCTAACTTGGCCAAAAATTGCCATCCCTCCATCTTCAATGTTGAGTTGTAGCAAAGAGTTAGCAGTAGAATATAATGCAAGTCATGCAAAAGTGTGGGAAGGAAGTTGAACAATGGCATTGTTATTTCTCCCATTGAACTATGTGAAATAAGCTGCTTAAGGATGAAAATTTGGGCCAAGTTAGAGTAAAAAAAGAATAGTCACGATGAAATGTTATGGAAAGGATGCAGAGCCGCAGTACTATCTTTGTCTGCCACTAATCTACGTGAAGTAAGCTACAAAAAGATGAAAATCTGAGGCAGCTAAGGTATTAGGGTTATTGTTATGAAAGCACTCAACACATTATTCCCTTTCCGCACCACAACGTATTGGACTTGTATTCTCCGCGGTTAAGGAAGCTCCCCCACACCTCTTCCTAAGTGATTTATTTTGCTTATTACCCGTTCCTGTCCTCTTCTGGGTCATTTAAAATATTCAAATATCACCATACTCAGCATAAATGCCATATACTCAAGAACAAAAATGTAAAAATTGCTCTGGAAAAAACGCCATAGGTATTTCCAGAGAAAAGTACTTCATGTGTTATATCTATATAATTTTTGGGTACTGAATCCATTTCTGTTGCATAACAATCTGAAAAAGCCGCCGTTTAGTCATAATTCATAAACAAACAATATGTTTGCCAAAAATCGATATACCCATTTATTACCGTTATATAAAGCAAGAAACAAGCAACAAAGAGTGTGGTGAAACTTGAATCACATGCTAATTAAAACCAAACTATTCTTCAAGCGATTTAATTCAAAGTTACTGATTCGTGCAAGTATCACTGGACTTACAGCACTTGCAAGATGTTGTACAAGGGTTAGCCTTGCAACTGCATCGTGTGGTCTCGCATCCAGTGGTGCTTGTAAAGGTGATCAACTTTTCACAAGAGTCTGGAACTGGAGGCAGCGACGTAAGTTGAGAAACAAGCGAATTCTCCTCCATCTTCCATCGCATAGTTTCAGGGGGTGGCAAAACTGGATGCTGCAAATGGGCCTGCCGCCAAACCAAAGTTTGGTAGTGAGAGCGCTTAATATGAAAGTAGAAAGGATCTCTGGTTGGTGGCAGTCTCTCTATCATCATGCCCTTGACGAACATGCTTGAACAAACTTCACTGATGTTGTCAGCATTCATCGCACCATACAGTTTGCAGATAAACACTTCTGCATCCCGAATGGTGCGGTCACTAAGGACAGAACCTTTTCCAAGCCCATTCAGCAGATGGTTATGCTTTACAAGCACATCCCAGCCCATCTTTTTGGTATGTCCAGCTAGGTATGAGGTTGAGTCGCTTCCAGTAAGAGCATGGAAATGTGGAGGCAGCTCAAGGACCTGCACTTCCATCTGCAGCTGTTGGACTATGGTATGGACAGGGATGTACTTTCTTTGCTTTGCTGTCGCTGCCTTTATCCAGATTTGCTGGCGCAACATCTTGTGAAAGTGAGCAATCAGCAGCACCAAGATACTGGTGTCTCTTGCAGAGACAGCAATGCTCACTGCTCTGCTTTTTATGCAGTGAAGTACGATTCGTGTGTCCGCTTCTTCATGCTTAGCTTCCAAGCTGTCAGTGTCGAGGGCTGTGTCAGAAGCTTCGACTCTCTCATCATTGCTGAAACCACCTACAGCAACTATGGTCTTGTTGGCTGGTGCTCTCAGAATCAGTTGTTGTGAGAGACAGTGAGCAAGGTCTGCCTTGTTGTACTCGTGAGCAATGAAGTTCTCCCACTTTGCAGGAAGAGGCACATCTCTGCTCTCAACTGGTTTCCTGATTGCCATCAAGCCTTTTCCATTTACCCCTTTTGACTGAGTGCTCGTAGTAGCGATCAAACACGACATCAGTTCGCTGGAACTGTGCTCCACTTCAGAGAATGGTTTCTACCAAGGCGTCTGCAAGGTCTCCAAAATTCTTTATTGCCTGTGGCTCTCCAATTTTGAACACCAGATCCTGACCCTCAGTTACAAGCATTGGTTTATCCTGAAGGTCTCTGGCTTCAATGTGGTTGGGACAGGGAATGCCAGCGGTTAAGATTCCAGCAAATATTGCCATTGAACCTGAATGAGGCTGCCCATTCGCTTCTCCCAAGACAGGGGTACAACAAACAGATCATGCGTCATAATGTTGCTGAGGTTGACTTGGCGTCCTGCTTCATACGCAGCAATGAGGCACTGTAGGATGTTACTGTCTGCTTTGGCAGTTTTTGTCTTCCCAGTTCTTGCATCTGACTGTTGCACTTCAAACGGAAGCAAAAGTCAAGTACTTGTTTTGTGTCAGTTTGTCCCTGTAAGTGACTCTTCTGTCCTCACATGGCAACAATCTCTCTTCCACAAATGTATCCAACTGAATTTGCCATTTCTGTGCAGCTGTCAACAGATCATCTTCTATTTCCTGGCTGGCCAAGTCTTTGTTTGCAATGTTTTGCAGTGTCTTAGACAAGTTAGCTGAGAAGAGGCCAAATCTCCACAAGACTGCAAGCAAAGCGTCTTAATTTTTTTAGTCCAGTTTCATTCTACCTTTTGTGGTTTCATTGTGGATGCTGTAGTCATTGCCAGTTCTAAGACCAAAGGCAACTCGGGTGTCATGGGCAAGATGGGATCGTAGGTTGAAGGACAGAGCCCACCCACTGAGCGCTGATGAAGTCTTTGTGATTCCCGTTATGCCTCCCTCCTTTTTGCCAATACAGCTGAGCCACTCCTGACTCTGGTCTGCATCTACTTGGAGCAAAGTGAAGAGCGCATGACATTGAAGTTTCCAGCCTCAAACCCCTTCTTGACATCCTGTGGTAGTTGGTGAAGCTCGTTTGGGTAGATAGTGCCCCAAGGAGCATAGTTCACATGGTTATACCGCATAAAATACGGCAACATTCGCTGGAATGCATGGAGGTGCAGGTCCCAGAGTCCATCCCTCTGAGTGCGAGTGAACAACAGAAGGATGTGAACCATCTGCATGTCTATCTATCTATCTATGTTCCTAGGATGCTTCCCACAAGGAAAGGGAGGTAGCCGAGACAGGACGACACACTCCCCATTTACTCATCCATTCAAACACATTCATTCGCATCTTAGCCCCAAAGAGGAGAAGGGACAGATCCTCACCACACCACACTGCACGAGGGTCAACCACGCAGTGCAATTTGTGAAACCCGCAGCAGGGCCTGACAGCATAAATGGTTTACCCCTGCCACATCACAATGGACCCATCCCCTTACCCACACCTGACCTAATCTGCTGATCAGACAAAATGTGGGAGAATATCCCCTCAGGGTTGCGGCATCATTTTTTCATTCACAGTTTCTCTCCATTTATTTCTGTCATGCACAGCCACTCTTCCTTGCTCAACAGACGTCCCTCTTGCATGCAACACTCTCTTCACACTGTCCATCCATCCTATTCATGATCTTCCTCTCAACCTTACACCTCTCACATCAGACCTAGTTATCTTTTTCACCAATCGCTCATTATCCATTCTCTCCATATGCCCAAACCATCGCAACACCCCCTGCTCAACTCGATCAGCCATCTCCCGAGCGACTCCAGTTCTCCTTAGCACTTCATCGTTTCTCACTCGATTGATACACTTCACTCCACACATACTCCTCAGACACCTCATCTCCATTACATTCAAACTTTTCCTCTCTGTTACACCCATATTCCATGTTTCAGCCCCTTATACTGCAGACAGTACCACGACACCCTCATACTGTCTTCTCTTTACATCAATTCTAAGCAAGCGACATCTAAACACTTTTTTCATTCCTCCCGGCACCTTTCTTACTTCATTCATTCTAAACTTCACTTCTGCATCTATTCTTCCATCCACAGCAACATGTGATCCTAAATACTTAAAACACTCTACCTCCTCAAGCAACTCATCAGTCAAAACTATATTCATCCTCCTACCATCTGTACCCCCTCCACAATATGTCTACCCCCGATGTATATATGTCCCCCCCCAATGCATACATGCCCCTACTAATCTTGCTAGGTCAGCATGCTGACCTAGCAAGATTAGTGGGGGCATGTATGCATTGGGGGGGGACATATATACATCGGGGGTAGACATATTGTGGAGGGGGTACATATCTACCAACCTCGTAAACTTCATCACTTTACTCTTATTCTCATTTGCTTTCAATTTCCTCCTTTCACACACCCTTCCAAACTCCTCTACCAACTGTCTCAATCTCTCCTCTGAATCAGCCACCAGTGCAGTATCATCTGCAAACAGCAGCTGCTTCAGATTCCACTCTTCACCATCAACATTCACCAGACTCAGACCTCCACCTAAAACTCTTGCATTCACCTCCCTAGCAGCACCATCCATATAAATGTTAAACAACGAAGGCGACATCACACATCCCTGCCACAGCCCCACTCTCAGGAGAAACCAATCATTCACAGTGTTTCCCACTCTTAACCCCTTAACCGCGGGGCATCACTTTCGTGATGCTCGGCTACAATGGATCATACCGCGGGGCGTCACTTTTGTGATTCTGTGTTATTTTGAATTATCCCGGGCTCTCAAGTGGTGGCTTGTATCATATATCAGTACTGCCAATGTCCAACACTAGTCAGCACTCCAAATCTCATCTGTACTCCCATCCATTGTTGACATTTTAGCTATTTTACCCCCTTCCTGACTCCCCTCCCTACCTGCCCTCCATTACCCTCTCCTCTCACCTCCCACGCTGCGCTGCACTACGGAAATTTCCCCCTTCTTTTTCCACAGATTTCATCCATTGAAATAAGCCCTATGCCCAATATTTTTACCCAATAATATATACCAAAAAAAAAAACAGGTAAGTGATAGTGTTATACTCCAGAAATTGCCTAATTATCACCTGACAAAACCTCACGTGCATTCATTCGCTACATTACCACGGTAATTTCCCCTTTGATTTATGCCTTGTAATCGATGTCTGTAATAAAAATATATATCAGAAAGGAAGGGAGAATCCTAATTGACATTTACATTCACCTGGAACTACCTATTTCTTTATTTATTGCCGAGATTTTCTACCTATAAAAAATTAGCCTGTAAGTTAGCAGCAGTCAGCCTAAAGTGTCATTGTCAACCCTTCCCTTCTCAGATAAGCCGCGGCATTTAGTTCCTTGTCCTCCACTGCAGAGACAACATGTCGCACTCGCGCCCCGCCATTCCTGCCGCTTCTGCGCCCATTGCAAAGGGCCCCGTGACCTCTACCCCCAAGAAAAGTGTTGAGGCAAGCAGGAAAGGCCTCAGTGACTCTGCAGTGGCACGAGAACTTGCTGAATTGTCCATGATAATAATGGACAGCGATTTTGACGATTCCGGTGAATCGTGTGATGAGCCGGGTGAAGTTATCGCGCCAGAAACAGCGACAACAAGTGCTCCTACCAGTGAATCTGTGTCTAGCTCCAAGGGAAAGGAGCCTTTAGTGCAGGAAGGAAAAGAATTTGGGAAGGGAGTGAAAAGGCGGCGTGTTAGCCCCAGAACAATGCCCCCACGTGACCCAGCTCGCCATGAGTCACGAGAGCATTCACCTCCCCGTTCCCCAAGCCCCGCTTTACTCATCTCGTCATCATCGTCGGCTGAGTTATCTCCGGAGTCTTCGTCGTCGGAGTCACCACCAGCATCAACAGTGAAGGCCGGCCGTAGAGGTAGAGGTAGATCTAAGAGAGTGAAAAGTAGTGTAGCTAGTAGGGTAAGGGCGGCTAGTGCTGTACGGCAACCTAGGGTCAGTGCGAGTGACCTTGACAGAGATAAGCCTCCCTCTCAGCCAACCTCCACCACCACCACTACCACCATCCCTCCACCGCCACGCCAGGGAATCCTGGACGCCTTCGCGTGGACGGAAGGGTCAGATTTTGTCCCCGAAAACCTGGTTTTCGATGAGAGCTCGTTAGGAGTTCAGCCTGCCTTCACCATGGACGAAAATGCTGAGTGTGTCGACTACCTTTTGGCCTTCCTAGATGACGAAGTCATGCAGCACATATGTGATGAGACCAACAGGTTCGAATCACAACGTGCTGCTAGTGGTACAGGTGCAGCCAAGATGCAACAGTGGACCATGCTGGGAGTGCAGGAGCTGTATGTGTTCTTTGCCCTCATGCTTCTTATGCCACACTCCAAGAAGCATGAGTTGGAAGAATACTGGTCCATGGACCCCTTACTACCCTCACCGACCTTCAACAAGTACATGGCCAGAGATCGCTTCTGGAACATCATGGGAAACCTGCACTTTGCTGATAATGATGTACCTTCCCAAACCGACCCACTCTGGAAGATCCGGGAGATTCTGAACAGAATGAAGGATAAGTTCATGTCATTCTTTCACCCATTTCAGAAGGTTGTCATTGATGAGTCCTTGGTTCTGTTCAGAGGACGTCTTCGGTTTGTCCAGTACATTCCAAGCAAACGCCATCGCTTTGGAATTAAGTTCTTTGTACTGTGCGACTGTAAGACGGGGTACATCCTTGACTTCGTCATATATTCAGCCAGCACTGTCGATCTCGATAAAACACACCCCCTTGGCTTCTCAGGCTGTGTAGTGAAAGTGCTCCTAGAAAAGTATTTTGGTGGGAATCATGTGCTGTATACAGGCAACTACTATACAGCACCGAAACTTGCCAAATACCTTTCTGAGCACGGCATTGGCTCCTGCAGCACTGTGAAAAGTAATCGTGCCAACTTCCCCAAATTCCCAGAGGCAGGAAACTCGCAGCGAGGAGACGTGCACCTACGCAAGTCTGAGAAGATGCTGGCAATACGGTGGCATGACAAGAGAGTCATGCACATGCTCACCACCGTACATAAGGGGGAGATGAGAGACAGTGGGAAGGTCGACCATAGGACAGGCGAACCTGTGATGAAACCTGATGCTGTGTTGGAATATAATATAAACATGCGGCTGGTGGACAAGTCTGACATGATGAATGGTGAGATCGACTGCCTTAGGAAGAATACTAGGTGGTACAGGAAAGTTTTTCTGCATCTCATAGATATGACGATGCTGAACGCCTTCATCCTGTACAAGATGAAGGTAAAGCCACCCAAGTCCTTCTCCCTGAGGTTGTTCGCCAGGACTTGTGTCCAGCAGCTGCTGGAAAAATATGGTAAGGTGCAAGCAGCAACTCCAAGACGCCATCCAGTTACACTTCCCGACCGACTTGAGCAGAGGGCGTATATGGATCGGCACAGACTTGAGCTAATGTCTGCCACAGGAAAAAGGAAGGCTGCGATTCGCAGGTGTCAGGTATGTGCGCATACCACACGCCGCACACCTGAGCATAAACGCACCTCTTGGCAGTGCGCTGAATGCCAGGTTCCCCTCTGTGTAACCTGCTTCTTCGATTATCACAGCCAGAAGCAGTTCTAACAGTGCAAGTGTGGAAGCAGAATTATTTGGAAATAATGTGTAAATAATGTGTAAATAATGTGTAAATAGCAGGTGAAAGCAATGGATGTTCAGTTCATATGACTGAACAGTGTATTATAGTTTTATCTTACTGAAAGTGACAGTGAATAACATATTGTAAGTAAAATAGAAGGGTAAATATTGAAAATAGAATAGAAAATGTAAATAGTAATGTAAGTAATTAGTAATATAAGAATATGAGTACAAATAATTTATGTTATAACAGTGAGAGTGAATCCGTGGCTCTCTACGTATTTTACTGACTGAAAAATAGAATGACTTCAGTGACAATAAAATAATACGACTGAAGGAAACTTATGGAGAAAGACTCCAGATATATATAAGTGTGATATAGTAATAGAAATATAAAGTGTGAGGGGTTTTATGAATAATAAATGACAGAGTGCCTAGAGCGAACTAGCGCAAGTGCGGCGATCAGACGCGCTCGTAATTTCCATTGCTTTCACACTGTTTTTTTTTGTAGTATGGATCCCAAACTACTTGAAAATGGTAGAATAGTGTTTATAGTGTTTGTATCTGGCTGTGGTAATCATATAACGGGTTGTCGGGAAGTGTAAAGTGGAGACTTAGTTACCCTACTTCAGAGGTCTCCACAAGTCCTACGGAAACTGACGAAGGCTCAACAATCATTCCAGGAGAAAGCTGAAGGTATGTGCTATAAGCATATATAATTTTATTATTCTAGGACTAATAACTGATTTTTAGCAAATATTTTTTGAGAGTCTGTCGGAGCCCAAATAACCCCGCGGGACACGCAAGTAATTGGTAAACAAGCCCGCGGTGTAGGGGTTAAACGCACTTTATTACTTACATAAAAACTTTTCACTCCTTTTAGTAACCCCCATCAAGTCCATACAGTCTTCAAACAGTCCACAAAGCCTCCCTATCAGTTCTATTATACTCTTTCTCTAAATCCCAGAACGCTCAAAACACATCCTTACCTTCTGCTATATACTCTTCACGCACCTGTCTTACAGCTAATACCTGATCCATGCATCCCCTCCCACTCCTAAAGCTACACTGCTCATCACCAATTACTCCCTCTGTACCCTCTCTAACTCTTAATTAACATTCTACCATACATCTTACCTACAACACTCAAGAGACTTATACCCCTAAAGCTAATACATTCATACTTATCACCCTTACCTTTATACAATGGAACCACACAGGCACTTGCCCAGTCAATCGGCACCATGCCTTGCACAAAGAACACATTCAACAATCATACTAACCAGTCAACAATAGTCTCTCCACCCCCTTTCAGGCCTTCCACAGCACACCCATCCATACCTGCAGCTTTCCCTGTATTCACCATCTTTACTGCCTCCTGCACTTCCTCCATCGTGATCAAAGAATTATTATTCAACTCTCCCAGCACATTTATTCCTTGCATCCTTCAGTCAGCCACAATCGCAGCCTCCCTTTCCTCCTCTACAGTTAACAGTCTTTCAAAATACTCCGCCCATCTCATCCTTACTGCATCCATCTCAATTAACATCCTTCCATCCTCTGCTTTAACTCCTTCTTCCTTCCTTGAATCTC
Organism: Coenobita brevimanus; assembly: GCF_032717465.1. NCBI lineage: Eukaryota > Metazoa > Arthropoda > Malacostraca > Decapoda > Coenobitidae > Coenobita > Coenobita brevimanus. The sequence continues at coordinate 20,599,695 of NC_136973.1, forward strand.
CCTTTCACACCCTTTTCACCTCCTTCCAAAACATTTGCTTATTCTGTTGAAAATTCTCAGTCAACCGCCTACCCCACCGCTCATCTGTTGCCACTTTGGCATCTTGCACAGCCCTTCTCGCCCTATTCCTCTTTTCCTTATGCCTCTCATATGACACTTCAGCCTTCCTCTGCAGCCACACTTCATATGCACGTCTCTTCTCAGCAACAGCCATACTTACTTCCTCGCACCACCATTCACTTCCTTTTCTTACACCACCACCCATACGTCTGACACCACACACCTCTTCCACATGCCCCACAACAGCACTCTTAAACAACTGCCATTCCTCCTCCACACTGCCATTTTCCTGATCTTTCACTGCGTTCCACTCATCTTTCAATTTCTCCTGATACTCTATCATTGTCTCTCTTTTATTCAACTCACTCACTTTCAAAACCTCCCTGCCACACCTAACTCTCTTAGCTCTCACCCATCTCTTACCTACTCTCAACTTTCCCTCCACCAGGTAGTGGTCAGACATACCTCCACCCTCCTCGTTCAAAACTCTTACATCGAACAATCTTCCTATTACATTCCTGAACACAACGACATAGTCCATCAAAGCTCTATCAACAACCCTTCCACCCCCCTGTCTCACCCATTTATACTTATAAATATCTTTCTTCTCAAACAAGGTATTTCCAATCGCCATCTCTCGCTCAACACACATCCCTATCATTCGCTCCCCATTTTCATTTCTTCCAGGCACACCATGCATACCAACTACACCTTCAACTGCTACATTTCCCACTCTAGCATTCAGATCTCCCATCATTACCACATTCACATTCGCTCTAAAACACTGCAGACACTCATAAACATCATTTCAGAAAGACTCCCTCTCTTCTTCATGCCATTCACTACCAGGCCCATATGCACTCACAAACACCCACAACTCACGTTCAAATTTCACTTTCACCCACATTAGTCCCGATGACACCTCCTTCCATTCAGTCACACACTGCTGTAATTCCGGACTCACTAACAAGGCCACACCTTCTCTGGCCCTTCCTCTATCAACACCTGACAATCTTCCATTCACACATCCAAACTTAGACTCACCTTTCCCTGTCATCGTTGTTTCAT
>NC_136973.1:20605822-20705822 GCF_032717465.1 Coenobita brevimanus
CTTGCAGATTTTCGGTGGGAGTAGGATCGTCCATACTTGTGACTGGTGGAAGGAGCTATATGACTGAAATTGCCAGCACCAACATCCGTGGTCTTGCGCTCGCATTCTTGGATGTGATGCTAGGCCTCGGGTTCATGATGGTGGCTGGGCTGGGCATGGTTCTTCCCTGGTATCACATCAGCTTCGTCAACATTGGTGTTGTGGCCTTGTTCTGTGCTGGACTCCTGTTTGTCTTCCCAGACAGCCCGAACTACCTTGCCATCCATGGAAAGGAGGCTGAAGCTTTGTCAGTCCTTCGGCATCTGAGACCTTCCAGTGACAATGTGAATAAGGAGCTGAATCATCTGAAAAATCTAAATCAGCAGCAGGATGGCAGTTCAAGATGGGCTGCTCTCCTGACTCGTGAAATCATTAAAAGACAGGTGGTTATATGTGGCCTACACGTCATTGCTGCATTTGTAGGCGTCAAGGTATTAAGCGTGAACGTGATGAGAATGATGGTAAGCTCCGGAGTGACGCTGGACGCCAACCTGAGTTTGTTCTTAGTAATGTCAGTGTCCCTGTGTGGAAGTCTGGCCATGACTGCACTGGTGGACCGATTGGGCCGCCGTTGGTGCCTCATCATCTCTCTGGTGGTGATGCTGCTGGCTTATACTGCGCTGGGGACCATAACATACTTGATTCCACCGCCAGTCCATATGCAGCTTAACACCATCATGCCACAAGCTAACATTTCACACACTGTCTCTGGAACCAATACCAGGCAAGTTGAACTTTATCAGGTAAAATCTCATCGGTAGGGAGGCGGCCTGCAGTCCTAATGGACCCAGGTTCGAATCCTGGCTGAGGCAGGGAACAGTTTAAGGATTGAATTTCTTGGAAATCAGACTTTTCTGATCGACAAGATGACCCGCCGACATGTCATAAAAGTACCCCAGCTAAGACCAGTACACCAGTCCTGCATGAGACAGCCCTAGCATGTATTCAATATGGATGGTGGGTGTTAGCGCCGAAGTGGTGACATGTGGAGACGTAGGAGGACTACTGGGCCCCGAGGAGCACTATTAGGACTTGGGAATAGGCCCTGAAGCCTTTGCCCAGAGCCGGACACGAAAAAAAGAAGAAAGACACGTGTTTTTTTTTTTCTTTTTCTTTATCTCTCTCCTTTTACACTAGGTTTTTCTTTAGCTTCTTGCTGGCCAGAGCATTGACTTTTTTAATGCCGAGGACAAGCTTTATATGTTTCACCTCTTCTACTCGTCACTTTTTTTGGTTGGCTAATACTCCTAATCTGAGAGAAACTTGGTAAGTTTCTCCGCCTAACATTCCTAATAATCTAACTCATCTACTCATCACTTTCCTCCTTTGACTAATATTCCTTAACTGAGAGAGGCCTATTATATTTATTTCCCTAATTTTTCGCCTCTTCTACATACACTTCCCTCTGCTGCTGTTATTCCTATGCTGGTAGAGGCTTGGTATTGTTCTCTGCCCATACACCTACCCAGAGCGTGCAGTAGACACACTGGAATAATAGGCTAACTTTTGCCCTTGTCTGTAGTTCCAGGCCCCATATTCTCGTCAGATAGGAAGTTCCCTAGTACCTTTTCTTTAGCTATTTGGTTTGCTTATTTTGTTTTTCTGTCATATTTTTTGTAAAATCTCTTATTACCCCCTTACTTTACATACAGAACGTGCAAAAGGATATTAACCAGTCATTTAATAATAAATCGCTTACGAAGAGGTGTTATGGAGCTTCCTTAACCGACGAGAATACTGGCCCCTGTACAAAGTAAATTATCCCTTCAATCTGACAGCCTAATTATACCAGTCAGCTGCTGTTTCCAAAGTATTTTATTTTGGGGGAGACATTAAGTAGTGAAGGTATGTATGAACCTCCTGCCCAGCCAAACATAACACGTGGTAGTAGTTTACACCCAAGACCATCCTCCTCGAACAGCTGCTTAGGGGTGTGTGGAATATACCTATGTACAGTCGTCTCCACTTCCAAGTACTACAGGGGCTGGTGGGTTTGGGGTCGTGTGTGGCAGCAGCAGAATTCTTTAAGTCTCATGCCTAGTCTTGTTGGTTAAGGGAGCTCCCTAGCACCTCTTCCTCTGTGATTTATTTTTGGATATGGCTGGTTAATATCCTTTTGTACGTTATTTATGCAGACAGTGGCAATACTGGAAGGATTTATGCAACGCAGAAAAAGTGTAAATGTCGATGTGAGAGAAAGCATTAGGAGAAGTACATTGTGGTGGTTTGGCCATGTGGAGAGGATGGAGAGCAAGAGATTACTGAGGACAGCGTATGTGAGTGAGGTGGAGGGGGGAGAGGGAGGGGGAGACCGAGGATGAGTTCCGGAGATGGAATGGAGAGATATATGAGAGAGAGGGGTGTGAGCTGACGAGGGTAGCGAAATGGCAGGGGACAGGGCGACATGGAGGCGATTTGTTTGTGGCCACCCCTTACTGGATTATGGCATCTGGCTGTAGGTAGATGGATAGATAGATAGAAAAAGATCTAAATTTATCTAACAGTTGCAACCTCAAGACGAATTTGACTTAGGAGAGGTATCAAGTAGTGAAGGTATTCGCAACGCCAGAATCTAACCTTTTCATTTCTAGGGAAACAATATATGCAAAGCTAATTAACATTAACCGAAAATACAAAAACAGAAAAAAAAATAAGTCAGTCGATGAAAGGAACTGCGTCAGTTGTAAATTACTGGGATGAAGCTCAAACCTCCACAAGATTTCTAAGAGATGTAACCAGACATGAAAATATAGAAATAGTTTACGATTAAGACGCACCTCCTTGGACGGTTGTATGCGGGTGTGTGGGCTATGCCTTCCCTTCCACACACATGGACCCGTATTCTCTTCGGTTAAGGAAGCTCCCTAACGCCTTTTCCTAAGCGGTTTATTTTGCTTAGTGCACCTTGCTGTCCGATTCTGTGATAGATAACCCCTTGTAACATCGCCATACTCTGCATAAATAACGTACAGAAGGCTATTAACCAGCCATTTTCAAAATCAAATAGCTAAGGATGAGGTGCTAGGGAGCCTCTTTGTCCGACGGACATGGCAGAAAAGATGATAATTTTTCCGCCTAAGTGGCCTCGCACACTCGATAGGCACTGGTTTAAGGTTTGTTCTCTTCCCCTCTTTCTCTGTGGATTATTTTTCCGCCATAATGGGCACACTCAACAGGCACTACTCTAAGCCTCCTTCTCTTCCTTCCTCTCCCTGACACAGCCTCGGGCTCCCTCTCTCTGCGTGGCCGTGGGTAGCGCTGGTCTGCTTCATGTTGCTGGGCTTCGGTTGCAGCTTCGGCATCGGTTCAGTAATCTTGCTTGTGACCTTCGAATATTTCCCCACCAGCATCAGGGCACAGGTAGGGGTGTACTGTTTTGCTCTCTTTCTCTCTCTCTCTCTCTCTCTCTCTCATCAGGGCATAGGTAGGGACTTAGTGGGTACAAAGGGGTGTATTATTTAGCCTTTGTGTGTGTGTGTGTGTGTGTGTGTGTGTGTGTGTGTGTGTGTGTGTGTGTGTGTGTGTGTGTGTGTGTGTGTGTGTGTCAGTACTAGCGTTGGAAGGAAAATCAAACAATTCTTATTTGATTTCAGTCCAATTATATAAAAGGATTGGGAATAAATGCAAGATAATGCGATACCATTTTGAGAACAAGGGGTCAAAGGCCAAGGTCACATATTCCTTAGAACCTCTTCATTAGCGATTTATTTTTTGATATGGCTGGTTAATATTCTTTTGTACGTTATGTATGCCCAGCATGGAGACATCAGAAGGATTTAGTTCACACAGAATAGGTAGGGGGGTTTTCAAGAATACTCCCCCAGTATCCCTGCTTGTCGTAAAAGGCGACTAAAAGGGTTGGCGGAGGGTTAGTGCCCCTCCCCGGAAAACAACTAACTAAAAAAACAAACAAGAAGCCTCGGACAAGGACTGACCAAACGATGACGACCCAGGACCGGACAAAGGACTTGGTAATGAGTACATGGAATGTAAGAGGAGCGAATGATGAGGTGAAAGAGAGATTGTCCAGGTGCTTGAGGGTGCGAAAGTGGATGTATGTGGAATAACTGAAACAAAATGGAGAGGAGAAAGTGTGAGAGAATGGGAGTATGGATGGGGTATATGTGCAGGAGTAGATGAGAATGAGAGGGCAAAGGAAGGAGTGTGTATAGTTGTGAGTAAAAGATGGAAGAAGAGCATAAGACAGTATGGATCAGTTGGGTCAAGGATTGTGTGGGTAAAGTTGAAAGTTGGAATACAAATGTGGGCGATTGTGTGTGTGTATGCGCCAACGCAAGATCGTGCTAGAAGAGTGAGAGAAGAGTTCTGGACAAATGTGGAAATGTGCATGGAAAAGTTTGGAAGGAATGAGAGAGTGTTTTTGATTGGTGATATGAATGGTAAAGTTGGTAATGTGAAGGTGGATGGAATAGTTGGTGAGTGGGGTGTGCCTGCCGAGATAGATGAGAATGGGAGTGCGTTAGTGGACATTTGTGCTGGGAGGTGGTTGGTGATAGCCAATACCCTCTTCAGGCATAAAATGATCCACAGGTATACATGGCGAGTGATGAGAAGGGTGGGTGGTGAACTGAATGAAAGGAAGGCAATGATTGATTATGTGTGTGTGGATGAAAGGATTCGAAGATGTGTAAAGGATGCAAGAGTGTATAGAGGTTGGGGGAGTGGACTTTCTGACCACTACTTGGTGGTGGCCAGAATTAGGATGCAAGTGAGATGGAGGAATAGAAGAAGGGAAAGACGAGAGGAAGGAGTAGTTGCAAGGAGAGTGGAAAGGTTACAAGAGGATGAGAAAAAGGCAGAGTATAAGAGAGAAGTGGAGGAACGATTGGGCAAATATGAATTGGAGCAGATGGGAGACGTGGAAGGTGTGTGTAAGATATTTACAGAAGAAATATGTGCAGCATGTGATGTGGTGTGTGGAAGGAAGAGAAGGCGGAGGGGGGTGCAAGGAACAGCGTGGTGGGCTGAAGAGGTGAAACAGGCTGTGGCACAAAAGAAGAAAGCATACAATGAATGGGTGAGAAATAGGGGCGTGGAAGAAGTTGAGAGGCGGAAGAGAGAGTTATATGTGGAAAAGAAGAGAGAGGTGAAAAGATTAGTAAGAGAGAGTAAGAAGAGAGTGGATGAGGAATTTGGAAGGAATTTGAGTGTAAAGTGGAGGGACTGTAAGAAAATGTTCTGGAGAGAAGTGAAAAGAGTAAGACAGGGTGGAAGTGAAGTTAGCAGGGAGTGAAAGATAAAAATGGTAGATTACTAGTGGAGAAGGGAGAAAAAGTGAGCAGATGGAGAGAACACTTTAAGGAATTGTTGAACGTAGAGGATGGAAGTAATGCGAGTATAAGTGGCTGGGGAATGGCTGGGAGAAGGAGGGAGGTGAGAAGACAGGAAGAAATCAGTAGGATAGAAGTTGTGGAAGCAATGAAGAAAGTTAAATCGGGGAAAGCCCCAGGAATTGATGGAGTGTGTGGTGAAATGCTGAAGCATGGGGGAGAGATAGTAGTAGAATGGATGTGGAAGATGTGCAGATTGGCCTGGGAGGAAGGTAGAGTCCCGGAGGATTGGAAGTCAGGTATAATTATTCCCTTGTACAAAGGAAAAGAGGAAAAAGAAGTGTGTGGTAATCATAGGGGCATTTGTCTTCTTAGTATAATAGGAAAAGTGTATGGTAGGATACTTATAGATAGAGTTAGAGAAAGAACAGAGAAATTAGTTGGAGAAGAACAGGGAGGCTTTAGGAAGGGAAGAGGTTGTGTAGATCAGATATTCATTCTTAGATCTTTAGTGGAAAAGTTTCTAGAGAAGGGAAAGAAGTTGTATGCGGCTTTCATGGATTTGGAGAAAGCATATGACAGGGTGGATAGACAAGGATTGTGGAAAGTGTTAAGAATATATGGAGTAGATGGGAAGTTGTTGAATGCTGTGAAGAGTATGTACGATGGTGCGAAGGGTGCAGTGCGTGTGGATGGTGAACTAAGTGAATTTTTCTCTTTAAAAGTTGGTTTGAAACAGGGATGTATCATGTCTCCATGGTTGTTCAATCTGTACATGGATGGGGTAATAAAAGAGGTACAAGGTAGGGTAGTGGATGTTGGAGTGGCCCTGGTGAGAGAGGATAGTGTTTGGAAACTCCCTGTACTGTTGTTTGCAGATGATACTGTGTTGTTGAGTGAAGACGAAGGGGAGCTGCAAGGCTTGGTGGATGAGTTTGAGAGAGTGTGTAAGAAACGGAACCTAAAGGTGAATGAAGGGAAGAGGAAAGTGATGGTCTTTGAGAGAGGTGAAGTTAATGAATGTACAGCGAGGTTGAATGGTGAGGAATTGGAAAATGTGAGTACGTTTAAGTATTTGGGTAGTGTGATGAGTAAGGATGGAGGTTTGGAGGGTGAAGTGCTTGAAAGGGTACAGCAGGGAAGAAAGGTTGCTGGTTCCTTGAAAGCAGTGATAAGAAACAGGGAAGTGAGCATAGAAGTGAAAAAGTTACTACATGACAGTATTGTGATACCAACTCTAACGTACGGAAGTGAAGCTTGGACATTGTTGGAAGGACACACGTCAAGAGTGAGAGCAGTGGAAATGAGTTATTTAAGAGGAGCCTGTGGAGTCACGTGGAGAGACAGGCTGACGAATGAGGATATAAAGGAACGTTGTGGTGTGGATGTGGATGTGATAGGAAGCGTTATGAGGAACACACTGAGGTGGTTTGGCCATGTGGAGAGGATGGAGGGTGAAAGACTGACGAAGAGAGTGTATGTGAGTGAGGTGGAGGGGGGAAGAGGGAGGGGGAGGCCGAGGATGAGATGGAGGGATGGGGTGGAGAGGTATATGAGAGAGGGGGGTGTGAGTTGGGAGCAGGGCAGTGAAATGGCGGGGGACAGGGCGACTTGGAGGCGATTTGTTTGTGGCCACCCCAAACGGGATTAAGGCGTCTGGCAATAGATAGATAGATAGATAGAATAGGACAGTACGGTGTAATAAGCACAATAAATCGCTTAGGAAAATGTGTCTGGGAGTTTCCTTAGCCGACCAAAATACGGGCCAAGGTCACAGAGCACGAGGTCGTATTCTCGTCGGAATAAGGAAGCTTCCTAACAACTTTTCCTAGGCGATTCAGTTTACTTATAACATGTATTTTGTGTTAGGTAAATCCTTCAAGCATCACCATACTCTGCGTAAATAACGTACGAAAGGATATTAACCAGCCATATCCAAAAATAAGTCGCTAAGGAAGAGGTGTTAGGGAGCTTCTTAAGTTTCTACGTTCACACGTACTGTATACAGAATTGCATTTTAGGTTCCTCAATGTTATATATAATTTCTACTGTTTGTGTATATATACATATAGCTATCGCAATTGACTTAGGACATCCTCCCACAAAATGTTTAAAAAAAAATCATAGTATATCACAATATTTGTTCATGAAATGGCATTCATTAATATGAAATCCTGTTTTCCTTGTTTTTCAGGACCAGTTGGATGTGTTTTGGCGTGGAATCACTTAGATCTCTAAAGTAATCTAAGGACATTTCTTTGCATCAAACATTTGTCAGTTCAGTCTTGAGGTTGTCCAGATTGGGTGTCTTCTTCTCTGCCATGATTTTCTTCGTTTGCCCAGCAGTTTTCTGTCGGATTTAGAACCGGACTGTTCCTAGGCCAGTCGATTATCCTGAAGCCATTTTGTCACCTTTCTTGACTTGTGACATGGAGCTGAATCGTGCATGAAAAAGTCATTCCCATGAATAGCAAAAAAGTTTAACAAATGATCTTTCAGAACTTGAATGTACCGGCCACCATTCATCATCAAGTTCTTAGGATGAAAGTAGAGGTCTCCCCATCCCATTTCACCTGAGAAACACCCCCATACCATTACTGATTGTGGGTGCTTAACAGTCGGCATCATGTATGCAGGGTCACATCGACTGCGGGAGGCAGAGAGACGAACCTTGGCAGAACGCACCTGGAACACTTGAAATGTACTTTCATAGGAAAACATAACTTTTCTCCACTCATCCGATGTCCAGTGTGAATACTTCTTGGCAACTGAATGCACTACTTCATCATGCGGTCAGTAAGAAGCAGTTCTTGGCTGCGGTGCGGCTTGGCAAACCCAGCTCCTTTTGCAAGCGGTGTTGGATAGTTCGAACTGAGACGTCTTATAACAGCTGGGGATGCATTATCTTCAATTCTGCTGCTGTCAGTTGAGGATTTTTAATTACTTCCCTCTTCAGAAGCGTATCCGTACCTCTGGAAGTCGTCCTCTTAATTTCTACCGCCATGGTGCGACATCAGGTGGCAGGCCGCGCGCTCCAGCAAGAATCTTTATGATAGTCAACTTTGTGCGTCCAATACGTTCACAAATCGTGTTGATAGGGACGTTATTCTGCCTCCATGCAATGATACGGACCCTCTCATCGCCTGACCATTACTTTCCAGGCATGACAACTCGACTCTAGGAAAATCACAGGGCAAACAGTAATGCAAACGAAAAACGAGGGAGGTGCAAGCTCGCAGCGACAGGAACATAATTATATTCCCACTTTCACTTCTGGGCAAGCACTGACGTGCGGAGTGTTTCATGTGTTTCACCACCTCCCCCCAACACCAGAGGAGTTGCCAGTTACTTCTTGCCCCGAAAATTCACTTGGTAGTAGTGGAAACACAAAACAAAGACAGACAACTCTCCCATAGCAATTCTGCCTGTAGGTCCTAAGTCAATTAGCTGTGGGTGTATATATGTGTGTGTGTGTGTAATATATATATATATATATATATATATATATATATATATATATATATATATATATATATATATATATGTCATCATCATCAGCCGTTGAGGTCTACAGCAGGGCCGGCCTATCCCTACCGAAGCAGGGATGATACAGCCAATGTATTTCTACCCAGTGGCTTAGGCTGTCTGGTAGAGACTGTATGTAGGGTGAGAAGTGCTTGTGAGTGTAATTGCTGTGTTGAAGTGGCTATCGATGTGTGTGTACTCGTGTACTCTGTGAACCAAGTGTAATCGGCGTGCCTACACTGGTTCAACCACAGCACCCTTTATGTCCGCCAAAGCGGTCAGGACTCGTTGAACGTTTCCCAAAGTTTTTACAACTCTTGTGGGAGGCGAACCCGCGTCCACCAGTGTGTGAGACGCACACTGTACCACAGGGGCTCCATATATATATATATATATATATATATATATATATATATATATATATATATATATATATATATATATATATATATATATATATAATGTTCATAAGATTATTATTATTATTATTATTTATATTTGGGAGTGACTTTCGAAACTGGCTGGGCTTCTTATGGACTTTATTAAGTCCGTCTCCGACACACGCCTGTTTTTAAGGCACGGGCCCATTTTCACTGCTCCCTAGCATCTCTTAATTAACGATTTATTTTCCAAATTACTCACTAACAACCTCCTTTTGCTTCTTATATCTTTTTGAACATCAACAAAGATTGCATGAATGACATACATGAACAGAGTAACGGAGCAGAATCAGAAGTAAATAGGTAAGGAAGAGGTGTTAGCAAGCTTCTTAACCGCACCAGAATACCGGCCAATAAATCACCTCCCACAGTAAGGATGCATCAGTATTACTTCATTGGTAACCGTCAGTAATGGGTAGTTTCTGCCTCTTCCTCTTCTTCTTCACTTCCTCCTCGTCCTCCTCTTCTTTTTCTCTTCTTTCTTGCCCTCCTCTGTTTCTCCCTTTTCTCCTCCTCCTCCTCCTCCTCCTCCTAATCCTGATCCTTCTTCTTCTCCTCCTCCTCCTAATCCTAATCCTTCTTCTTCTTCTTCTTTTTCATCATCATCATCATCATCTTCTTCTTCTTCTTCTTCTTCTTCTTCTTCTACTTCTCCTTCTCCTCCTCCTCCTCCTAATCCTAATCCTCCTCTTAATCCTAATCCTCCTCCTCCTCCTCCTAACCCTAATCCTAATCCTAATTCTAATCCTTCTACTCCTCCTCTTCCTCCTAATCCTAATCCTAATCCTAGTCCTCCTCCTCCTCCTAATGCTCCTCCTCCTCCTTATCCTAATCCTAATCCTAATGCTAATCCTCCTCCTCCTGCCCACAGGCGTCCAGTGTGTGCATCACAGTCAGCAGTGTGGTATCCTTCCTAAGCATACAGCTCTACACAACCATGGTAGACGGCTTAACACAGGCCGGCCTCTTCTTCACCTACGCAGCCGTCTGTATCATGGGAATATTTTACGTCTGGGCCATCCTTCGCGAAACCGGCAGACACTACGTGGGATAAATCGCTAGGAATGAGGCGTTTTGGGAACCTCCTAATGTGACGAGAATACAAGCCACTTAGGAGGCCCCCCTAGCGCCTTTCTCTCAGCGATTTGTTTTGGGATACGGCTAGTGAATATAAATTTGTTTGATATGCTAAGTATGGCGGTATTTGAATGAGATATTGACTCGTGTTCCCGCCACTTTTTTTTTTAATGCGAGAAAGAAGGAACCAAAGGCCATGAGCCCGCAGTAACAGTTCCCTCCAAGAGAAAAACAAAATACAATAGAGAGCCAAATTCAAGATCCGATCATTTTGAGATGCCTGGACACACTGCGTTTGAAAGACTGGAGATCATAGGCAGCAGGAAATACAGACAGAGGGAGACAGTTCCAGAGCTGACCTGTTGCATAAATGAAAGACTGGGAGTAACTCTTGCATTAGAGAGTTGGACAGAAAAGGGATGAGAGTTTGCTGCCAGATGGGTGCTACGCGCCCGTCGTAGAGGTGGAGGAATGCAAGCAGACAGTTCAGAGGAGCAGTGACCATTAAAGTAGCGATAGAAAAGAGATAAAGATGCAACAGTGCGGCGAAGAGACAGAGGTTGAAGGGAGTCAGTAAGAGGAGGAGAGTTAATGAGACGAAAAGCCTTTGACTCCACCCTATTGAGAAGAGCTGTATGTGGGGAGCCTCCCCACACATGAGAGTTGTACTCCACACAGGGGCGGATAAAACCCCTGTATAGAGTCAACAATTGTGCAGGGGTAAAGAAAGAGCGGAGTCAGCTTAGCACACCTAATCTCTTGGAAGCAGATTTTACAAGAGATGTAATATGATCTTTCCAAGATAAGTCCCGAGTAAATGAAACCCCAAGCATGTTCAAGGATGATGCAGGATTAAGCTGAATATTATTAAACATTAGTGGATATACCTGAGGAAGATTTTGTTGGGTTGATAGGTGTAAGAACTGAGTCTTAGATGCATTAAAAACAACCATATTATTTTTACCCCAGTCAGAGATACGAGCCAAGCAGACATTAGGTGTGCCATAGCCTCATCCCTTGTTTGTTGAAGTAACTGTTGAGATGGGCGTTGCGGGAACCGAATGGAAAGGTGAAGGGTGGAGTCATCAGCGTATGAGTGGATAGGGTTAGATGTACAGCTTAGAAGATCATTGATGAATAAAAGGAAGAGAGTTGGTGATAGGACAGAGCCCTGAGGAACACCACTGTTGATAGATCTAGGAGAAGAACGATGGCCGTCTACAACAGCGGCTATAGAACGACCAGAAAGGAAGCTAGCGATGAAGGCACAGATAGAAGGATAAAAACCGTAGGAGGGCAGTTTGGAAATTAAAGATTTATGCCAGACTTGATCGAAAGCCTTTGAGATGTCAAGTGCAATGGCAAAGCTTTCGCCAAAGTCCCGAAAGGAGGATGACCAGGAGTCTGAAAGGTAGGTGGGAAGATCGCCAGTGGAGCGTCCCTGACGGAACCCATACTGACGATCGGAAAGAAGGTTGTGATAGGAAAGATGCCTTAAAATTTTTCTATTGGGAATTGACTCGAAAACTTTTGAAATACAGGACGTTAAAGCAATTGGACGATAGTTAGAGGGTTGGGAGTGGTCACCCTTCTTTGGGACTGGCTGAATGAGAGCAAACTTCCAGCAAGAAGGAGAGGTACAATTTGATAAAGGCGAAAGAGTTTTCCTAGGCAGGGTGTAGGCACAGAAGCACAGTTCTTGAGAGCAACAGGAGGGACTCCATCAGGCCCATATGCCTGATCCATACAGACTTAGCACGATTCCAGGCAGAAACGTAAAGATGATGTGATTCAGGGGTGGGTTGGCTCCGGTACCTTTTGTAGGATTTGTAGGCCCTCTCCTTGTTGCGGACAGCATTAGAACAAACGTGATTAAACCAAGGCTTTCTTGCGTTTGTCAAAGGGTATGAGAAAGGAATGTATGCTTCCATGCCCGAGAGAATAGCCTCCGTAATGCGCAAGGCACACTCAGATGGTTCCCGGCCATGGAAGCAATAATCATTCCAAGGAAAATCAAAGTAGTACTGCCTGAGGGCCTCCCAGTCCGCTGCTCCAAAATGCTACAGACGACGTTTCCCTGGAGGGTCCACAGGCCGCACTGGAGTGATAGGACAGGTTAAGGTAATAATGTTGTGATCGGAGGAGCCCAACGGAGAGAAAAGATTAACAGAGTAAGCAGAAGGATTAGTTGTGAGGAAGAGGTCAAATATGTTGAGGCTTTCTCCAAGGTGGTCAGGGATACGGGTAGGGTGCTGTACAAGCTGCTCTTGGTCATTAAGGATAGAAAAGATGTAGGCTTGTTCACCATGTGGATCAGTGAAAGGAGAGGAGAGCCAAAGGTGGTGGTGAACATTGAAATCTCCTAGAATGGAGATTTCAGAGGAAGGAGAAATGGATAGAATGTGTTCCATCGTAGAAGTAAGATAGTCGAAGAATTTTTGATAGTCAGTAGAATTAGGGGATAAGTAAACAGCACAGATATATTTAGTCAGAGAATGACAGGAAAGCCGAAGCCAGAGTGTAGAGAATTCAGAAGAATCGAGTTCAGGAACACGAGCGCAAGATAAGTCGTTGCGTATATATACACAACAGCCACCTTTGGCTTTGAAATGAGTATAGAGAAAGTAGGAGGATACAGAAAAGGGTTTGCTGTCAGTTGCCTCAGACAGCTGAGTCTCTGTTAGAAAAAGAAGGTGAGGTTTAGAGGAGGAGAGGTGGTGCTCAACAAAGCGAAAGTTAGAGGAAAGGCCACGAATGTTGCAGAAATGAAGAAGAAGAGAGTCAGACAGTGGTTCCAGGCACCTCGAGTCGTCACCGGGAGAGGGGCGGACGGTGGGGGCATTTATGGTCCCCCCGCCCCCCGGGGACTCCGAGGCTTGATGAAAAGACGCCCTTTTTTTTTTTTTTTTTTGAATAGGAAGTGTAGTGTGTACTGTGCATGTAGTTTGGTGTAGATAGTTAGAGAAATTTGTATATACTGGAGAGCATGCTGGCCTACTCTCTGTGTAACTGAGACACTGAAAAAGTTCATCAAAGGGGGATGCTCAGGAACTAGTCCTGAGGGCTGATGAAACGGGAGCTCCAGCTCTCCCTGTCATCAGCTTTCCATTCACCTCGGGAGTACTGCCCTGCTCGACTGGTGCTACAGTCTACTCCTACTTAAGGAGGCCCCCCTAACACCTCTTCCTAAGCGATTTATTTTGGGATACGGCTAGCTCATATCAATTTGTATGTTATCTATGCTCAGTATGGCGATGTTTGAAGGATTTTTATAACTCAGAATAGGACAGTAAGGTGTAATAAGCAAAATAAATCTCTAGGAAAAGGTGCTGGGAATTTAACCGACGAGAATACGGACCCTTGACTCGTATTCTCATCGCGGAGTCTCCTAAACACCTCTTTCTCATCGATCTATTTTTTATTACTAGTGAATCTCAACTTGTGTTATTTATTCTGAGTATGGGGGGTACTTAAATCAGTTAATGGACAAAGATGAGGACAGTAAGGAGCAATAAGCAAAATAAATCGCCTAAGGAGAGGTGTTAGGGAGCAATAGAATCTCCTTATCCGACGAGAATGCGGGCCTTCACTGTGGATCCTTCTTGATACAGGAGGTGTCAAAAAGTTTCATAATTTTGTCCAGGCATATGGAGAGAATGGATAATGAGCGATTGGTGAAAAAGATAACTAGATCTGATGTGAGAGGTGTAAGGCTGAGAGGAAGACCACGAATAGGATGGATGGACAGTGTGAAGAGAGCGCTGGATGCGAGAGGGATGTCTGTTGAGCAAGGAAGAGTGGCTGTGCGTGACAGAAATAAATGGAGAGAAATTGTGAATGAATAAGTGATGACGCAGCCCTGAGGGGATATTCTCCCGCATTTGGTCTGATCAGCTAGTCAGGTCAGGTGCGGGTAAGGGGATGGGTCTGTTATGATGTGGCAGGGGTAAACCAGTTCTGCTGTCGGGCCCTGCTGCGGATGTCACTGATTGCATTGCCCAGTTGACCCTTGTGCGGTGTGGTGCGGTGAGGATCTGTCCGTTCTCCCCTTTGGGGCTAAGATGCGAATGAATGTGTTTGAATGGATGAGTAAATGGAGAGTGAGTCGTCCTGTCTCGGCTACCTCCCTTTCCTTGGGGGAAGCAGCCTAGGTATATAGATAGATAGATAGAATACCACGTCACCTTTAGATCAGATGGAATAATTCTCTGAGTGGAATTTTTTTCTTATCGTATTCTGGGCAATGAATTTCTGAGTATAAATTCTCAGTATATATTCCGAGTATAAATTATGAGTTTACGTTCTAAGTGTGAATTGTGAGCGTAAATTCTAAGTATAAATTCTGAGGATAAATTCCGAGGATAAATTCTAAGTATACATTCTGCGGATAAATACGCTCATCTTTATAATTCTCATGAAAATTCTTAGCAACACTAAAGGCAGTTCCTCCTTTAGAAATTTTGAGTCAGGAAATTAGAACTTTGTATATTTCATTTTTTTTTTAGTTGCTACTCTTTTTTTTTTTTTTTGTCTAGTTCTTCTGTGTTAATAATTACTGGAACTTTGGGTGTCCTTACTCCTGAGATACAGTTGCTTGGAAAATATCACAATAGTATGTAGATTAATTTTAAAAATGCATCGTGTTTAAATAGAAAGTAATTCAGGAAAAGTAATCAATACCTGAGCAAATAAATGAGGATATATATATATATATATATATATATATATATATATATATATATATATATATATATATATATATATATATATATATATATTCGTACATGGCTTCCTTCAGTTCAGCTTATTCTGTTAGCAGTGAAGGGGTGAGGGGTAGGCCTTGGGCTCCCCATCTTTGGCTGCGCGTTTGGTTAACAGATCATCAAGTTAAGAGATTGTTAGGGAAATGTGTGTGGGTCGGACTGTCTGACTATTGACTAGGACAGTTAGAGTTCAAGAGAAGTTTCATCCATCGAGAGTTCACAGGAATTTGGGTTATGGGCGCAGCCCAGTTCAGTGGGAAATATTGCCTTAATTCGAGGGAAATTCTAGAAACCCCGTAAAGTTACAGTCAACACGGTCTAAGGTGGAACAGTAACTTCAAGACCTGGCAGGCGCTCGTTAATGGCTAGGTGGAGAGCTGGAAGCATGAGAATGAATGGATGAGAGTATGAATGTGATTAATCCGTATGTTGTGTGAATGGGAAGTGCCCCTGGAACGATCCTGGCAGCGAGAGTATGGGTCAGTCCGGGTGAGACAACCATTTTGCCACCCAGGCAGGAGGTTGGCTGGGTCATACCTCTCCTGGATTTCGAGAGTACAGTGACAGAGTAGCGACCCCTTGGGATACGTGATTTTACTTGTGGACCTACAGGAGCCACTTATAGGAGGAAGAGTCAGGGAAATCTTTGTTCACAGTCAAATTTGAGAAGTCCATCCCGTCCGCACACACGTCGCTAGGAAATGTAGATGAATGATTTGAGTGTTGACTTCCGATGTTATTTATTTATTTATTTTTTTTCGGCGGAAGGACACGTGTAGTTCCAAGATTTTAAGTATTAGTATAAGCTAGTATTGTAAGTGTAGTCTTAGGTAATATTGTAAATATAGTCTATACAGGACATGACTTAACCGTTAAATCTTATATTTAATTCTAGTCTTAGTTGATATTCATAATGTGAGCTTGATTCTGTCATTGATAGTATTAAGTCAAGTGTTGATGTGAATGTTTATACATAATGGACCAGCGCTTGCCAACAAAGACGTATAACAGCGGAAGTTTCGTAGAAATTAAAAATCGCGAATGTCTTTCTTCGTATTCTAATCTAGAGATTTAACTGCCGACGTTAATTGAGTTCCCCTTTTGTACTATGCAGTGGTGGTTTGAAAATGTCTGAAGTAAGACTGTTGAAGGTAATCATTAGTGAAGCGCGAAATTCGTGTTATCGGAGTTGGGTCATCAGTTACGTAGGCCAAACCGACGCGGGTAATAAAACTGATCTGATTCCTTATTGATTTGGCTTCGTTATGGTTAAAGTTCCTTTACGCTCAGTACAAAAATGTCAACATCGTAAGCCATTTTGCTACGTATGTCTAGTGCAAACGTATCTCTCGCATTCTTTAAAGATCGTAGAGAGTCGAAAATATTTCAAAGTACTTATTTAAAGTTTTCGCCGATTCCAGGACACTGTCTTGGTTTAGAATAAAAACGCACGAGGCGGCTAATATGGTATAAACTATTTACATAATTTGTACAAAATATTAAAGGACCTCGGTCTGTTGGCCGAGATCCTTCAATTTTTTGTACAAATTATGTAAATAGTTTATACCATATTGTTCAAGTTGTGCTAATTAGGGCCGACAGCTGACATGTATGGTAATGTTCCTGACTCGTCTGGTTCTCTTTCATATATTGATGTCCCCGGTTGTGCCTCGACTGACAGTCACCAGGTAATGAGTGCAGGTATGTAATGTAGAAAGGCATTACATATCTGCAGTCGATGGTGTTCTCTTGGTCGAGGTATTTTACTATTAGTGTAGGTCTAGCTATTTGTCTCTGTAGGATTTAGTATAGGTTAGCGATTTGTCTGTTAGGTGATTAGTTTTAGGGTATTTAGATTACGTTTCTCTTTATAAGTATTATAAGGCTTACAAATATGAAACCAATAAAAAATAATAAAAATACAAAAAATACAAAAAATAAAATAAAAATTAGTGTATATATATGTACGTGTGCATGAAAGTGTGTCTGTATATATGCATGGAAGTGTGTGTGTGTGTGTGTGTGTATTCATACAATATATATATATATATATATATATATATATATATATATATATATATATATATATATATATATATATATATGACCAGGGGCTTTGACCCCAATGGTCGATAGGCAAAAAAAAAAAAAAAAAAAAAAAAAAGAACCGTCAGACCGCCACCTCTCTTCGACATTGCAGGTTAGTGCCGAACTCTCATCCTCTTCCCCCCTCGTTCTCCATCGTGTAATGAGTCCTCATAAATGTGAGTTAAACTGGTGATATTTCCCGTCATCCCACTTGTACTGAATAACAAGACCGCTACTTCAACATTGCAGATCATCGTGCGTTCAAGCCACTGCTTAGCCGGCGTCTGACACACTAAATCACCCTCCCCCTCTCTTAGTACATGTAGCCTAATTACGAATCTATCGGCTGGTCCATTTGATAATTGTCCAATTGATTACTGATCTATTTGTAAATTATATTCAGTTGTACATGATCCTTGAGTTATACGCGCTAAATCGTGGGAATATCTTGGTAGTAATTTTTACTTCTTCCCAGTGAGTCCAACTGTGACCACGGGATCAATATATCCGGGTGTATCAGTATTCTCCGAGTATTAATTTAGGTTTGTAAATATTCATAACTCTGGAGTTAGAGACCGTGATTATATTTCATCTGCTTTGATCGTTCCCAGTTTGTAATCTGTCTCAGTTACTAAGGCTTAGTAAATCTTAGGTTAAATCATTTTGAAATTCGAGTTTTGTTATCCTCTAGGGTACAGTGCAGACGAGATTGAGTGGCCCGCAATGTGTGCATAATATCTAACGGCTCATGCACTCTCTTCAAAAGTGCACGCTACCACATTCCCATAAACTCTAACAAGATCACGCTACCACATTCCCATAAACTCTAATAAGATCACGCTACCACATTCCCATAAACTCTAATAAGATCACACTACCACATTCCCATAAACTCTAATAAGATCACGCTACCACATTCCCATAAACTCTAATAAGATCACGCTACCACATTCCCATAAACTCTAAGATCACTCTACCCATTTTCCATAATCTCTAAATTCTGACTATATACAGTGGTGGCATTAGTGTTGGTATCAAAAGTTCCTTGCGTTACACTGGTGACTAACTCTCAGCATCATATTGACAGTGGTTCTAAAATTCTTGCATTACAATTGCTCGGTTCCGTCAAATGAAAACAAACCTACTATAGCTCACGCTGTAGAATCGGGTACAAAACAAACCCACTATAGCTCATACTTTAGAGTCGGGTACAAACCAGGCCCACTATAGCTCATACTGTAGAGTCGGGTACAAAAACTGGCTTAGTATTTCATTTGTCATATTTTTCAGTGTACCTCTATTGGCTTATGCTGCTGAGCAGAGGTGGGCTTGGTGTGTCTCTATGGCCATACATCAGGGCTATTCAACCGGCGCCTCTCGGGACAAATTCGTCCCTTGAGTTTTTTTGTTTGGCCCTTTGACCGACTCAGAAGAGTGAGAATAAACAAATAATCAAGCATAACAGAGGAAGCTTTGCGTGTTTCATTTATTTATGTTTTAGGGGGAAATGTAAATGCAAATAACATGTGAATATTCGTTTCTTTCTGTGGATAGGTGTTTAGATAGGGAAAAAATAGAGGAAAAATAATGTATGGCCCTCTTGTTAATCTGAGTCTAATAATTTGGCCCTACTTCTAGAGCAGCTGAGTTGCCCTGCCATATATAATTCTCTTTGATACGGCGTCAGAGAGAACTGTGTTGCTTGACGCGCGAGAAGTAGACGCAGTGGAGTTGTACTGTAGGTGAAATTTGGTCCCTGAGTGTACAGCATTGGGCAATGAAAGGTGTTAAGGTGAGTTTTTATGTGGATGTAATATGAAACACACAACAACTGAGTATGAGAGGCAAGGATACTCTCTGTCCTTCTGTAGCTTTTGAGAGGAACGAGACATATGGAAGGCTGGGTACAATGCTGGCAAAGGACTGTCGGCTACCCTTTGTTAATGGATGTACATTTTTAACAGGTATCTCAAGGCACGCACGTCTTCATGGAGGGAACCGAGTACCTCCGCTACAAGCCATCTTATATCGAATGGAGAACTCCTACTACTTGCCTGAAGTGCTGTTCCCATCCTACATGGGCTGGATTTACCCCAAACACACACCGTGGAAGCATAAATTTGATTTCTTCATCCAGACTTTCGTGGAATCTGGCCTCCCTATGTACTGGAGAAATGTGAGCGAGTAATCTTGTTTCGATTGGAATTGTCACCTGATTTTTGTGTGTAAATAAGGGGTGGGATGGTGGTGGTGATGATATTTGCACTTCAGAAATAAGTATAATCACACACACACACACACACACACACACACACACACACACACACACACCGCTGATAGATGGATATATATATTGGTTGACACATCGACAGACAGAGATAGACAAATAGACAGGCAAACTGATATACAGAACACGCGTGTTAAACAACTGCCTCTTCCTGTATGGTGTGCAGA
This sequence comes from Coenobita brevimanus, assembly GCF_032717465.1. NCBI lineage: Eukaryota > Metazoa > Arthropoda > Malacostraca > Decapoda > Coenobitidae > Coenobita > Coenobita brevimanus. The sequence goes on from NC_136973.1 coordinate 20,625,500, forward strand.
AACTGACGGTAGATATGAGGTACAAGAGCAATGCGTCAGTAAGCATGCTGGAAAGACGACGCCAAAAGCCACTTGGAATTCCAGATCTACAGATCGGTGGCCAGATTCACTACTGTGAGTCTACTCTTGTCTGACAGTGATCCAAAACTCCCTCAGGCTCTGTTGATGATCAAGTGTAGCCCGACTTTTCTATAGGAGGGTATAATGTTCGCCAATCCCAGCATTATTTCCTCTGCAATAGGCCAGAATAAAGACACCTATGATCATCTCTTGGTCAAAAATTTCACCTGGATCATAGCAGACAGGCTTTACTATAGTGCTATTGCCCAGGGAGCTTTCGTGGTTTACCTACTTGGAGTGGCCTTAGCGGTGGTGGCGATGGCTGGTGAGGCCGTTATGCCATGTTGGAAGTAGGCCTTCCCTCTCTACCACATCGCTGCTGCCAGCCCACCTCGTCCAGCTTAAGCTGTCGTCCTACCTGTCGCCCACAGTTTCTACCATTATTCTCTGCCACATCGCTTCAGCCTGCCGACCTCGTCCACCTAGAGTATGCTTTCCTCCTACCTGTCACCCTCAGTCTGTATCAGAGTTCTTCGTCACCCCACTTCTATTTTTCATTTCTGTTTTTGCTGCTGTCCTCGTCCTGTCTAACGTTTCAGCTCTTTGGCATCTTCCTCCATATGTTGTCCTCGTCCCACCATCCATCCCTCGCTCTCTGAAACCTCACTCTACTTGCTGTTCTCGCCCCACCTTACACACTCATTCTCTAACATCTCACTTTACCTGCTAACCTCGTTTTACCAACCATCCTCGCTCTCGAACACCACACTCTACCTGCTAACCTCGTTCAGCCTACCACAAACGCTCTCTGACACCTCACTCTTCCTGCTACCCTCGTTCTACCTACCACCCTCGCTCTCTGACACCTCATTCTACCTGCTACCTTCGTTCTACCAACCACCCTCGCTCTCTGGCACCTCACTTTACCTGCTGCCCTCGTCCTACCTACATCTGGGTATCTGCTTGGCATTAGTCATTAAAAAAAAAATACTGTACTTCTCCGTATATATTATTTTCCTATTAAAAGTAAAATTCACCAATATATTCTGGGCTATTCAGTGCTCGTGTCTCTATGTTACCACTACAGTATGGACGGTGGGTATTAGTGCAGAGGTATTCCTATTATGTATTCAATATGGATGGCTGGTATTAGAGTCGAAGCAGTCGTATTATGTATTCAGCATCGACGGTGGGTATTAGTACCAAAAAAGACCTATTAGAAATTCACTGTGGACGGTGGGTATTAGTACCGAAACAACCCTATTATGTATTCAGTATGGACGGTGGGTGTTAGTACCGAAAAAAGCCCTATTAGGAATTCAATATAGCTGGCGGGTATTTGTGCCGACACAGAGATAATGAAGATTTAGCACACGTATTCAGACTACTGAGCCGTAGGATTTGGAAGAAACTATCTATCTATCTGTAGCCCGACGCCCTAATCCCGCAAAGGGTGGCCGCAGACAAAACGCCTCCAAGTCGCTCTGTCACCCACCATTTGACTACCCTCCCCCCAACTCACTCCCCCCTCCCTCATATACCTCTCAACTCCATCCCTCCACCTCATGGTCGGTCTACCCCTCCCTCTCCCTCCCTCCACCTCACCTACATACATCCTCTTAGACTTTCATTCTTCATTCTCCCCACATGTCCAAACCACCTCAGTGTATTTCTCCTAATCTTCTCAACCACATCCACATCCACCCCACAACGTTCCTTCACTTCTTCATTCGTCAACCTGTCCATCCATGTCACTCCACATGCTCCTCTCAAGTAACTCATTTCCACTGCTCTCACTCTTGACTTGTTCCCCTCTTGCAAGGTCCACGCCTCGCTTCCATACGTCAGGGTAGGGATCACAATACTATCATGCAATGACTTCTTAACTTCCATACTCACCTCCCTATTTCTCATCACTACTTTCAGTGAACCAACAACCTTTCTTCTCTGCTGTACCCTTTCACGCACTTCATCCCCCAACGTTCCATTCTTATTCATCACACTACCCAGATACTTGAATGCACTCACATTCTCCATATCCTCACCATCCAACCTCACTGTACATTCTGTGACTTCATTCCTCTCAAACACCATAACTTTACTTTTGTTTACATTAACTTTCAGATTCCTCCTTCTACACACTGTCCCAGATTCATTCACCAAACCTTGCAACTCCCATTCATCTTCACTCAACAGTACTGTATCATCAGCAAACAGCAAAACCGGGATCTTCCAAATTTCACCCTCATTCATTAGAGCCACCCCCACATCCACTGCCCTACCTTGCACCTCCTTTACAACCCCATCCAAGTATATATTAAACAGCCATGGAGACATCACACAACCCTGTTTCAGTCCCACATTGAGATCAAAGAACTCAGCTCACCATCCACTTGCACCGTAGCCCTAGCTCCTTCGTACATACTCTTCACAGCATTCAACAATTTCCCCTCCACTCCATATATTCTTAATACCGTCCACATACCTTGCCTATCTATTCTGTCATAAGCTTTCTCCAAGTCCATGAAGGCAGCATACACTTTCTTTCCCTTCTCTAGATACTTCACTAAACATCCTAGAACAAATATCTGATCTACACACCCTTTTCCCTTCCTAAATCCCCCTTGTTCTTCTCCAACTAGCACCTCTGTTATATACCTAACCCTATCAATGAGTATTCTACCATATATTTTTCACACTAAGAAGCCTAATACCCCTATGGTTACCACACTCTTCTCTCTCCCCTTTTCCTTTGTATAAAGGAACAATTATACCTGATTTCCAGTCTTCTAGAACCCTTCCCTCTTCCCAGGCCAATCTACACGACTTCCATATCCACTCCACAACAATCTCACCCCCATACCTATGCATTTCACCACACACTCCATCAATTCCTGGGGCCTTTCCCAACTTGATCTTCTTCATTGCTTCCACTACTTCCGCCCTACTGATCTCTTCCTCTCTCTTCTCATCTCTTCTTCTCCCAGCCATTCCCCAACCACTTATACTCGCACTGCTCTCACTCTTTACATTCAACAAATCCTCAATGTGCTCCTTCCATCTCCTCAATTTCTCTCTCTTCTCCACCAACAATCTATTATTCCTATCTTTCACTCCCCTACTATTTCCCCTTTCACACTGCCTTACTGTCTTTACCTCCTTCCAAAACAATTTCTTACTCTCCCTCCATTTCACACTCAGATTCCTCCCAAACTCTTCATCCACTTTCTTCTTACTCTCCTTCACCAGTCTCTTCACCTCCCTTCTCCTGCTCACATATACCTCTCTCTTCTCTCTCTCATCTTCTCCCCTACCTCTACTCACTAACCATTCACTATATGCCTTCTTCTTTTGTTCAACAGCTCGTTTCACCTCATCATTCCACCACGTTGTCCCTTGCACACCCTTGCATCTCCTCCTCACTCCACAAACCATAATAATAATAATAATAATAATAATAATAATAATTATAATAATGATGATGATGATGATTATGATGATCTGTCTGTCTATCTATCTATCTATAACCAGACGTCATAATCCCGTAAGGGGTGGCCGTCTGACTTTAATTTAGTTGTTTTACGGGAAGGGGCACTAACCCTCCACCAACCCATTTGTTGACACGTAGGGAACTCATATGGGTTGGTTATATAGTTACCACCCAGCGTTGTAAATAGTTTCCTGACATACAGGAAACCATTAGGCTTGTCAAAGTAAAGCCATCTGAAAAGGAAAGAAGAGTAATAAAAAGTGACAGGAGAGATGAGAGAAATAGGAAGAAAGGAGGACAGACAGTGAAAAAGAACGATAAAGTTGAAGGAAAAAGTAGGCAGCACTACATCAAGTGAGTGGATGTTGGTGACCACTGCCTGTAACCAACATGATGCTTATGATAATGATGATGGTGGTAGTAGTAGTAGTAGTTATAGTAGTAGTAATAGCAGTAGGAGTAGTAGTAGTAGCAGTAGTAGTAGTAGTCGTAGTAGTAGTTAGTAGTAGTAGTAACAGTAGTAGGAGTATTAGTAATTGTAGTAGTAGTAGTAATAGTAGTAGTAGTAGTAGTGGTAGTAGTAGAATCAATCAATCAATCAATCAGCTTTATTTTGTATCTCTTGATAGACAGAAAGTAATACATTTCCCCATCATAAAGATAGTAGTAGTGTAACAGCAGCAGCAACAGCACCGCATAAGCAGCAGCAGCAGTACATACATACCTGGTAATTATACAAAATACTGTACATATGCACATTACACAGTAGTTGGTGTACTGTACAATTATATAGAAAAGAAAAAATCACATTAAAAAACCTGAAGGCATCACAGCACACACACATTATTATCCTATTAGAGAAAAAATAGCATCAATAAAATATTTAACAAGAAATGTCCAAGGTAAAAAACAAAGCTGTCATCAATACAATTCAAAAGAAGTCCTACGTGAAATATACAGCTGGCATCAATACACAATACAAAAGGTCCAATAAAATATAAAAGATAGCATCAGTAAAAAATAAAAGGTCCAAACAAAATATCAAAGCTAGCATCAATAAAAATAAAAAGCTCAAATAAAATATAAAAGCTTGCAGCCATAAAAAAAAAAAAAAAAGTCCAAATAAAATATAAAAGCTAGCAACCATAATAAATAAAAAGGTCCAAACAAAATACAAGAGCCAGCAGCCATGAATAACAAAAGATCCAAATAAAAATACAGTATAAAAGCTAGCAACCATAACAAATAAAAAGGTCCAAATAAAATATAAAAGCTAGCAACCATAACAAATAAAAAGGTCCAAACAAAATATAAAATATAAAAGATAGCAACCCTAAGAAATTAAAAAGTCCAAATAAAATACAAAAGCTAGCATCTATAAAATACAAAAATAAAAAGTCCAAATAAAATATAAATGCTAACACATGGTAAACAAAAGATAAGCAATTAAAAGTATTAAAAAAGTACAGTATACAAAAAAATAAAAAAATAAGAAAATAAAAAGTAATATTAAAAGTCTTTAAAAATATCAGTTAAAAAATTACAATATATACAATGCTAAAAATATGAAGAAATTCAGGCTTCCGTATAACCCTAGCTAAGGAGTATAATGGCCTAATATCCAAAATAACTACATGGGCCGCGTCTGTCCTCATGTCTCTGGACCCAAGTCAAGCGGGAGGCCATCACATCCAGGGCCTCATTATTTACATCTATTAAATAGTCATTTTTTAATATAGTATGAATATGCTGCATAAACAATCCCTCCTTAAAGTATGGAATATTCAGCCTGAGGATTGGTTTGGTAGAGTAGTAGCAGCAGTAGTAGTAGCAGCAGTAGTAGTAGCAGCAGTAGTAGTAGTAGTAGTAGTAGTGGCAGCAACAGTAGTAGTAGTAGTAGTAGTAGTAGTACTAGTAGTAGTAGCAGTAGTAGTAGTAGTAGTAGTAGTAGTAGTAGTAGTAGTAGTAGTAGTAGCAGTAGTAGTAGTTGTAATTATAAGATCAGCACACTGACCCAGCCACCTGACACTGTTTAATGCTGTGGTATAGTAGTAGTAATTATAAGGTTAGCACACGTACCCAGTCACCTGACACTGTTTAATGCTGTGGTTACCTCTGTCTCTTAGTAGTAGTAGTAGTAGTGGTACTTGTAGTAATGATAATAATAATAATAATAATAATAATAATAGGATCAGTAGTGGTGGTAGTAGTAGTATTAATAATAATAATAATAATAATAATAGTAGTAGCAGTAGTAGTGGTGGTAGTAGTAGTAGTAGTAATAATAAAAAAAAAAATAATAATAATAAAGATAATAATAGTAGTAGCAGTAGTAGTGGTGGTAGTATCAGCAGTAGCAGTGGCGGTGGGTTGATCATAAATGTGAACCCAGTGGACTGCAGGCTGAAATTGGTCTCGTCCAGCAGTGCAGCATCCAGGGACAGGGAGGCAGTTGTGGTACATTGACCTTTTCGCGTATAAGATGTAATTAGATGATTTAAGTACAGTAAACAGGTTGACGAATGAGGAAGTGAAGGAACGTTGTGGGGTGGATGTGGATGTGGTTGAGAAGATTAGGAGAAATACACTGAGGTGGTTTGGACATGTGGAGAGAATGGAGAATGAAAGACTGACTAAGAGGGTGTATGTAGGTGAAGTGGAGGGAGGGAGAGGGAGGGGGAGACCGAGGATGAGGTGGAGGGATGGAGTTGAGAGGTATATGAGGGAGGGGGGAGTGAGTTGGGAGCAGGGCAGTGGCATGGCGGAGGACAGGGCGACATGAAGGCGATTTATTTGTGGCCACCCCTTATGGGATTAAGGCATCTGGCAATAGATAGATAGATAGATGTAACCAGATTGTTTAAGTACAGTCAACTCAATTATCAGATGTAACCAAATGATTTAAGTACAGCCAACTCACTTATCAGATGTAACCCGATTATATGTCTTTGCTGTGTCTGGTCCTGTGCAATACCCAGTGCTTGTGGCCTGGCTCTATCAGGGCAATATTATGCAACATCCGGCACCACAACGGGAAGCAGCTGGTGTTTCTGTGCAATATCCAGCTGTGAGGCATGTCCACCAGCTGGTAAGTGGTAGCCAGCTGGCACCCACTACTGTATTACTGTACAGTCACTACTGCATTACATTTTATGCTGTATTACTGTACACTGTCACTACTGCATTACATTTTATACTGTATTACTGTACACTGTCACTACTGCATTGCATTTTACACTGTATTACTGTACACTGTCACTACTGCATTACATTTTATACTGTATTACTGTACACTGTCACTACTGCATTACATTTTATACTGTACACTGTCACTACTGCATTACATTTTATACTGTACACTGTCACTACTGCATTACATTTTATACTGTACACTGTCACTACTGCATTACATTTTATACTGTACACTGTCACTACTGCATTACATTTTATACTGTATTACTGTACACTGTCACTACTGCATTACATTTTATACTGTACACTGTCACTACTGCATTACATTTTATACTGTACACTGTCACTACTGCATTACATTTTATACTGTATTACTGTACATTGTCACTACTGCATTACATTTTATACTGTATTACTGTACACTGTCACTACTGCATTACATTTTATACTGTACACTGTCACTACTGCATTACATTTTATACTGTACACTGTCACTACTGCATTACATTTATACTGTACACTGTCACTACTGCATTACATTTTATACTGTATTACTGTACATTGTCACTACTGCATTACATTTTATACTGTATTACTGTACACTGTCACTACTGCATTACATTTTATAATGTATTACTGTACACTGTCACTACTGCATTACATTTATACAGTACACTGTCACTACTGCATTACATTTTATACTGTAGCACTGTACACTGTCACTACTGCATTACATTTTGTACTGTAGCACTGTACACTGTCACTACTGCATTACATTTTGTACTGTAGCACTGTACACTGTCACTACTGCATTACATTTTGTACTGTAGCACTGTACACTGTCACTACTGCATTACATTTTGTACTGTAGCACTGTACACTGTACAGTCACTACTGCATTACATTTTGTACTGTAGCACTGTACACTGTCACTACTGCATTACATTTTGTACTGTAGCACTGTACACTGTCACTACTGCATTACATTTTGTACTGTAGCACTGTACACTGTCACTACTGCATTACATTTTATACTGTAGCACTGTACGCTGTCACTACTGCATTACATTTTGTACTGTAGCACTGTACACTGTCACTACTGCATTGCATATTATTCTTAGTTTCATCTTTTACTCCTGGCAAAGTTTTTAGGACAGAGGGTTGGGACAGTAACACAATATCCGACTCAAGGCTTAATGTTGAGCTGATCGGGGTACTGTGTAATAGGCTGAATTGTGATGGATAACTAAGAGTGTACTGTAATATTGTGGTAGGTGGGGGCCCTCACCATCCACTCACTCGGTGGACCTGAGGCTTAATGTTCAGCTGATGGGGGTACTGTGTGATATGTTGAATGGAGATGGATAACTGAGAGTTTACTGTAATATTGTGGTAGGTGGGGGCCCTCACCATCCACTCACTCGATGGACTCAAGGCTGAATGTTGAGCTGATGGGGGTACTATGTAATATCCAGCGTTTGGCTTAATTCAGTGAAGGGGCTGGCTGAATTGTGATGGATTATTGAGAGTTTACTGTAATAGGTTGTGAATGTTGCAAAATGTATGATTGTTATGTTCCTATTTAGTGTATAGAGCCTCATCAGTTTTTCACACACTATCTATCTATATATTGCCAGACGCCTCAATCCTGTACGGGGTGGCCACAAACGAATCGCCTCCACGTCGCCCTGTCCCCCGCCATTTCACTGCCCTGCTCCCAACTCACACCCCCCTCTCTCGTTAGACCTATCTATCTATCTGCCTATCTATCTTGTAATATGTATGATTGTTAGGTTACTATTTAGTGTATGAAACCCCATCAGTTTTACACACAAACCATGCCTAATTAGACTTATCTATCTGTCTACCTACCTATATGTCTATCTATCTTGTCAAATGTATAATTGTTAGGTTACTATTTAATACATAGAGCCTCATCAGTTTTACACACAAAGCATGCCTAATTAGACCTATCTATCTATCTGTCTATCTATCTTGTAAAATGAATGACTGTTAGGTTACTATTTAGTGTATAGAGCTCATTAGTTTTACACACAAACCATGCCTAATTAGACCCAAGCCTACCGTTGTTAGTGATGTTATGTGACCAGTACATTCCATCCACCACTTGGTTGTCATCACTAATAGGTCACATCTGGCTGAGTGCCCTGACCCACTAAACCACCAGGCATCCATCTGGTCATACCTTTCCCTATACTGTACAGTAAAAATGTATTGTACATTGGCATACAGGCAGCTTTCATTTTTACACAGGAATTTGTTCCAGTGTGTTGATTCATTTCAGGTCTTTCAGATGAGTGGAAGTGAAAGTATAAGGAAGGAAGAAGATCAAGGAAAGAAGAAAAAGAAGGTTTGGACATGCTAAGAGAAAGGCCCTGAGACCCTGGGTGAGGATGTGAAGAAGCTGTGAGGCTGCAGCCATCACCAGTGGATGACACGGCATGAGGTAGTGTGTCCTGACTTTATATATATGTAGAGAGAGAGAGAGAGAGAGAGAGAGAGAGAGAGAGAGGTACAGTGTTGTTACAGTGCTGGTACACAAGTGTTAGTAATTACTAGAAGTAGTACTAGGGAGTTTGCACACAAATATTAATAGGTGTTACTGTACAAGAAGTATCGTTGGAGAACTGGGAGAGAGGTAGTAATAGTGTTATTATTAGAGGTACACTTGTTGTTAATCTGTCTGGCCTAGCAGACCCATCAACCACAGGCAAGCAACTGCCCCTGCAGGGCCAGCCTGTGGAGTGAACTGATGTTGCCATGGGGTGGACAGCACCTCATCACAGTAAGGTGCAGGGAAGGGTGTGGAAAATTGGTTCCTGGATGGATGCCACATTAGCATCTTCACCCATTTAACATGGGCACCATGGTAGGCTCCACATCACCTTGCCATTTGGTTATATGGCTACCACCCAGCGTTATAAATGGTTTACTGGGTTACAAGAAACCATTTGGCCTGTCACTGAGTGTAGAGTCACTTGAAGTGGAAAGAAGAGTAATAAAAAGTGACAGGATGGATGGAAGAAATAGGAAGAGAAGAGGGCAGGCACAGAAAAAGAATGATAGAGATGAAGGAAGAAGTAGGCAGCACTACATCAAGTGAGTGGATGATGGGCTACACCACCATGTACCACTACTAGAAGTACAATGTTACTAGAAAGCAGGTACACAGATATTAATAGTAGTTATTACTAGAAGTATTACTAGAGAGATGGCGTGGAACACAGTGAGGAGGAGGAGGAGTGGAAAGTAGGTGTAAAACTGATAATGTGATGATGATGATGATGATGATTGTGGTGATGATGATGGTGATGATGATGATGATAATGATGATGATGGTGATGATCATGATGGTGGTGATGATGGTGATGATGATGATGATCATCATCATGATGATGATGATGGTGATGGTGGTGATGATGATGATGATGATGATGATGATGATGATGGTGGTGATAATGATGATGGTGATGATGATGATGATGATGTTGATGATGATGATGATGATGATGATGATGATGATGATGATGATGATGGTGATGATGATGATGTTGATGATGATAATGATGATGATGATGGTGATAATGATGATGGTGAAAAGGATGATGGTGATGATGATGATGATGATGGTGATGATGATGATGTTGATGATGATAATGATGATGATGATGGTGATAATGATGATGGTGAAAAGGATGATGGTGATGATGATGATGATGATGGTGGTAATGATGATGATGGTAGTGATAATGATGATGATGATAATGATGATGATTGTGATAATGATGATGATAATGATGATGACAGTGATGATGGTGATGATGATGATGATGATGATGGTGGTGATGATGATGAGAGGAGGATGAGGAGGAGGATGGTGATGATGATCATGATGATGATGATAGTGATGATTATGATGATGATGATGGTGATGATGATGATGATGATGGTAATGATGATGATGGTGATAATGATGATGGTGATATTGATGATGATGATGATGATGGTGGTGATGATGATGATGTTATGTGGTTGATGGCTTTGTATGACTGTGGTGGGTGAGTGTAGCCTATGTATGTGTGTGTGTGTGTGTGTGTGTGTGTGTGTGTGTGTGTGTGTGAAGGGTAGTGTTGGGTGGAGGGGAAGGGATAGTGTCTGAATACTTCCCTTTATGCAGGAAGGAGAAGGAGAACGAGGATGCAGTGGAGAGGTATATGAGAGAGGGGCGTGTGAGCTGGGAGCAGGGCAACGAAATGGCAGGAGACAGGGCGACATGGAGGCGATTTGTTTGTGGCCACCCTTACGGGATTAAAGCGTCTGGCAATAGATAGACAGATAGAAGGAGAGAGGAGTACCACACAACCCATACAAACTTGGGTGAACTCTTGCCCCTGCTGAGGAAGGAGAGGGAGAAGAGAGGGGAAAAGGGAAAGCCACATGCCACTCTCAGGAAGCTGCATCTGTACACAAGAAGCACCCCCAGGCCTCTCACCCACAAAACACAGGTAAATTCTCTCCTATAGGTTGTCATGTTTTTTTCATCATCATCATCATCATCATCATCATCATTCATCATCATCATCATCATCATAATCATTATCATCATCATAATCATCATCATCATCATCATAATCATTCATCATTATCATCATCATCATCATCATCATCATCATCATCATCATCATCATCATCATCATCATCATCATCATCATCATCATCATCATCATCATCATCATCATCATCATCATCATCAACATCATTATCATAATCATTCATCATCATCATCATCATCATCATCATCATCATCCATCATTATAATCATCATCATCATCATCATCATCATCATCATCCATCATTATAATCATCATCATCATCATCATCATCATCATCATCATCACCATCATCATCATCATCATCACCATCATCATCATCATCACCATCATCATCATCATCATCATCATCATCATCATCATCATTCTTCATCATCATCATCATCATCATCATTCTTCATCATCATCATCATCACCATCATCATCATCATCATCATCATCATCACCATCATCATCATCATCATCATCATCATCATCATCACCATCATCATCATCATCACCATCATCATCATCATCACCATCATCATCATCATCATCATCATCATCATCATCATCATCAACATCATTCATCATCATCATCATCATCATCATCATCACCATCATCATCATCATCATCATCATCACAATCATCATCACCATCATCATCATCATCATCATCATCATCACCATCATCATCATCATCATCATCATCATCATCATCATCATCATTCATCACTCATCATCATCATTATAATCATACATCATCATCATCACTAGTCATTCATCATCATCATCATCATCATCATCATCATCATCATCATCATCACACAGACATCCTTTTGCACAGGTCCTGAAAAAATTTGATAGACTGAGATACTAACCAAAGTTTGCCCAGTTGAATGAGCCACACTGCCATTCACTCACCATTTAAGCGCCTGGAATCCTGGCTGCACCTGATACATAAAGAAATACAGTAAATACATAGATGACAATTGACCCATACATCTCACTCGCTTATTTTTCAGTTCATCCAGTGACTGTGTAGTTATAAAGAGATGCTGAACCCTGGTTGTGCACACCCAACGTTCATCCAACCAGAGCATTCACTTTTATTATTATTATTATTATTATTATTATTATTATTATTATTATTATTATGTGGTAGGTAGGGGCGCTCACCATCCACTTACTCGATGTAGCGCTGCTCTCATGTGTCTGCCCTTTCCTCTCCTTCATCCTTCTTTTTTTCCATCCTCTTCTGTCTTTCTTTCCTTCATTCTTTCCTCGTCCTTCTGTCTATGGGTGACTATACACTGAGTGACAAGCCAAATGGTTTCCTGTACACCAGGAAACCATTTACTACTCTGGGTGGAAACCATATAACCAAATTTTGGCGCCTGGTGGTTTAGTGGGTAATTAAGGAGCTTCAGTCGGATTGAGCCGGTGCAGGTTTATATCCAAGGGATGGTTGGGGTTTGTTGCTCATGTAATGCCACTCAGGGATGAGTGAGGCTGGTCACTCTCATCTTAAATGTCAGGACCAACTTGCCTAGCCCTGGGCTCCTACGCTCCTCATGGGGCAACACAGGATTAAATGATGATGATAATGATAACAGTAGAACTTGAAAGAAGTACCAGTGTGATAAAGCACTTCTTATAAATAGAAGAGTTAGATAAAGGTGACAAATTAATATTAATATACTTCTTAAAAAACAAAATTAGAGGTTGAAACAAACCTTAATAATGGAAAGAACTCTTCCAGCAGTTATGCATCAGATGTTTAATTGTAGTATCTGACACTAAAAGGCAGCCTTCACGCCCTTCAAGCAACTTCTCTGAAGTTATAACCTATATTTTCATCACCCACCTCTCCTGTCATCACTCACCCTCCTGTCATCACTCACCCTCCTGTCATCACCCACCCTCCTGTCATCACTCACCCTCCTGTCATCATTCACGCTCCTGTCATCACCCACCCCTCCTGTCATCATTCACCCTCCTGTCATCAGTCACCCTCCTGTCATCACTCACCCTCCTGTCATCACCCACCCTCCTGTCATCACCCACCCTCCTGTCATCACCCACCCCTCCTGTCATCACCCACCCTCCTGTCATCACCCACCCCTCCTGTCATCACTCACCCTCCTGTCATCACTCACCCTCCTGTCATCACTCACCCTCCTGTCATCACTCACCCTCCTGTCATCACCCAACCTCCTGTCATCACTCACCCTCCTGTCATCACCCACCCTCCTGTCATCACTCACCCTCCTGTCATCATTCACCCTCCTGTCATCACTCACCCTCCTGTCATCACTCACCCTCCTGTCATCACTCACCCTCCTGTCATCACCCACCCTCCTGTCATCACTCACCCTGCCCAAGCAAGTACGGGTGACTGTGTATTATTATTTTTTTTTCTCGTCAATTGAGGATTTCCCTAACACCTTTTCCTAAGCAATTTATTTATTTATTTATCTCCCTTGTCAGTTGAGGAAGCTCCCTAACACCTTTTCCTAACCAATTTATTTATTTATTTATCTCCCTTGTCAGTTGAGGAAGCTCCCTAACACCTTTTCCTAAGCAATTTATTTATTTATTTTCTCTCTTGTCAGTTGTGGAAGCTCCCCAACACCTTTTCCTAAGCAATTTATTTCTATCTATCTATCTATTACAGGTATTTATTTATTTTTTCCCTTGTCAATTGAGGAAGTTCCCTAACATCTTTTTCTAAGCAATTTATTTATCTATTTATTTGTTTTTCTCCCTTGTCAGTTGAGGAAGCTCCCTAACACCTTTTCCTAAGCAGTTTTTTTTTTCTCCCTCGTCAGTTGAGAAAGCTCCCTAACACCTTTTCCTAAGCAATTTATTTATTTATTTATTTTTTCTCCCTTGAGTTACTTGAGAGGAGCATGTGGAGTGACATGGAGGGACAGGTTGACGAATGAAGACGTGAAGGAACGTTGTGGGGTGGATGTGGATGTGGTTGAGAAGATTAGGAAAAATACACTGAGGTGGTTTGGACATGTGGAGAGTATTGAGAATGAATGACTGACTAAGAGGGTGTATGTAGGTGAGGTGGAGGGAGGGAGAGGGAGGGGTAGACCGACCATGAGGTGGAGGGATGGAGTTGAGAGGTATATGAGGGAGGGGGTAGTGAGCTGGAGGGAGGGTAGGCAAATGGTGGGTGACAGAGCGACTTGGAGGCGTTTTGTCTGTGGCCACCCTTTGCAGGATTAGGACGTCAGGCTCTAGATAGATAGATAGATAGATAGATAGATTCTCCCTTGTCAGTTGCAGAGGCTCCCTAACACCTTTTCCTAAGCAGTTTATTTTTTTTTTCTCCCTTGTCAGTTGAGGAAGCTCCCTAACACCTTTTCCTCTGCAATTTATTTATTTATTTATTTTTTCTCCTTTGTCAGTTGAGGAAGCTTCCTAACATCTTTTCCTAAGCAATTTATTTATTTATTTTTTCTCTCATGTCAGTTGTGGAAGTTCCCAAACACATTTTCTTAATCAATTTATTTTTTTTTTCTCCCTTGTCAGTTGAGGCAGCTCCCTAACATCTTTTCTTAAGCAATTTGCTTATTTTTTTCTCCCTCATCAGTTGAGGAAGCTCCCTAACACCTTTTCCTAAGCAATTTATTTATTTATTATTTTTTTCCCTTGTCAGTTGTGGCAGCTTCCTAACACCTTTTCCTAAGCAATTTATTTATTTATTTATTTTTGTACAGAAGATAAACAGAAAAAAAAAAAAAAATCCATATACCAGCTAACAACTGTCCTCTGTTCATAAAAAAATCTATAACGCTTGGACTTGCACTGCTGTAGGTTGAAGTTTTGAGGGAAAGTATTCTGGGGAAGCAAATTCCAAAGAGAAACAGGTTGGGGAATAAATGAAATCTGGTAGGCAGAAGTTGTTCAGTATGGCAGTGTAGCAGACAGTAAAAAAAAAATACCCAGATGAGGTCATAGAGTGTGACCTCAAGGATAAGGGGCTAATAGAGAGGGTGCTAGAGATTGAGCAGCATGGAAAGCAGCCTTCCGGTGGCCGAGGCTGACACATACAGTCATGTAGGAGGCTTGATAAATGAGTGATGGACAGGTAAATAGACAGACATAAATAGACAGACAAACAGATAGCAAGATATGTAATGCTTTGTTTTGATGCACAGTGAGTAGATTTAATTGATTTTCTTTTTTCTTTTTTTCTAGATCTGGGAGCAGGGCAATGAAACGGCAGGGACAGGAAGACATGGAGACGATTTGTTTGTGGCCACCCCTTACAGGATCAAGGCATCTTGCAGTAGATAGACAGATAGATAGATAGTAAAGCACACAACCTGGCCCATAATGACCTCCATCAGTGCTGCCTTCAGTTGGACTCTGATGGGGTGGCTGATAGGAAGGTAAGAGCATGGCTTAGTGTAAGAAGTGAAAGTATAGTAGTGGTAGTAAGGGTTTTAGTAGTACTAGTGGTTGTAGTGGCAGTAGTAGTTACAGTAGTAGCAGCAGTAGTAATAGTGATGGTTCTAGTAGTAGTAATAGTAGCAGCATAGTAGTAGTAATAGTAGTACTTGTAGTAGTAGTATAGTAGTAGTTGTGATGGTTGTAGCATGGACTATATTAGTAGTAGTAAGGGTTTCAGTGGTAGTTGTGGTTGTAGTGGGAGTAGTAGTTACAGTAGTAGTTGTTGTTGTAGCATCAGTAGTAAGTGATGGTTGTAGTAGTAGTAATAGTAGTAGTAGTAATTGTGATGGTTGTAGTAGTAGTAATAGTAGTAGTAGTAGTTGTGATGGTTGTAGTAGTAGTAGTAGTTGTGATGGTTGTGGTAGTAGTAGTAATTGTGATGGTTGTAGTAGTAGTAGTAGTAGTTGTGATGGTTGCAGTAGTAGTAGTTTTGATGGTTGTAGTAGTAGTAGTTTTGATGGTTGTAGTAGTAGTAGTTGTGATGGTTGTAGTAGTAGTAATAGTAGCAGTAGTAGTTGTGATGGTTGTAGTACTAGTCAAACAGAGAGGCATTGATGTTTGTGTCGTTTATAAAGGCCCTAACATGCCTTTATAAACGATACAAACAGAGAGGGGTTGATATCACATCCTCACACAGTTACTTTATCTATCTCTCTATCTGTCTATTGCCAGACGCCATAATCCCGTAAAGGGTGGCCATTTAACTTTGAGTTATTTGTTTTACGGGGAGGGGCACTAACCCTCCACCAACCCACTTGTTGACACGTAGGGTGCACGTATGGTTTGGTTATATGGTTACCACCCAGCGTTGTAAATGGTTTCTTGGCTTACAGGAAACCATTTGGCTTGTCACTCAATGTAAGGCCACCTGTAAAGGAAAGAAAAGCAATAAGAAGTGACAGGAAAGATGGGAGAAATAGGAAGAGAGGAGGACAGGCACTGAAAAAGAATGATAAAGGCTAAGGAAGAAGTAGGCTGCACTACATCAAGTGAGTGGATGATGGTGAGAAATAGGAAGAGAGGAGGGCAGGCATAGAAAAAGAATGATGATGGTCACCACCACCTTCCACTACATAATTAGTACAGATTTAAAGGTAGTTTTATTGTAGCATGAAAAAAAAAAATATTCTGGAAATTAGCTGTTTGGTTTCAGTAATGTGTACTGTATTGTAAATGAGTTTTTATTCCTGTAGAACAGATTGACTTTACTGGATACGCTTATGTGAAGCTACAGAATGTGGTGAATGTTTTTGGCGTATCAGAATTCCAGGGGCTTGAATGATGAGTGAATGGAAGTGTGGCCCATTGGATTGGGCAAACTTGGGCTGTCTGGACATTGCTACTCTTCATCCTGCCCTAGGATGGGAAAGGAGGTCCCGATGATGATGATGATGATTGTGAAAAGTGTTGAGTAATTCTGGTAAACAAATCGGGGCCCTCTTTCTGGGCACCAAAATGTGAGAAATGTTTAATGTATCCAAGTCGGTATCCCTGCCGGGACACCGCTATGCAAGAATTTTCTCGGTACACAACTCGTAGGTCGTTACTCTTCCCTAAAGTTGTCTAAGTAAATCAAACAAGTCTCATAGAGTTAGGTGAAACGTAAATTAAATTTAACTCACCTACAATACTATCTTCTATCCTATAGCTAATCCCCCATTGAATTGGCCAATTCGTAAAGGTTACTTAGCTATATGAAGAGGGAGTGATCGTTAACCGATGACGATGAGGCTGCCTGGTATAGTTGCTTGGGCAAGCAAGCGTCCTTATGGTGCGTATATACAACCGTGCTAACTCCACGAGAGCTAGGAGCAGAGTGCGTGAACGCGGCAAGTCTCAACACTTCATCGAATTGTGGGTTGCCAACTCTTATTTAATGACAGTACTAAATACAGTTAAATTACATCATGATATGTACAGGGCAAATCTAACAAATTAATCTTAGTTCCACTTAAACTAAAGTTAGACCAATTATTCCCTTTAACTATGTAAATATCTCAATTCCACATCTGCCTTAACAGGGGAATCTTTCCCTGCTTGCCACGTCACCTATCGCGCAGACACAGTTTAGGTCAGTGGAAAATACCACATAATTACATGTATTTACAATGCATAGTTGTCCACGGGGGTTAAATGCAGTAGCATTTAATTTATCAATAACAAGAATTATTAAAGAGAACGTCATTTCTGGGTTATTAAAACCACTTGAACAATTAACAACAGTCTCTATATATCCTCTGCCTTTAACCAGGGATAACTATGATAAATTTAGAGAGCGCAACTGCTCTGGGGGAAAATATTTCCCACAATGATGGTGATGATAATTGAACAGTAATGAGAAGCTTCACAGTCTGTTGCATAACACAAGTGTTGTGGCCGCCCTGGATGCCAGTACCTTCAGCCTGTATGTTTTTCTTTAAAGTGTGTGTGTGTGTGTGTGTGTGTTCTTACCTAATTGTATCTTTACAGGAATGAGTCAAGCTCGTATTGTCCCGTGTCTTAAACCATATTTATCGTACATATCCTTAAATTTGTGAATTGTTTTGGCACACACTATTTCATTCGGTAGTGCATTCCATTGATCAATTGCTCTGTTTGGGAAACTTAATTTCCTTACGTCTTTATCACCTCTCTTCTTACGCAGTTTTTTGCAGTGTCCTCTTGCTGATGCTTCCTCATAGTTTAAGTAATCATTTATGTCTATTTTCTCCTCCCCTGATATGCATTTATATAGTATAATCATGTCACCTCTTTTCCTTCTCTCCTGTAGTGTTGGTAGATTCAGTTTATTTACTCTTTCTTCGTAGCTTAGATCCCTTAAACTTGGTACCCATTTTGTAGCTGCCCTTTGTACTTTTTCAATCTTGTCTAGGTGTTTTTTGAGATGAGGATTCCAGACTACTGATGCATACTCCAGGGTTGGTCTGATGAATGATGTTATTATCTTTCTCAGCATGTCTTCATTTATATATGTGAATGCTGTTCTCATATTTGCAACAGTGTATGCATGTTATGTACTTTCTCACTGATGTGGTCG
This sequence comes from Coenobita brevimanus, assembly GCF_032717465.1. Classification (NCBI taxonomy): domain Eukaryota; kingdom Metazoa; phylum Arthropoda; class Malacostraca; order Decapoda; family Coenobitidae; genus Coenobita; species Coenobita brevimanus. The sequence continues at coordinate 20,644,359 of NC_136973.1, forward strand.
GCCGGAGACAGTCTGTTATTGATAATCACACCTAGGTCCTTCTCCCTTCCTGACTGATATGTGTAGGGTTGATCTTCCCAACTTATAATCCCAATCTGGTCTTTTCTCACTTTTACCAAACTTAGTTACATGACACTTGTCCACATTAAATTCCAAGTGCCATGTATTGCACCTTTGTGTGTGTGTGTGTGTGTGTGTGTGTGTGTGTGTGTGTGTGTGTGTGTGTGTGTGTGTGTGTGTGTAAGGAGGAAGCAACCAGAGGCCAATGACTATCCATGTTGTAGGAAAAACCCTGTTCCATTGGCTGAAAACTGTAATATTAACTCAAAATTTTCCACCCACAGAAGTCGTTCAGGCCCCTGGATCTGCAGCCCAAGAAGACCCGTGCCATCTGATGCAGCCTGACAGCAGCAGATGAAGCGCCTCACACCTAAGATATTAAGAGGCAAACTTCCCACCCCTCAGATATGCCTTCAAGGCATAAATAACGTCGGAATGTTTATTTTTTTAACCCCCAATGAACTGTTTTTAATTCCCCCTGAAGAGTTAAATGACTGCAAGTGTGTGAGAATGTTAGATGTCTGAGCAATTGTGTGAGAATGTTAGAGGACTGCGGTTGTGTAAGAATGATATGGAATGTTTAATTATGTGTCTCTTGTCATTTTTTATCCCACAGTGAAAAATAAAATAGCCATCATGTGAAATATAAGTTTTATACCCACAGTCATACCACAAGTGGCTTTTGCAGACTTAACACATCTCTGTGATTCACTCTCATTGCATCTCAGTATCCTTTTGTATGTAAGTAATCTATCTATCTGTCTATCTATTGCCAGACGCCCCAATCCCATGAAGGGTGGCTACAAACAATCGCCTCCATGTTGCCATGTCCCCCACCTTTTCACTGCCCTGCTCCCAGCTCACATCCCCCTCTCATATACCTCTCCACTCCATCCCTCCATCTCATCCTTGGTTTCCTCCTTCCTCTTCCCCTAATAAATAAAATGATGCAAGAGAATACTGAGTTGCAAAAAGGAAGATAAATCACTAACAAAAAGGAGCTGCAGTGCCTGCCACACAACTTATAATGCGGCCTCTTGTGGGTTGCGCCATCCACTCGTGTGATAGTTTTCTTTGCTGTTTACATCTTACCCTTATAGATTAGTCACTTACAGGAGCAGTCTAGCGTGGACTAACCTACCTTAAGTTTTCCCCTCATATGCTTTTTGCTTTTCCAATTTCTTGCAGCTATCCTTCCATGTTTTTTGTTTATGTTTTGTTCAGCCAGTCTTCTGCAGTTAAACTTGCATGATTGTTGTTATCTATCTATCTATTGCCAGACATTTTAATCCTGTCAGGAGTGGCCACAAACAAATTGCCTCCATGTCGCCCTGTCCCCAGCCATTTCATTGCCCTGCTCCCAGCTCACACAGCCTTTTTGCAGTTAAACTTGCATGTTCATAGTTACGTTCTTTGTTCTTGCAGGATTTTGTAGCTACACTTTCATGTTCTTTATGTGCTGTGTTCTTTCAGTGTCATATTCTGTGTTTATGTGCATTTTCTGCCTCCTTCTTCTGTTATGTTCTTTATGTGCTGTGTTCTGCCAGTCTGTGCTTTTGTCTGCCAGCCTTCTTCAGTTATCCTCAGTTATGTTCTTCTCTTGACTCAGTGCTTAGCCAGTTCTTTAAATCATGGCCTGTATTCTCGTCAGTTAAGGCAACTCCCTAACACCTCTTCCCAAGCAATTTATTTTATTTTATTTTTTTTAAATAACAGAACAGAGGAAGGAAACACAAAACAAAAAAAACTAATCCATACACCAGATTACTGGTGTCCTCCATTCATAAAATTTCTGTAACAGTGGGACCTGAACAGCTGTAGGTTGAAGTTCGGAGGGAAACAACTCTGGGGAAGTGAGTTCCAGAGAGATGCATTCTGGGGAATGAAATAATTCTGATAGGCAGAAGTTCTTCAGTATTGCTGAGTGACATTCCAGTCATGAGTGCTACCAGATGCTTATTACCCCCTTGCTGTTGTCTTGTATGTTATTTAAATAATTTAAATATCACCATACTCTTCCTAAAAAATGTACAAAATCTTATTACCCAGCTGTATCCAAAAATAACTAGCTAAGGGCTAGGGAGCTTGCTTAATTAATGAGAATACCAGCCATGTGTACAGTACCATGGCTCACCTCAGTTTGGGGATTCCTTCAGAAAAAGGATGGCATCATTTGATTTGAGTGTTTGATTAAATCCTTCAGTATTTAGCTTCATGTATTGTTTTCATTTCACTCAGCTAGATACTAACTCAGGGGACTGGTGGTCAGCATCCCCTGAAAGGAGAATGGTGATTTGCTGCCAATATGCTCCTGTAGACAAGAAAGCAGGGAATGGATAATAGATCAGGTAAATGAGAAGCCTTGGTTAGTAGTGGGCAGTGGTGTTTAGCACAGGAGGCAGTCCAGCACCTGAGGCCCAGTGATGGGTTTTGCTGACCTTACGCAACTCTTTTCTTTCTCTTACTGATGTATGAATGGTGGCAGTTTGTGACCATAAACAGGAGAACGTTGATATATGTAGAAATAAACTGGTAAGGAAAGGTGCTTGGGTGTCCCCCCAACCAGTGGGAATATGACTAACACTTTTACTTGGTCACACTTGTGTAGGAGCTGCCTAGCGTGGGCCAACTGGTAATATAGTACTGGTGTTTCTTTGGTGCGTGATGGAAGGTTGGAAAAACGATAAAATACTGTAATATAAAGGTGGAACTAGCAAAGGTCTGAGGTAAGTGAATATGGAGGTAACTGGAGTGAGGTAAATTGCATAAAGAATATAATAATACTGATCCAAGAGTAGCCCCATACAGCAAGGGTTGGGCTTCCCTGAAAAGTATAGCCTAACAAGCTCTAAGGTGTTGCAAACACCATATAGATGAAGATCTGTCAAAAGCTGCCAGAATAATAAACCAGTAGAGGACATGCCAGTACAGGTAAGAGGATGGAAGGAGACTGGTGAAAGGGAGGAGGAGGTTGAAAGATGGCAGAAGGGGCAGAAAAGAAATGCATTAATGAAAAAAAAAAAGAGGAAAGGAAAAAACAAGGAAAGATGGGAGAAGGGGCAAAAAAAGAATGCATTAATTAAAAAAAAGAAGAGGATAGCAAAGAAAGATGGGAGGAGAAGGGGCAGGAAAGGCAAAATGTGATGAAGTGGAGGAGAAAAGGAAGGAGAGGAGATGGGGCACTTCCTCTTTCATTTCCTCTTTTCCTCCTCCTCTTCCTCTTCTGTACTTCCTCTTCCTCTTTTCCCTCCTCTTCCTCTTCCTTTTCTTTCTTTTTTCCTTCTTCCCCTTCCCCCTCGTCTTTTCCCCTTCTTCCTCTTCCTCTATGTCGTCTTCTTCGTCTGCCTTTACTTCCTCTGTCTCTTTCCCTTCCCCTTCCTCTTCCCCTTCTTCCTAGACCTCTTCCTCTTCTTCCTCATTCCTCCTCCTCCTCTTGTTCTTACTCCTCCTTCCTCCTCCTCTTCCTATTCTTCTTCCTCCTTCCTCTTCTTTCTTTCTTCTTTCTATTTTCGTCTTTGTTCTGTTTTATTCTTTCCCTTTTCTTTGTCATCCATTTTCTCTTTCTCCTTTCTTCTATTTGCTTTTTTCTTTCCCCATCTGTTTCTTCATTTCTTCGTCTCATTTCTTCTTTCTCCTTTCTTTCTTCCAATTCTTCTTTCTTCCATTTCTTTTTTCTCTTTTCTTCCACTTCTTTTTTCTCTCCTTTCTTTCATTTCCTTTTTTCCCCTTTCTTCTTTCTCATCATTTCTTCCTTTCTTCCATTTCTTTTTTCTCCTTTCACCTTTATTCCATTTCTTCTTTCTCCTTTCTTCTATTTTCTCGTTTCTCCTTTCTGTCATTTCTTCTCTCCTTTCTCCTCTCTTTCTTCTTTCTTCTTTCTCTCGCATTTCTTTTTTCTTGAATGAAGTACAAACTCTAGAATGAATGAATTTAAAGGTCTGCAACGTAAACAATGCCGTAACGGGTAAATTTAAAAACAATTATGAATGAACATAACGTAAACAGAGGGTGAGAAAACATGAATGACAACAAAACCTCTATTTGTAGCCTAAATCGTTTCAAACTCACATTTAACTCATCTCAGAAGCATTTATGTATGTCTTACCACATCATCACAAACTGTAGAAGCATTAATGTAAAGTAGTAAAGCGGAAATATGTTAAAATAAGCACTTTGAGAACGTGTGTTTTGAATGGACCGCACACCAATTCGTATTGCCATATGGTTATATTTGTATGCATGTTGATTCGCAAAAAGCTAGTATTTTTGAACATCTGGACAAAAAAAGACATATTAGCGTTGTTGGGCATTATGTTATAGAAGAACTAGTATGAACTCCTCTCTCAGTATATTTGAATAGCACCGAAATTTCAAAATAATAATATTACAAGAAATGTCCGGTAACTTCTCGGGCTCGCTAACATCTCTGGGCTAAGCTGAGTTTATTATTTTTTTGCCAATTTTTTTTTTTTAGGTATAGTGGTGTGATATTGCAAAAAACCCTTAAGCCGTTGTGGACAATAATTGTTGGCTATATTTTATATGCTATAAGAGATATATAACTGCCTTTCTCGTTGAAGAAATAATAGCACAGAATTATTTACCTGTCGACCTCTTGCATGTTACTGGTGCTGCTCTGCGACAAAACTTCTTTAGACTAATATATCTTTAAGACATTTTTTTACATATGTATGTGATTGACAAGGCATAAAATCTTAGTACAGTGAGGACTCTGGTTGTAGAATTTATATTAGGAAGGAAGTTTGTGAATTTGCTATGTTAATTTGGAAATAATTGGGCGAATTTCTTCTGTTTGCTGTATTTAGCATGTTTTCTATTTATCATATGATTCTCCCACGAATCCGGAACCCAGCCCTAAACACCGACCGGGCTAATACACGGCCCGGCCCTCTCTATAGGAGAGGAAATCGTGAACGAACGAACGAACGAACACGAATCCGGAACCTCAGTTTGCCTCCCTAATGCCGGGAGGGAGGGTGCATTACTGATGTGGGGTGTCATTGAGCCAGGGAGGGCACCTACCCGCCTCATACTAAATAGTAGAGGCTTTGCAACACCACTTCCATAAGAATTTAGTCTCTTCATTAATCCTGAATAAAATCTTGTCTGTTTCTGATCCAAATAGAAGCTATAAGCCTTAACGTTTATATTTTTCTTTAGGGTATGTGTCTGTTTAGTGCCTCGCGAGGCGATGACAGGCAGGCAATGTGATGGAGATGACATTGTAAGGTGCTGCCCTCACGCGGCGATGACGATGGATCATTGGACGATGCGATGCGTTGCCAGACACTCAGACGCTTCTCTACCGCGGGGGGGGGGGGGTAGACGATGTTTGCCAGCGGGGAAGTTGATTGATTTGAAAGGCAGAGAAGGGAATGACCTAGGACAGGAAAGGGTACGAGAGAGGGATGGAGGAGGAAGAGAGGTAATAAAGAAAGAAGTGGAAAGAATAGGAAGTCGGGAGAGGACCAATGACAGAGAGGGGGGGAGAATTGGAGTTTTTTTTTCTTTTTATTTTATTAGGGATGAATTACAAACACCTTAAAACAGGATGATCGACCATATTTAGCCACACACACACACACACACACACACACACACACACACACACTACGTTTCTTTTACACAACCACCACATCCAAAGCCACTTCAACCTTCTTCATTCCCTACCACTCATCTACAACTACACACACACACACACACACACACACACACACACACACACACAGTTAAATGGCCGAAGCAAAAGTAAAAAAAAAAAAAAGACGGCAGCGAATATCTATGGCGTGAAATTCCAACTGAACGCTGTCCTTTCCTCCCTACCACCCCCACTGTACTGTTTGTTTACATCTGACGGTCTAACTATTCATCTATCTATTCCCAGAAGCCTTAATTCCGTAAGAGGTGGCCACAAACAAACCGCCTCCATGTCGCCCTGTCCCCCGTCATTTCACTGCCTTTCTCCCAGCTCACACCCCCCTCTCTCTTATACCTCTCCACTCCATCCCTCCATCTCATCCTTGGCCTCCCCCTCCCTCTGGCTGCCCCATCTGCCACCACAGTCACTGCCACAGCTACCTTCATTCCTTACTACCCCTACCAAAACCACCACTACCACTACCTTTGCCTACCACAACTACCAGAAGCACCACTACCACCACCACCACCACCACCACCACAAGCCTAAAAACCCGGGTACTTCAAACGTGTCCCAGCCGCGGTTTCACGTCATTAGCCAACAGCAAAAATCAGAGAGAGAGAGAGAGAAAGAGAGAGAAGTGTGGATAACGGGGTATGATGATGATGATGATGATGATATAAAGGTAGAGAGAGAGAGAGAGAGAGAGAGAAAGAGAGAGAGGGAGAGAGGTGGCTAAGGGGGATGATGATGATGATGATGATATAGATAGAAAGGTAGGTAGATAGACAGATAGGTACAGGAGAGAGAGAGAGAGAGAGAGAGAGAGAGAGAGAGAGAGAGAGAGTTACTGGCCAAACCTATTCCTGGCCGCGTGAAGGAGCGAGGGCCTGACTATTGTTGTTGTTGTTTATTGAATATCTCCGCCTATAGAGGAGACCGAGCCTTGATTATGGCCCTGTCGGTGTGTATGGTTGGACAGGAGGTAGTAAGAAGAGGGAAAATAGAAAGATTAGAATTGGAGTATTAAAGGGGTGAGCGACACACTGAGGTGGTTTGGCCATGTGGAGAGGATGGAGAGAGAGACTGACGAGGAGGGTGTATGTGAGTGAGGTGGAGGGGGAGAGAGGGAGGGGGAGGCCAAAGATGAGATGGAGGGATGGAGTGGAGAGGTATATGAGAGAGGGGGGTGTGAGTTGGGAGCAGGACAGTGAAATGGCGGGGAACAGGGCGACGTGGAGGCGATTTGTTTGTGGCCACCCCGTATGGGATGAAGGCGTCTGGCAATAGATAGACAGCTGTAACACGTGACGAGGGTGGGGGTGGCGGAGGGTTCAGTGGGTGGGATGTCTGGGTTGGGGTAGATTCTGCCGCTCTGAGTAGTTCGGTTGCTGGGCCATTTTAGTAGATAATGTAGTAGGGGAAAAGGAGAGTTTGCGTTGCAGTGTTTGCAGTTTTGGTATTGTTCGTCGATTATATTGGGAAGGGGGCGATGTTCTAGCCGTAACCTTCGCATCAGTGAATGAGTGTAGTTGTTTTCTTGTCTGGGATATGCTTGGTTGAAGGCTGATGCTTTGTTTAATATTTTCTTTTTGATTTGTGAGACACACACACCTGTACATTGCTACACTTCCACACAGCCACACCTCACAAAGTCTCCAAAGTCACTTGCAGTAGAATATGATACAGAAGACCCTGGTTGTGTTGCGATTACTAACCCAATTAATGCTAGATCACAGTTTTTTATTTTATTCTTACTATCTCAAGACGATTTTATTTAACCTACGAAAGATCTGTGGCAGTGAAGGTTAACTAAGATATTATTCCTTTCGCAGGGGTGACGAGCGGCCAGTAACAGGAGCAGCCAACAGAGAGCTATGTGGCATGTCTTTACTGCAGTGTGTCACCATATCCCGCCCCACACCACCACATATCCCCGCCAGTCCTTCTCTACTCACCAGACTTCGAAACGACATAAATTCATCTTTTGTAAAGCTACGAAGTGTAGATGTCGATACATGTAAGCGTGAAATACAGGAATGTTTGAGTTTCTTTCCTAACCTGATTACTGTATGTCTTCAGATAAATAACTGTTATGTGATTACCCTCTTTTTATATTAACAGCCTTAAACGTTAGCCGTAAATAACAAGTCTAATTAGATAAGCATTCTGTGAAAATGCTCTGAGTACATATTGGGTGAACTGAGGCCACCAGAATTTAAGAACAAACCAAAGAAAAGCCTGTGAACTCAGGCATGACCTAAAGCACCCTACATGGCCTCCCTAGCATTGGAGTACTGGATATGTTTGTACTCCACTATCTGTGTTAGTCATGGAGGCTCAGTAGTACCCTTAAGACAAACTACTATATGAAAATCTGGTTGGAAAACTTTGAAAGCTTAGACGTGCAGAGATACCAAGAGCTGAGATAATGCTCAAAATGTCGTTTATTGAATTAAAAGGAACCGATCAAGTCAGACACTGCTCACATGTCGTAACTCTACCGGACATTTCTAGCCTGAAGGTTCCATACCATTCATCAATGAAATCTTCAATGCTGATCTCTCAAACTACTACAACTACTACCACTACTAACAGTAAACTCCCAGCCCAAAAACAGTCAAGATAGAGAGTTCCCAGCCCCTACATCACTTCAAAATCTCTTTTCCTAAAATCTCGTTGCCAATGACGTGCAAGATTTTCGCATAATTATCTGTACGTAGAGCAAATAACATGCTAGTTTATAGAATACAGGAGTCTGCCACAACTCTCCATTTGGGGAAAGGAATGGTTAAAGGAAAAAACGTAGACAGAGGAGAATGGGAGAAGGCTGTGGTATTAGACTGTTGGGGGTTACTGTTGATATTTTCACTGGCTTTTTACTTCATATAGAAAATGAAATTAAAACTTTATTAATCCCCAAATAATCATATCATTGTTAACTAACGTAATCTGGTACGAGTAAGGCTGAAAAAGAATGGAAAATAAGAAAGGCGACGAAAACAAAAAATCTCTTTTTTTTTTTTTTTCTGCTAGAAGGGGTGATATTACAACCATCCGAGAAAGCCCGATGAAGCTATGTGTTTGGCCAGGTTTATATATCTGTCTATCAGTCAGTCTGGCTGCCTGCCTGCCTGTCTGCCTTCCTGTCTGTTAGCAAGATTAAAGGAAAAAATCAGCAGATTCTCTTATTTCTTTATTTAGATTTTGAATTTAGCATTTTGTACAAACCCTTACGAACTCGGGAACGTTGTCGCTGGAATCCAAGCAGAAAGAGTCAGCGGACAGTGACTGACTAATTTTTCGCAGTTACCCATCCATTTTACTGCTTTCTCTGAATAGGAAGCCTACCCCGACTTAATCTGTGGCGTCACAAAAGGTGCGCGGGGAAGTCAAGCGAGCAGATCATCTCTGTCATTAGACTTGAGTTAGGTTAGGATGAAGTAATTCGTTTTTTTTATAGCATTCAGTAAAAGGTCAGGGGTACAAGACAAGGATAAAGGTTCAGTCAGCCGTCATGTCCGAGCCAGAGGCTCATCAATTTCGAAGCATTGTGACGAACAAGTAATAAACAGTACGTCAGAGGCAGACTCCGTGGAGAGAGTGCATCAGTACATCACGTCTACACGATTATTTTATTTTCTGTTATCATACTTCAGAACCTCAGGTGTTTATTGATAAAGTAAACGGACGTTTCAACCGATTGTGAGGCGCGAGTGTTGTTGGTGTCACTTTATAAGCTGGTGGTTAGATTTTGCTGGATTTTCCCGCCATTGTCCTCCTGCCTGCGATCTGTCGCCTTGTTCTCGCTGCACCCACCAAAGGTCTGCTGTTTGACTTTATTAATTCTGTACCCATTTTACTCTGACTTGGCCTAAAATTTTCATCTCTCCAACTTGAATACTGAGTTGTAGCAATAGATTAATACTAAAACATGTAAGTCACAAAAAAGTGCCATTGAAGAGGAGCCGTAGCGCTGCCCTTTTCTGCCAGTGATCCATATGAAGTAAGCGGCAAAAGGACGAAAATCTGGGCCAAGTTGCGTCGAAAAAAGAAAATATAGTATACTACGTGGTACTATGATAATCTAGGACGTTATGGACAGTCGAGGAGTTTGTGGTCTGCAATAGAGGAACAGGAAGACAGACAGACAGAAGACAGACAAAGGCAAGGAGACAGAAAGGGAAGACGAAGCGTGGCGTTATTATTAGTGTAGCTGACTTCATAGCACATTATATTTGTGCCCTAACTTTAATAGCATGTCTTCTCACGTACAGCCAAGGTCCTTTGATGAGTAGTGAACTAACAAACAGACAGAAATACACACACACACACACACACACACACACACACACACACACACACACACACACACACACACTTCAACCACATCAAACCATACACCCCCCACCCCACCTACACACCACACATCTATTCACACACACACACACACACACACACACACACACACACACACACTTCAACCACATCAAACCATACACCCCCCACCCCACCTACACACCACACATCTATTCACACACACACACACACACACACACACACACACACACACACACACACGTATTCTGTTATGGAGCTTAGTGGCAGGGAAATGTGTGTATGTCTGAGATGGTGTGGTGGGGTGGGTAGGTTGCCATGGTAACAGACTCCCTGCACCAGCCAAGCTAACGCCATGCGTATTGCCCACTGAGTCTCACACTTTATATAAAACATCCTTCTACTTATATTTAATGCCAATATTGCCGTTTTCTCATCACAATTTGGTAGAACATACTCGGACCTAATTTGCAAAATCGATCAGTGAATATTAAAGTTTTCTGTGGCAAGAAATGAAGTGAAAAAGATGTTTGGTGGTGGGGTGGAGTGGGTGTCTAGCGGTGCATTGTGGTAAGATACACATGCACTCACAAGACAATATTTACACACACACACACACACACACACACACACACACACACACACACACACACACACACACACAATACTCTCTAATGGAACTTGCTGGTGGGGAAATGTGTGTATGTAACTGTGGTGGTGTGGAAGGTTGCCATGGTAACACACAGACTTCCTTTGCAATTTATTATTTAATAGTGCTTGTAAAGAGAGCTGTATGATCATGAGAGTTAATAGAGACAGCATTAACACTCTCATCGTAGTATGACTCGCTCTCAACTGACCGTTATCGCCAAGCAGTACCTGGAATAGAATGCCATAGTTGCCCCTACCATGAAAGGGCCCGGGTACCATCTAGTGGTTGTGAAAGTAGTTGGACAAGTTTCTCGTCTTGGTAGGCGTTGCTACTTGGCTACTTTTGCTAGTGGCCGTATGACAGTGGAAGGACGAGGGTGTGAGTGTGTTGCTGTGCATCATTCCCCTGAGGTAAGTGTTGGCTATTTGCTGTTTTTAGCCATTAAGGTGACTACATTAGGACACAAGGATATCGCACTGACAGCCAGGAAGTATCATGGCCCAAAGAAATAATACCTATAAGGCTACTAGACGTAATTCTGATGAGACAAGGGGGATGTTAGTGGGAGGTAGATGAGGAGGCCTTGTAGTCCAGTGCTGTCGTTTTGTGGAAAATCGTCTGCTAATGTGGAAAAACAAATGAACGACGAGCATGGATGTGGGCAGGCGGACGTCGTTCCAAACTAATTGTTCACGTTATTGTGCAGGAGTAAGGGGGATTTTATCATGACTGGGAGGCATTAATATGTATTGTTATTCAGACCCTTCACAGTTAAACCAACGAATATGTAGCGTTTGTCTATAATACTGTCATTTAAAACAAGGAAGAATACGTCGTGGAACAGTCTACCTCTACCCACCCTGCGATATCATTAAAAAAAATATTATTATTATTTACAAGACACGTGCCAACCATTAGCAGTCCACACTTACTTTGTAATATTAAAGAAATACCGAAACAATGTTGTAAATCGTGTACAGTTGATATACTAGAAACCTTGGATGTGGATAAACTTCCTTGTCTCTTGGCTTGTTATTAATCAACATTTGCTGACTTATTACCTCTCTTAATCATTTAACGTCCTTACACTTGAATCATAATAGGTCTGACATCATTAATTATACCCTCTCTTCCAGTATTCACAGTACACCAAATTTTATGGTAGTTATACCAACAATACATCCTCTGTCATCCTGGTTGCTAAACGAGAACGTGTGCAATAATGACGTCACAACCAGTGTGCAATTCACGGCAACCCTGCAGTACAGTTTGGCACCTGAATATATACTAATAAGTGCGAATCAGATTTCAGAGGGACAATGTGATGGAAAAATGAATTGTATGTAAGTTATTTTGTCCTGAAGCACACACACACACACACACACACACACACACACACACACACGTTTACGCGCATATTGTGGTGGTGTTCCTTCATTTTACCAAGGCCGAGATAGTCGTTTTTTTGAAGCTTATTTCCAGTAGTTCAGCGAAAGAAATAGGCAAACTTACAGCTCTACATCATTTCCATACCACTTCATCATGACTAGCACCATTCTAGTGTTAACCCCTTGTCACAACACAAAATTTAAGACAGAGATTGCAATTTTACGCCAAGTTAGAGTGAACAGGGTATAGTGATGCTGCAACACACGTATATTTGTCCTCTTGTTTACAGGTCATTCCACACGCAGTCCTTAGGTCACGTCTTCCATAGAACAGGTAACGCATGGACAGCCAGCGTAACTAAATGGCAGACCAGAGATGGAGTGAGAGGATGAGGCACACAGAGAACAAGATAGAGATGATACTCGCAGATCCACCGAGCTGGGACGGAACAAGCTAACAACCAAAGGATCGGAGTGGAGACAGGTGAGAGGGGTCCTTATCCTGGAGTGGTGTGTCACAGGCTGATGATGATAATGGTGATGATAATGATGCTGATGATTATAATACAGCTATTACTGGCGATACCAGTGAGGATTTAACCTCTGTACAAACAAACAGAAATGGGATGAATATGATGATGATGATGATGATGATGATGACTGTGATGTTGAAACTCCTGTACCCATTAACTAAGCTGGGATTATTATGATGATGATGATGATTATGATGAAACTATATACTCTATGAAACAGCTGGGATGATGACAGTTATGATGATGATGACAATGATGATGATGATGATGATGACAAATGATGATGATGATGATGATGACGATGATGATGATGATGATGATGATGATGATGTGACTCCCGTACAAATTCTACAATTTGATTAGAAGGCAGTGATGAATATGATGATAAAGGTGATGACTCTGATATAACATCTGTTCTACATCTTTTACAGTGTTGGGATGACACTAACATGCTGCTGACGATGATGATGATGATTAGGACGACGAGGAAGATGATGATGATGATTACGACAACGAAGATGAAGACGACAACGACGATGATGACGACGACGACGATGATCTTCAAGTCACTGGCTGAGTCACATCCTCCTTTCCTTTTCGTTTAACCTCAGATGTTTAGGTGACTGGGCATGTGTGTGTGTGTGTGTGTGTGTGTGTGTGTGTGTGTGTGTGTGTGTGTGTGTGTGTGTGTGTGCGCGTGTGAGCGTGTGTGTGCGCGTGTGAGCGTGTGTGTGCGCATGAGTGTGCGCGTGTGTGTGCGCGTGTGCGCGTGTGTGTGCGTGTGTGCTTGTGTGCGTGTGTGCTTGTGTGCGTGTGTGCTTGTGTGTGTGTGTGTGTGTGTGTGTGTGTGTGTGTGTGTGTGTGTGTGTGTGTGTGTGTGTGCATGCTTGTTTCTGTATGTACGAGTAAATCTTGGTTGATGAATCCATAGTTGGTTACATGGCATAACTATTTCCACACATTCACTCTATAATTTCAAGGTTAAATTTTAGGTCAAGAATATAGGACCTTATATCCACGGAGTTACGAGACACTTATGCAATATTCTGAAAAGCTTATTACATCCCATAGATCACATAACAGGGTTTCATAAGTCACTGATCACCGTCTCTTTATGTATCGTTAGGAAGTGGATGAATATGAGTGAAGTAATACATATATTTTGTCCTTTATTTAAAGGGAAGAATTAACCTCACAGAATTATGCTCTTTTATTTTTAAGGATACAACACATGACTTGCTACATTTTATCACAGTAGCTCTAGGACCGGCCCTGACCGTCTGCTTCTCACTAACAATTTTCGGATGAGAGGTGTTGTACTCATATAGGCTTTAGAGATTATAGTGAAGCCAAGTCACGTTCTACCAGCCCCACACCTTAAGTCACACACCATCACCCTCTCACACCACACCATACCATACCACCCTCCCACACCGTATCACACCACACCATACCAGTCTCTCACACTACACGACACGAAATCACACTCCCACACCACACAAAATCACCCTCCCACACCTTACCACACCACAAAAAATCATCCTCCCACACCACACCACACATAACCACCCTCCCACACCACACCACACCACACAAAACCACCCTCCCACACCACACCACACCACACAAAACCACCCTCCCACACCACACCACACCACAAAAAATCCTCCTCCCATACCACACAACACCACACAAAATCACCCTCCCACACCACACCACACATAACCACCCTCCCACACCACACCACACCTCACCTCACCACACAACCCTCCCACATCACAGCACACAACTCCCCCACCACACCACATCACACAACCCCCCCCCACCACACCACACCACACCACACCACACCAAGGAGATTAATCTAAGGGGCCTGAAGCTCCCGCATCTAGTAATTCTGAGCTTGTTTCCAGGTAACTCCACACACACACCTCAGGTCACGTCTTTCACAGAAGAGATAACAGAAGGACAGCGAGCGTAACTGAATGGCAAGCCAGAGATGGAGTGAGAAGAAGAGGTGCACAGGGAACAAGATGGAGAGATGATATGAAGCAGATCTACCGAGCAAGGACGGAACAAGCTAACAATCAATGGATCAGAGTGGAGAAAGGTGAGAGGGTCCTTATCATGCAGTGGTGTGTCACATGCTGATGGTGATGATATTGATGGTGATAATGATGTTGATGCTGATGGTGGTGATGCTTTAACATCTCATCGTATGAGGTTACAGAATGCACAGTGAGGCTGCATAGTCAGGAAATGGAAGAATATGAGTGCATTTAAGTATTTATGTAATATGATGAATAAGGATGGAAGATTAGAGGATGAAGTGACTGGAATGATACATCAGGGAAGGAGGGTTGCTTGTTCTCTAAAAAGCAGTGATTAGGAAGAGGGAACTAAGGATGAAAGTGTGAAAAAAAAAGGGGCACTGTATGCTGTGATTCCCACTTTAAAGTATGGAAGTGAAGCTTGGATCTTGTTGGAAGGACACAAGTCAAGAGTGAGAGCAGTGGAAATGAGCTGCTTGAGAGGAGCATGTGGAGTTTCATAGAAAGACAGACAGACAAATGGGCAGGTGAAGGAGCGTTGTGATGCTGATGTGGATGAGAGTGAAAGCGTTGAGAAATACTTCGAGATGGTTTGGCCATGTGGAGAAGATGGCGAATAAGAAAATGACTAGAGGAGTGCACATGAGTTAGCTGGAAGGATAGAGGGGGATGGGGAGACCGACGATGAGATGGAGGGAAAGAGTAGAAACATACAGTATGAGTGCGATACATGAGCTAAATGGTACAGGCCAGTACATCATGAAGGCGATTTGCTTGTGGCAACCCCTTACAGGATTAAGGCGTCTGGCTATAGATAAGCAGATATAGATAAATAGATAGATAGGTAGGTGATGATGATAATATGATAATGATGATGATGATGAGAATGGTAACGATAATGAGAATGACGGTGTAAATAATGATGATGATGATAATGACGACGACAGCTATGATGATGATGATGATGATGATGATGATGATTTTTGTCGGCAGGTGGAAGGACGAAACAGCAGGAACTCTAAAATCGGTCCAAGTATCCACGATTCCACATCCATCCATCCGTCCATCCATCTCGCTTGATGTTAAAAGCTAAGTCAATTTAACTTAAGTAGTACCAATTGCTCCTTCATAAGCTTTCCAGCTGTCTGAACAGATCTGCAGTAGCTTTAAAAACTTCTAAAATAACTCTTTTCTGGTGCTCAGTTTGGTACTTTTATTTTCCTTTTATCAGAACTGGCGCGGCAAATTTTGAGAAAAGTCCCTCAAGTAACTCCGCTAATTTTTTTACTAGGTTTCCAATAATGACCATAGATCCGTTGTTGCTTTAATAGTTTCCTAGACAACACAGTCTTGGCACTGTTCTCTGCCACCCTATTATACCATGTCATATAGTGTTCTCGCTTGCTTGCTCTCTACGCTCGCTCGCTTGAGCAATACATCACTGAAGAAAAGGTGGTATGAAATCCCCTAAGCCGCCACAGTATTATAACCCTCGGTATGCAGTCCGTTCCCTGTGACCTGTGTACCCGAAGCGATTACAAAATAACTTGCAATAATTTTCCTTTCGTAACTATACTCGTTTCACTCTAACTTGGCCTGAGTTGTTGTTGTTGTTCTTGTTACATCTTAGGCTCCTCTGGATGTGAACCCAGTGCTATGTTGAAGGACTGTCTGTGTTGTGGTAGTGTGGTGCGGGAAGTGAGTGGGTGTGCTGTGGTGTGGGGGTGCCACTTTGCAGTATGAGCACAGAGTATTTATTGTATGTGTGTTATATTTAGTGTTAGTATTGTAGCAGGGGAGGTTGGTGTACTCGTGTCTCTGGGTTCGGTAGTGTCTGAAGGATGTATGGCTGGTGGTGGCACATGAAGGATGCTGTTTGGCAGAAAGCTTTGGATGACTAGGGTGTCTGTGTTTATGTATGTGTTTGGTATAGAAAGTTTTGGCTGGCTGGGGTGTTTGTGTGTTTATGTATGGGTTTGGTATAGGAAGTTTTGGCTGGCTGGGGTGTTTGTGTGTTTGAGGCGCTGAGTGGAATAACCTCTTCCACCACAGCGGCCATGTTGGAGTTAAGTACAACAACGTATTCTCCAAACCCTCTTCTACTAGTACAATAACGAATCATGTGAAAAAATGTCCCCAGCAAGGGTGAAAATCCCATTTTATAGAGGGTACTGACTGACTGTGCTGGACACGAAGGTGTTTATACTATGCTAGGTGGACATTAGGACCATTTTTGCCTGAATAATCCAGTCAGAAAATCGTTGTGGCTTAGCATTGTCTTCCCCAGGTCCTGAACCTTGGAAACCAACATCAGGCTCAGTTATTCCACTGGTGTTAAGGTCGATTATTCTTATGCATTCACTTTCAGACACACATCTATTGTTAGCCTCATGTGGGTGAAGTCCCAGAATGCTAGTAATAACTACTCGAGCACCACAGGCCATCACAGACAGATTTTCTTAGCTATATTTTATTTTTTTGTGCTGGTTTTGTGCTATATTAATGGATATTGTGAAAGTACATGCATACATCGTAAGGTTGGCTTGCAATAACACACATTTTTGGGAAAATGCAGTTCATTTTTGTCAGGGAAGAGGAGAACGATGCTGTTAATATATTGTTCTTTCAAAATGCCATTGATTTACATACTCTAACATGCAAGCAGATGTTTTCAGCTACATTTGAAAAGAAAAATCACCAGAATATCTTTATCGGTTGAAAAGATATGGCATTTTGAAAGTAAACAAACTTTAACAGCATTTTTCTCCATTTTCTATATTTGGCTTACGAGAGGTTATTCCACTCAGTGCCTCATATAATGTCAGTGCAGTTTATGAAGAGCTAGATATTTTGAGATCAAGGACTGAATGGGTACAAAGGCATGAGGACAGGCGCGCTCCTTGTATATTTTATGGCTACTAGATTTCATATTTTACCCTGGAACTTTTTGTGTTTTTATCGATGCTAGCTTTTAACTTTTATATGTTATTTGGACCTTTTTATTTGTTATG
The DNA here is from genome assembly GCF_032717465.1 of Coenobita brevimanus. Taxonomy (NCBI): domain Eukaryota; kingdom Metazoa; phylum Arthropoda; class Malacostraca; order Decapoda; family Coenobitidae; genus Coenobita; species Coenobita brevimanus. The sequence goes on from NC_136973.1 coordinate 20,662,051, forward strand.
GCCACTGGCTTTTATATTTTATTTGGAGTTTATTATTTGTTGTGGCTGCTGGCTTTTATATTTTATTTGGATGGACTTTTTTATTTGTTATGGCTGCTGGCTTTTATATTTTAATTGGACTGTTTTATTTGTTGTGGCTGCTGGCTTTTATATTTTAATTGGACTTTTTTATTTGTTATGGCTGCTGGCTTTTATATGTTATTTGGACCTTTTCATTTGTTATGGCTGCTGGCTTTGATATTTCACTTAGGACTTCTTTGTAATTGCATTAATGACAACTGTTATTATTTACCTTGGACACTTTTATATAATGGACTGATGCTATTAGTTTTCTAATAGGATAATAATGTGTATGTGCACTAGCATGTCCTCAGGTCTTTAGCAGTACTTTTAATGTGATATATATGTATATATGTGTGTATATGTGTATGTGTATGTATGTATGTATATGTATGTATGTATGTATATGTGTGTATATATGTATATTTTCATTTATATATATTTGTAAAGTACATCACCTGCTATGTAGTGTGCAGAAGTACAGTCCTTTGTATATTCAGTACATGTACTGCTGCTGCTGTTGCTGCTTATACGGTGCTGCAGCTGCTGCTGCTGTGCTGCTGCTGCCTTTATGATGATGAAATGTATTAGTTGTCTTTTATTTATGTATCGAGAGATATGAAAAAAAGCCGATTGATGATGATGATGACTACTACTACTATTTCTACTACTACTTCTACTACTATAATGATAATCCATCCATCCATCCATCATCCAATCCTTCGTTGCCCCATGAGGAGCGTAGGAGCCCGGGGCTAGGCAGTTGGTCCTGACATTTAAGATGAGAGTGACCAACCTCACTAATCCCTGAGTGGCATTACATGAGCAATAAACCCCAACCACCCCTTGGATATAAACCTTCACCGGCTCAATCTGATTCAAGCTCCGTAATTACGCACTAAACCACCAGGTGCCATAATTTGGTTATATGGTTACCACCCAGCATAGTAAATGGTTTCCTGGTGTACAGGAAACCATTTGGCTTGTGTTACATAGCCTATGATTTCATCATCCTTTGTGTAATTCTAACGTACAGTATGCTGCATGTTTGATCACGACCGTGTTCTACCTCACTCCCCCCTTCTACCCTTATAGTAGAGTAAGTCGTTCTTTCTGTTGTTCAGAGCAGGATTGTCAACTCTTTGTCCCCTATGGCTTCATTTCCACGTCCTTCTTACAAGTTGTATCAAGCTCTGCCGGCCCCTATATAATGAGCTCAGTCTCTGCATTAATTGCCACTTAGATCTACTCCTCATTTTGCTCACATCTCTGTCCTCCCCTGTACAGTTGTTATTATTGTGAGTGGTCAGGAAGTCTCCAACCATCTAGCAGCTCTGTAATTTGAGTATAAGTTTTATTGCATTTTTTCTTGTACTGTATAGCATGAGGTGTCAATTCGTAGGCCTAGTGAGGTTATTGTGATTCATGTGTTTTAAGTGTCAGCCATTATTGAAAATATTTAGTATCTATAATAATATATCTTGCATTCACTGAGCATTATCCGGTTTTCTCATTTTATCAGGGCTGACTTAGATAAATTTACACTTGCTAATTTCGTGTTAATAGAGGCTATTGCAGTTAACCATATATTTAACCTGTTTTTGCCATTACATTATCCTTATGAGTCCTGAATGTTTAGTTGTTAGTTTGAGCATTAAACTTTAACTTGTAATTTTACCTAACTCTTTTGTTTTGAACCTGGAACTTTGCGGGACAGTAGTGATTTTTAGTATTCTCACTTAAAGTGTACATTATCTTTCTCTGTTCCGTAAAATAAATTTGGCGACCTCTTATCAGGATATTCAGGATATTATCATAAGGATATTGCTTGATATTTTGTGACTGTGATTTATTCATGATGTCTACTATTACTACACTTGATGAAGCCGAAGATTTTTTGTCAAATGTGCAAACAGTGTGTGATGTAGAAAACAGAACAAAGAATGAACTTAAGCTTGTTGCTCAACAATTGGGAATTGCAGTTCACTCTCATCATTCTAAAGATCAAATTGTTGGCATTATTGATAAAAGCTTGTTTAATGTAACTCCTCCAAATGAGCAAATGCAGATTGAAATAGCTAAGTTGCAGCTAGCTCTGCAGGAGGCTCGTGTTAAGGAGGCTGAGTTTCAGGCACGTGCTAAGGAGGCTGAGTCTCAGGCTAAGGAGGCGGAGTCTCAGGCTCGTATTCAGGAGGCACAGGCACAGGCTCAGGCACAAATTGAACTAGCTAGGATTCAGGCAGACCATGAGTATCACATGAAACAAGGTGGAACTGGATCATCTAGCTCTGATGATTTTGATGTGGCTAAAAATGTTAAACTTGTCCCTCCTTTTAATGAATCTGATTTAACAAAGTATTTTCAGTTGTTTGAGAGGGTAGCTACAGGTTTTAATTGGCCCAAAAAGTATTGGCCAGTACTCCTTCAAACTGTTCTCACTGGTAAAGCTCAAGTAACTTATGCATCTTTGACTCAGGATCAATCTGATAATTATGATGTAGTTAAGAGCTTGATTCTTAAGGCCTATGAGCTTGTTCCTGAAGCCTGTAGAGTAAAATTTAGGACAACTTATAAGCAAGATAAGCAATCCCATGTTGAGTATGCAAAAATCAAAGAAGATCTGTTAGAGCAGTGGTTAAATTCTAAGAATGTGGATTCTGATTTTGACAAATTTAAGCAGATGATTTTGCTGGAGGACTTCAAAAGGTGTATTAATAAAGATGTAAGCCTATATCTTGATGAGAAAAGAATAGATAATTTGTCTGATGCTGCAGTTTTAGCTGATGAATATGTTCTCACTCACAAGAGATATTCTAAAGAAAAAAGGAAAGCTGAGAGTAAGTACGTTGCCTCTACTCAGAGTACAGGTAACAGGAATGAGAATAAGGATGATGTTTCTCAGGAAGTAAATACCAGCTTCACCTCTAGATTTCAGAAAAGTAAATGTACTTATTGTAGTAAGCTTGGTCATACAACGGAGAAATGTTTCAGGAGACAGCGTGATGTGAACAAAAAGGAGTCTTTAAATATTCAGTCAATTGGTCTAGTGTCCACCCTTGAGAGTTCCCAGAATTCTTTAACAGAGTTAACTGAACCTGCTTTGAGGGGTAAATTAAATTCTCATGATGGAGCTCCTCTTTTGAGCAGTAACGTCGGTGACACTCTCAAGAGTTCATGTGCTAATTTCCTGTCTGATGGTTTTGTCAGTCCTCTGGACAGTAATGACAGGAAACCAGTTAAAATATATCGTGATACAGGTGCTTGCCAATCCCTTATGCTGACCAGTGTTCTAGGCTCTAATGTTAATTCCTCTGATGAAACTGTAATCTTACAAGGTGTAGGGAATAATTACTTCTCTGTCCCTCTGTGCAGAGTGAATTTAGAGTCTGGTTTTGTTAATGGTTCCGTTATGATTGGGTTGGTTGAGACACTCCCAATGTCAGGTGTAACTTTCTTACTTGGAAATGATATTGGTGGAAGTCAAGTGTGTCCAGCTCCTCAGTTGTCTAGTGAGCCAGTGGCTGCGACCCAGGATTGTGGTGTCCCTGATGTGTTCTCTGCATGTGCTGTCACTAGGGCTAAGTCTAAAGTTACTGGTGACTTAGAGGATAATGATGATGATGATGTTATCCTAGCTGACACTTTTCTTGCTAATTTGGACCACTCACCAGATGAGGCAGTACCCCGTAGTGTCGATAATATGTCTCGTCAAGAATTGGTTGAGTTGCAGGTTGCTGACCCTGAGTTGAAAGGTCTAGCTAACTCTGCTTACAGTGAGGAAGAGTCAGCTGGTGCTTCTACTTGTTATTATATAAAGTCAGGAATACTTATGAGGAAGTGGAGACCCCCAACAGCATCAGCCGACTGTGAATGGGAGGTTGAACATCAAGTTGTCATCCCTCGTGTTTGTAGGCAGGATATCATTAGAGTGGCTCATGATTCCAGTTTGGCAAGACACCTTGGAGTGAGGAAGACTGTGGCATGCATTTTGAAACACTTCTACTGGCCAGGTATCTTCAGGGATGTTTCCTGGTATTGTAAGTCTTGTCACACCTGTCAAGTTGTGGGGAAGTGTAATCAGACCGAAAAGGTTGCACCTCTAGTTCCCATTCCTCCTTTTGAGGCGCCATTCACCCGTGTGTTGGTGGGTATTGTGGGCCCTCTTCCTAAGACTTCTTCAGGATATTCTTATGTGTTGACCCTGATTGATATGGCTACTCGTTATCCTGAAGCCATTCCACTTAGAAATATTTCAGCAAAGAACGTGGTTAAGGAAATGCTAGGGCTCTTCACAAAGTTTGGTCTGCCCAAGGAGGTACAGTCAGACAGGGGAAGTAATTTCATGTCAAATGTTTTCAAGCAGTCTCTGAAAGAGTTGGGCATCACCCAGATCACGTCTTCAGCTTCCCATCCCCAGACCCAAGGAGCGTTGGAGAGATATCATCAAACACTCAAATCGATGCTCAAGAAATACTGTTTGGAACATCAGAAAGACTGGGATAAAGGTCTTCCATTCGTTGTATTTGCCGCAAGAGAATCTCCAAATGAATCACTGGGCTTCTCACCCTTTGAACTACTGTTTGGCCATGAAGTAAGAGGACCCCTTAAGCTACTCAAGGAATGCTGGCTGTCAGAGGAAGATGACGTCAACCTGCTGGAGTATGTGATGAAGTTCAAAGAACGGCTGTCCACTGCTTTACAGCTGGCGAGAGAGAATTTAGGAGCTGCTCAGGAGAAGATGAAGACTTGGTATGATAAGAAGTCCAGGTTACGCCACTTTCGGCCAGGAGATCAGGTTTTGATTCTGCTACCGGTGCATGGGCAACCTCTTCAAGTCAAGTTTAGTGGTCCTTATTTCGTGGAGAAGAAACTCAGTGATGTCAACTATGTCATCGCCACACCAGATCGTAGAAAGAACAAGCAACTTTGTCACATCAACATGCTAAAGTTATATCACAGGCGGGACGAAAATAACCCAGTCTGCACTGTAGCTGTTCCACCCGAGTCTGCAAGTGAAGTTCTTCCATGCAGCATGAGCCTGAGTGATAGTTTGGGGAAGAATCCTGATATCATGAATGATCTCCAGACTAAGCTTTCTCATCTACCTCCCGAGGAAAGGCAGGAGTTTTCGGCATTACTGCAATAGTACCCGCAAGTGTTCCGTGCCACTCCAGGAAGAACCACTGTGTTGATGCATGATGTCGATGTTGGAGACGCAAAGCCAATTAAACTGCCTCCTTACCGTGTGAACCCAGTGAAAGTTCCTCTCATCCAGGAGGAGCTTGGCTACCTGTTGGACCAGAAGATGATTGAGCCCTGTCAGAGCGAGTGGAGTTCTGTCACTCTAGTCCCTAAGCCGGGTGGGTCACAGCGGCTTTGCATCAACTACAGACATGTTAATCAGATAACCAAAACAGACACTTACCCTTTCCCTCGTGTGGAAGATTGCATAGACAAGATCGGAAAGGCTAGGTACATAAGTAAGTTTGATTTGTTAAAGGGATACTGGCAAGTACCTATGACTGAACATGCTAGGGAGATCTCATGTTTTGTAACACTAGGAAAGACTTTTGCATGTTCTGTAATGCCATATGGTATGAAGAATGCACCAGACACATTTCAGAAGCTCATGAATGTTGTAACAGAGGGTTTGGCAGGGTGTGTTGTTTATATTGATGATGTATTAATCTTCAGTGACAACTGGAAAGATCACCTATGCCATGTCAGTAAATTTCTTGAGCGTTTGGTTCACGCTAATCTTGTAGCTAATTTATCAAAGTGTGAGTTTGGTCAAGCTAAAGTTCAGTACCTTGGGTAAGTAACTGGTGAAGGACATGTTGCACCACCAGCAGCTAAGGTTCAGGTTATAAGTGATCTTCCCAGACCTAAAAGTAGGAAAGAGCTACAAAGATTTTTGGGAATGGTAGGTTATTACATGAGATTTGTTCTTAACTTTTCAATTCTTGTATCACCACTTACAGACCTACTGAAAAAGGGAGTTAAATTTGTCTGGACTGATAACTGTGAATCTTCTTTCAGCAAACTTAAAGCTATCCTATTAAGTCAGCCAGTGCTCGCTACTCCAAATTTTGCTAAGCCTTTTAAGATGGCTGTTGACGCAAGTGATACAGGAGCTGGGGCTGTTTTGCTGCAAGAGGATGATCAGAGTATTGAACACCCTGTATCTTATTACAGTAAGAAGTTCACTCCACCTCAAAAGAACTACTCAACTATTGAGAAAGAGCTTTTGACCTTGATTTTGGGTTTACAGCATTTTTCATTTTATCTGTGTTCTGGTTTTGACCCCATAGTCATTTATACCGATCATAACCCACTGAAATTCCTTAGTAAGTTTAAAGATAAAAATCAGAGATTGACAAGATGGAGTCTACTTCTTCAGGAGTATTCATTGGACATACAATATGTCAAGGGGAAAGAAAATGTTATTGCAGATTGCTTATCTAGACTTTAGACAGATTGTTTTAGAGTAATAAGAAATTTCCTTTGTCTATCTATCTATCTACTGCCAGACGCCTCAATCCCGTTTGGGGTGGCCACAAACAAATCGCCTCCAAGTCGCCCTGTCCCCCACCATTTCACTCCCCTGCTCCCAACTCACACCCCCCTCTCTCATATACCTCTCCACCCCATCCCTCCATCTCATCCTAGGCCTCCTTTGTATATTTCTTTTTTCTTTATGGGGAGGTGTTACATAGCCTATGATTTCATCATCCTTTGTGTAATTCTAACGTACAGTATGCTGCATGTTTGATCACGAGCGTGTTCTACCTCACTCCCCCCTTCTACCCTTATAGTAGAGTAAGTCGTTCTTTCTGTTGTTCAGAGCAGGATTGTCAACTCTTTGTCTCCTGTGGCTTCATTTGCGCGTCCTTCTTACAAGTTGTATCAAGCTCTGCCGGCCCCTATATAATGAGCTCAGTCTCTGCATTAATTGCCACTTAGATCTACTCCTCATTTTGCTCACATCTCTGTCCTTCCCTGTACAGTTGTTATTATTGTGAGTGCTCAGGAAGTCTCCAACCATCTAGCAGCTCTGTAATTTGAGTATAAGGGTTATTGCATTATTTCTTGTATTGTATAGCATGGGGTGTTAATTCGTAGGCCTAGTGAGGTGTTTGTGATTCATGTGTTTTAAGTGTCAGCCATTATTGATAATATTTAGTATCTGTAATAATATATCTTGCATTCACTGAGCATTATCCGGTTTTCTCATTTTATCAGGGCTGACTTAGATAAATTTACACTTGCTAATTTCGTGTTAATAGAGGCTATTGCAGTTAACCATATATTTAACCTGTTTTTGCCATTACATTATCCTTATGAGTCCTGAATGTTTAGTTGTTAGTTTGAGCATTAAACTTTAACTTGTAATTTTACCTAACTCTTTTGTTTTGAACCTGGAACTTTGCGGGACAGTAGTGATTTTTAGTATTCTCACTTAAAGTGTACATTATTTTTCTCTGTTCCGTAACACTTGTCACTCAGTGTAGAGTCACCCACAGGCAGAAGGAAGAGGAAAGAATGAAGGAAAGAATGACAGAAGAGGGAGTGTAAAGTTACCCGTAGGCAGAAGGACGAGGAAAGAATGAAGGAAAGACAGAAGAGGATGGAAGAGAGGAAAGGGCAGACACAAAAGCAGAACTACATCGAGTGAGTGGATGGTGAGTGCTCCCAAGTATCACAAAGTGGTTAATAATAATAATAATAATAATAATAATAATATAAAATATTACTACTGCTACTACTACTACAACTATTGTACTACTACTACTACTATTACTAGTTACAGTAGCAATAGTAGTAGTTGTAGTAGTAACAGTCATGTCGTAGTAGTAGTAGTAATAGTTGTAGTAGTAGCAGTAGTGGTAGTAGTAGTAGTAGTAGTAGTAGTAGCAGTAGTAGTAGTAGTAGAAATAATAATAATAATAATAATAATAATAATAATAGTAATAATAATATTCATAATCATAATAATAATAATGATTTTTGGTAGGTGGGGGCGCTTACCATCCACTCACTCAATGTAGTGCTGCTCTCGGGTGTCTGCCCTGTCCTCTCCTCCATCCTTCTTTCCTTCCAACCTCTTCTATCATTCTTTCCTTCATTCTTTCCTTGTCCTTCTGCCTGTGAATGACTTTACACTCCCTCTTCTGTCTTTCTTTCCTCGTCCTTCTGCCTACGGGTAACTTTACGCTCCCTCTTCTGTCTTTCTTTTCTTCATTCTTTCCTCGTCCTTCTGCCTACGGGTGACTTTACACTCCCTCTTCTGTCTTTCTTTCCTTCATTCTTTCCTCTTCCTTCTGCCTGTGGGTGACTCTACACTGAGTGACAAGCCAAATGGTTTCCTGTACACCAGGAAACTATTTACTACTCTGGGTGGTAACCATATAACAAAATTTTGGCGCCTGGTTGTTTAGTGGGTAATTATTGTGCTCCAATCGGATTGAGCCGGTGACGGTTTATATCCAAGGGGTGGTTGGGGTTTATTGCTCATGTAATGCCACTTAGGAGTTAGTGAGGTTGGTCACTCTCATCTTAAATGTCCCTAGCCCCGGGCTCCTACGCTCCTCATGGGGCAACGTAGGATTGGATGATGGATGGATGGATGGATGGATAATAACAATAATAATAATAATAATAATGATAATAATAATAATAATAATAATAATGTTGCAGGTTGCAGCGAGAAGAATGCTTGTTTGTCTACCGTAGATGAAAACTGTGTATGGAATTGAGATTTATCTATCTATCTGTTTTTCTGTCTGTCAATTTATCTGTGTCTGTCTATTTGTCTATCTCTATTTCTATAATTATATATCTGTCTCCGTCTATCTGTTTATCTATCTGTATCTGGCTAACTATCCATCTATCAGTTTGTCTATCTATCTATCTGGGTCCCTGTCTGTCCATCTTTGTTTGGGCATCTGTCTGGCTATCTACCTGTCTGTCTGTCTGTCTGCCTGTCTGTCTGTCTCTGGACGGAAATGTGTTTGTAATCAGTATCTACCATCCATCTGTCTGTCTGTGTGGGTAACTATCTAGCCATCTATCTCTATTTGTGTATCTATCTGTCTGTCTGTCTGTCTACGTCTATATCTGAATCTTGGTAACTATCTATCCATCTATCTCTGTATCTATCTATCTATCTATCTATATATCTGTATCTTGGTAACTATCTATCCATCTATCTCTGTATCTATCTATCTATCTGTATATCTGTATCTTGGTAACTATCTATCCATCTATCTCTATCTGTCTATCTATCTATCTATCTGTATATCTGTATCTTGGTAACTATCTATCCATCTATCTCTGTATCTATCTATCTATCTGTCTATATCTGTATCTGGCAACTGTCTATTCATCTATCTCTGTGTTCTGTATCTATCTATCTGTCTATCTATCTATCTATCTTTGTATCTGTATTATTGGTAACTATCAATTCATCTATCTCTCTCTATCTATCTGTCTATCTATATCTATCTTGGTAACTATCTATCGATCTATCTCTGTGTATCTATCTATCTGTCTATCTATCTATCACTATCTGGGTACCTATCTATCCATCTATCTTTGTGTATCTATCGATCTATCTATCTATCTGGGTAACTGTCTACCTATTTATCTATCTATCTATCTATCAATCTGTCTGTCTGTGTGTCTGTCTTTCTATCTATCTACCTATCAGTCTGTGTATCTGGGTAACTATCGATCTATCTATCTGTGTCTATTGATCTATCTATCTATCTGTCTGGGTAACTGTTGTCTGTCTATCTATCTATATCGATCTATCTATCTGCTTGGTTAACTGTCTATCTGCCTATATCTATTTATCTATCTATCTGGGTAACGGTCTGTCTGTCTGTCTATCTACATCGATCTATCTATCTGCTTGGTTAACTGTCTGTCTATCTATATCTATTTTTCTATCTATCTGGGTAACTGTTGTCTGTCAGTCTATCTGTCTATCTATCTATCAGTTTAGTTTCCCAAATGATGTATTTGCTGTCAGAATCTATCTATCTGGCTATCTGTATATCTATCTATCTATCTTTTTCTATCTACCTGTCTGGGATGAAAATGTTGGTAATTAGTCGGTATCTGTCCATCTCTATCTCTGTCTATATATCTATCTGTCCATCCATTTCTCTATCTATCTGTCTATCTATGTCTCTATTATCTATCTGTCTGTCTATCTTTTTGTCTATCTATCTATCTATCTTTCTGTCTATCTGTCTATCTATCTATGTTTATCTATCTATCTATCTGTGTATCTATCTGTGTATCTATCTATATCCATCCGTCTATCTGTCTATCCATCCATCCATCTATCTATCTGTTTATCAGGGTAACTACATCTATCCCTTTGTGTCTATTTCTCTATCTATCTAGTTTCCTGGACCAAGGGTGTCTGGACCCTACCTATTTATCTGTCTATCTATCTCCCTGTATCCGTGTCTGTCTATCTATGTCTACCTACCTATCTGTCTGTCTGTCTTTCTGTCTATTGATCTATGTTTCCATCTGTCTATCTATCTATCTATCTATGTGTCTATCTATTTAAGTCATTTGTCTGTCTGTTCGTCATTGTCTTTCTCTGTGTATCTTTATCTATCTGTCTACCTGCCTATCAATCAATCAATCAATCTATCTATCTATCTATCTATCTGTATCAATCTACCTGTCTATCTGTCTGTCTATCTGTCTATCTTGTAATCTATCAGTCAGTGTAGGCAATATGCTGAGGGCAGACTAACCCACACAAAACACATAGGTTCCCTGGCCTTCTATGGGTTGCTGTGGCTATACTTGGCTATACATTGGTTGTGGGTAACTTCCCTGGCCTTAAATGGCTTCCCGCTAGTCTGGCTTTACTTGGCTTTACACTGGGTTAGCTCAGCGGCGGAGGGAAACATCTGCGGCGTCCACCCAGGCGCCAAACCTCTTCCATTTGCCAGCACCTCGCCGTGGGAAGGACCCTGGTGAGGCGGTGTCAACCACAAGGAGGCGCCAGTTGCCCACACGTTGTACTGTACCTGTAGCGGCTCCACAGAAGCACGTACTTACTTGTGGTCAACGGGTCTGCTCGGCCACACACTAGGTAGGGGTAAGCAGCAACAACAACAACAACATCATGGTGAGATTTATACACGCTGAGTATTGGTAGTGGTGGTGGTGATGATGGTAGTAATGGTGATGGTAGTTGTAGCAGTAATGGCAGTAGTAGTAGTGGTGATAGCAGTAGTAATAGTAGTGTTGGTAGTAGCAGTAGTAGTATTGGTAATATTTGGTAGTAGCAGTGGTGGTGTTGGTGGTAGTAGTAGTAATAGTGTTGGTAGTTGTAGTAATAGTATTGGTAATATTTGGTAGTAGTAGTAGTAGTTGTAGTGGATGGTCAAGGAAGTTAGACCTGAGGTACGGTTTGACTAGTAACCAAGGAGACTCATTGCTACCTGATAACTAAAGCTGGTTGAATGTTATGGCAGCAGGACTCAGTATTGCAGATGTCAAATTGGCCAGTTGCATCAGATGACAGCAGACGCCTTGTGCAGCAGCAGGGAAAGGGTTAAGTGCAACCTCTATTATCACTGACCTATTGCAAAGGACGCGCCAACACTGCCACAACTGCCTTTAACCGTCCAAACATTTCAAGGACACATTGCAAGGACAGCGGCGCCAAGTTGCAGGCGCTGACCGTTAACGGCAACTTCCTGAGATGTGTTTTGCTTTTAGTAGTCATTTGTTGGACGTATTTGTTTAATCTTGGTGTCCCGTAAGCATTTTCTTGCATTTCTGTCAAGTATAATCTCAGAATTCTCATCATTTGGCTTGTTTTGCCATATCTACATCTTGTTTGTTAAACAGTAACAAGATCCTGACGCAGAAATGGCGTCAGTCTCGAGGGAATGCTGTGGTGAGGATGCAGGGCCGTGGCATCGTCTTATTTAGCCTCTAAACTACTGTAAATAAGATTCAGAAAGACAATAATCTCCTTAAAGATAAACAAACTCTACCATTACTTGTTTATTACAGGACGTCAAAAAAAAAAAAATAAAATAAAGTCAGCGTTGCTAGTGTTGAGTGATGGCAGACCTGAAGGAAGCTTCCGGTAATGCAATCTGTTAAAAGAAAGTAGCAGTGTATATTTCGATGGAAATTTCTGCTTTATTTAGATCTTTCAATTATATTTCTATCAAGTAACATCTGTAGTATCACTTACTGATTTAAAAACATGGGTAGAAAAATCATGCAATACTGGTTTAATCGTCTTATATTTAACTGCAGGAATCTCAAGCACAATGTTGCCTTGGTCACATGACCCTTCAGATGCGGCGTTGCAGACCATCGGACGGCCATCACCCCGTGGGTCAGGAAGGGGGAGGGTGTTGGTGTGCACAGCTGGTATTAACTTGGTGTGCGTATAATGGACGTTAGCGTTTGTGTTTGCCGTGATGAATGGCTGGACTGGATTACTGTGGAGGCGAGGCAAGTGGCACAAGTGCCGGGAAGGCCAGACTATCCCGGGTTGGGACACAAGGGAAGTGGAAATTCATTATTATTATTGTTAATATGTGCTAGGTGGGGGCGCTCACCATCCACTTACTCAATGTAGTGCTACTCTCGGGTGTCTGCCCTGTCCTCTCCTCCATCCTTCTTTCCTTCCATCTTCTGTCTTTCTTTCCTTCATTCTTTCCTCGTCTTTCTGCCTACGGGTGACTTTATACTCCCTCTTCTGTCTTTCATTCCTTCATTCTTTCATCTTCCTTCTGCCTGTGGGTGACTCTACACTGAGTGACAAGCCAAATGGTTTCCTGTACACCAGGAAACCATTTACTACGCTGGGTGGTAACCATATAACCAAATTTTGGCGCCTTGTGGTTTAGTGGGTAATTATTGTGCTCCAATCGGATTGAGCCGGTGAAGGTTTATATCCAAGGGATGGTTGGGGTTAATTGCTCACGTAATGCCACTCGGGGTTGAGAGAGGCTGGTCACTCTCATCTTAAATGTCAGGACCAACTGCCTAGCCCCGGGCTCCTACGCTCCTCATGGGGCAACGTAGGATTGGATGATGGATGGATGGATGGATTATTATTATTATTATTATTATTATTATTATTATTATTATTATTATTATCATTATCATTATCATTATTATTATTATTATTTACTATACCACCACCACTACTACTACTACTATACTATTATTATTATTATTATTATTATTATTATTGTTGTTGTTACTACTACTACTACTACCACTACTGCTGCTGCTGCTATTATTATTATTATTATTGTTATTATTATTATTATTATTGTTATTATTATTATTATTATTATTATTATTATTATTATTATCTAATCTTTCCACATGACCTACAAACAGGTTATCAGTTCACCTTTAATCTATCGATAATCAAAGATAGATACAAACGCCTAAGTCATTTTTCAGCCTACCAACCAAGACGAATGGACATGGATTTTGCCCACTACGTACCATCCACTCACCTGATGTAGTGATAGATTTATTGGACAGATAGACAGGTGGAAGAGTAGGCTAGATAGATTAACTTTGAAATTGAAAAAAAAAAAAAAAGATTTTTTCTTTTCAGTCTGTATATCTCTCTGTCTACTGTATCTACCTCTTAGCCACCATCCACTCACCTGATGTAGTGATGGATTTATCTGATAGACGCAAATTAGATCAACTTTCAATTTGATGAGTAAGAATGATTTTAGTTTTCTTTGTCCATGTCTGTCTGTCTATCTATCTGCCTATCTATCTGATGTAATGATAGATTTATTGGATAGACAGATATGCAAAAATATATTAAAAGACATCAATATTTTTTCTTTATGTCTGTCTGTCTAACTATCTATTTAGTACGTACCATCCACACACCTGATGTTGCGATATACAGTATGAATTGGATAGATTAATAGATGCAAAAATAGATTAAAACATGATAAACAGCAATTCTCTATCTGTCTGTCTCTATATAACTAGTACGTACTATCCACTCACAAAATGTAGTGATAGATTTATTGGATAGATAAATATACAGACAGATAAATACATAAATATACTTTTTCAATAAATTCTCGATAAAAATGGATCTCTGGCCGTCTGCCTGTCTGTTCATCCATCTCTAGTACTTACCATCCACTCACCTCATGTAGTGATATTTTTTGGATAGGTAGGTAGATGCAAAAATAGATAGATTACTTTTGAATCTGTTGAATCACTGATGTTGATTTTTTCACTATCTACGTCTATCTAGTACTTACCATCCACTCACCTAATAAAGTTATAGATTTATTGGATAGATAAGTAAATAGGTGTAGTATGTAGACAGACAGGTAAATAGATAGACGGGTGCACTTGATGGATACGGTATATAGATATCCACCAACACCAGTACATACCATCCACTCACCTGATATAGTGACAGATTTATTGGATTGATAGATATATAGATAGATGCAAAAATGGATTAAAACTATCAATATACCGGTATTTCTCTGTCTAGTACGTGCCATCCACTCACCTGATGTAGTGATAAATTTATTTCATAGATAGATACATAGATCCAAAAGTATATTAAAAACAATATTTTTTTTCTTTATCGCTGTTTTTCCATCTAGTATAAATTATACCATCCACTCACCTGATGTTACTATAGCTTTAGTGGAGAGATAGATACACAAAATTATATTAAAAGAAATCAGTATTTCTCTCTCTCTCTCTCTCTCTCTCTCTCTCTCTCTCTCTCTCTCTCTCTCTCTCTGGTACATACCATCCACTCACCTGATGTAGTGGTAGGTATAGTGGATAGATAGACAGACATATACATACATAAATAGGTCAGCTCGATAACGTGAATGTTTTGACACTGATTCTCTCTCTCTGGTACATACCATCCACTCACCTGATGTAGTGGTAGATATATTGGATAGATAGACAGACATATACATACATAAATAGGTCAACTCGATAACGTGAATGTTTTGACACTGATTCTCTCTCTCTGGTACATACCATCCACTCACCTGATGTAGTGGTAGATATATTGGATAGATAGACAGACACATACATACATAAACAGGTCAACTCGATAACGTGAATGTTTTGACACTGATTCTCTCTCTCCGTCTATCCGTGTATCTAGCTATCTGTCTAGTACGTACCATCCACTCACCTTATGTAGTGATATCCGTATTTGATTGATAGAAAGACAGATCGACGGACAGATAGGTAGATAGACACATAGATGAAAATAGATAGATAGGTAGGTAGAGAGATAGATACACAGACCAGGCTAGGAATAATAATAACAATAACTATAGGACCCCCAAGGGGGGAATCACACCAGCCGCCAGCCGATACGTATCTAGCGCGGCTTGGAATATGAACTTGACCTTGACCTACTTTCACCAGTTTCGAACTTGTAGATTTTCATCCCTACTACACACCTGTCAAATTTTTTGATGATATCTTGAGCGGTTGCGAAGTTATCGTAGTAAAAGACACACAGACGTACACAGAGACAGACAAATTGAAAACAATACCACCTTCACTGTCGCGGCTGGTAATGATAATAGTACGGTAATCATCATCATCATCTGGCCTTGTTTCATCCTTGAGTGGCTTTACGTGAGCAATAAACCCCAACCACCCCTTGGATATAAACCTGCACCGGCTCAATCCGGTTGGAGCGCCGTAATTACCCACTAAACCACCAGATGCCATAATTTGGTTATATGGTTACCACCCAGCGTAGTAAATGGTTTCCTGGTGTACAGGAAACCATTTGGCTTGTCACTCAGTGTAGGGTCACCCATAGATAGAAGGACGAGGAAAGAAGGAAAGAAAGAGAAGAAAAAATATTCATATGACAGCAACTCTACATCGAATGAGTGGATGGTGAGCGCCCCCACCTACCACTAAAATAATAATAATAATAATAATAATAATAATAATGATAATGATAATGACTGTGATGTATATACCATTTTTTCGTTATCTATTGTGTGGGTAGATGAACCAATACGTCCATACACAGTCATATACCGGTAGAGAGATTATATGCAATTTCACTGCAAAGGCATCAGATGTCGATTATTATTATTATTATTATTATTATTAGTAGTAGTAGTAGTAGTAGTAGTAGTAGTAATTTCATTTCATTTCATTAATTTTATTTCGTAATATAATTACATAGTTTGATATCATTCTATAACGTGACATTCTGTATGTAATAAAGTATATCCTTCACAGCATCCCTCTATACTGTCATCATTGTTTCAGTCTACAATTATTATTCATTTCCTTGTCTATAGTAGTAGTAGGAGTAATATTTTTATTATTATTGTTATTGTTATTGTTGTTGTTATTATTATTATTATTATTATTATTATTATTAGTGCAAGTGTTTGTATTAATATTTTTATATTATTATTATTATTATTGAGAACTCCATATTCTGTGGAGTTCTTATTGATATTGTAGATATTTCTTTTTCTTTGGGGGAGGGGTTAAGAGAAGGCTGGCATTGCAACACCGCAGAGACTTGACATTTTCAGCAGTGATGTATCTTGCTTGCCTACTTCTTTTGGTAAATTTTCCTCCCTAGCACTAGCGCCCTGTGTTACTTTTTTTTTTTTTTTTTCCATTTTTGCCCCCCTGTACAGCCAAACTGCTGAATTGCTTGCTTTGCAAACTTTGCAGTATGTACTGTACACTGGATCTCAAAAGTATGGGTGCACAGGGGGTGCCATGCCTACCGAAAAGGTTGGAACAACTGCTGACATTACCAACGTGTCATTGTGTATCATCAGTGTCTGTCTATATACACATTACATTTGCTATATGTTTGCAAGAGGATATTGCTAGTTGGCGATATATAACACCTCCCGACATATAAACATTACATTGCTGTATGTTTGCAAGAGGCTATTGCTAGTTGGCGATATATAACACCTCCCGACATCAGGGCTACCAACGTGTGGCAGGTCGGATACTAATAGTTCAGTGACCTTCGTTCTGTGGTGCCAGATGTTTCACGCATGTTGTGCACTGATTTTGTGACCCAGTGTACACGTCGGCATAGGCTATACTAGTGCACCTGGGTATACTAGTGCACATGGATATACTAGTGCACCTGTTATGAGTCCATATTATAATTACAAATCATAATAGATAGATAGATAAATAGATAGACAGAGAGACAGATAGAAGCAGGAAGTCAGATGATGAGAAGGTATTGTGTCTGCGAGAATCGAGCAGTGCTAAACATGCTTACACACTTTTAACTCAAGGAATGCTTTATAGGCACACGACAGCGCCTGGTGACCATACACACATACTCACACACAGGCTTCTAGAACTTTCCAACCACAGTGAACACACGTGACAAGACCCCTGCTACACCAGAATTTAGGAAAGAGAGCTCAGAAGGAGAGAGGCCATAGAAGAGGCAGGGAGTAGAAGAAAGGCTTAGCAACTTGGAGAGAGAGAGAGAGAGAGAGAGAGAGAGAGAGAGAGAGAGAGAGAGAGAGGGAGGGAGATAGCTAGCGGGACTCTACTTTATACTTCGCTCTGTGTGAGAAACTTGTTAATATTTCCAAGACAAATAAAAATAGTCCCATACTATTCTTTACCTCTCCTTGTCATTGAATGACAAATGGGAAAGAAGATTATCCACTTACAAAGCTACTCAAGTATAACAACCGCTCGTCCACAAGGCTAATATATATACCAGTAAAAGTCCAATATTTCGGCATCCAATTCCCCGGCAAATCTGACATTTCGGCAGTTTTGAGAAATAGTCCCATTTACGAAAATCTCCGATCGTTCGGCAGATTCTCCGATTTTTTTCGTCAGTCTTGAAATTCTCCATGAGGCTCGCCAGCTGGCTACCCGCCTTTACCCGCCTTAGTGAGTGAGATAGTGAAAGTGATGGAACGAGTCTACCACTGCCATGAAGCTCAGAGGCTAGCTCTTTCTCCTATAGCATAAAGAGGGGACAAACATGTAGTGAGTCTAGCATGGGAAAGAGAATCTGTTTCGCCATTCTTCCGCCATTCTTCCGAGTTGTTGCCGTGCTGCTGCCGACTTCTCTTGATTCTTCTGTGTGCTTTGTGAACTTCGTACCGAAATACCTCTGAAATTACTATTCGAGTGTGCTGGGGACTTCTTCCAGCAGTAGCAGACTCCAATCAACCCCTTCTATTGTACATATGTAAATAAGGAACCTTCTAGAAGTTTAGGTAAGTGCATGTGAACTTGTAGGCCTACTGTACCATTACATTTATATACAGTATGTTCACTAATTTCTGTATTTTTCATATTCATGTACAGAGATAGCCCGATTATCCGGGCTATATGGTGTTAAGGGGTGCCTGATTAATCCGAAAGCACGATTAATCCGGCGGAAACACAAGTACTGTACTGTTAGACTGATTTATTTACCGGTAAATGTACACTTAAGTACCAGAAAGACCTTTCCAGTTCAATGTATATTCCTCCAGCTTGTTTCAGTATTTTTCAGACTATATTCAGTTCGGTAAATCACGTTTTCTTACTGAAAGATTTCCTCCCTGTTAGTATCGTCACGTTCTAAAGCTGTACCTATGATTGTTTCCAGCACAATGGACGAAACTCATCGTACTCAAATGTGGACTTCGTTTCCCAACTTCCCAACTGAAGATTAGGTTAGGTTACATTATTAAGTGCAGTTAAGCTAGGTTAGGCCAGGTTTAAACACTTAGATTAGAACAGTGTCTTCTGCCATTACGTTAACGAATCAAAGAGTCGTCACACCAGAACAGATAAAAACAGCGGGGAAAGATTTAACAGGAAATGTTTATTTACCAACCCAGAAATAATCAGAAAAATATAACAGACTATCAGGATGAACTGATTTGGTAAGGTGCTTTTACTGCTTACAGCAAAGTGTATGTTTACCCCCCTCAAATACTCAATGTTCGTGAGTTCAGAAATTTGTTTACTCCCGTGGCAGACCTTGAAACCATTTTTTCAAAGTTATAAAGTCAGTTTCTTTTTCTTACAGATGTGAAAAGACTCGTCTGGTACACCTGGCTTTTTCCCCTCCTCCCTAAACCCATCTTCTGATTTGTTATGATTCGTGAAAGAAAATTAGGGGGCATGTTACATTAGAATTTAAACATAAAGTTAGGGTGCATGTTACTTTAGCATTTAAACATATCGGCGAAAACATCTGGGATGAAAGGACCGCCGAGCTGTTTGGGATTGTAGAGTAGGGTCGTATAAACATACCAGTGGCCTTGGTTCCCTTCCCATAATTGTTCGCAGTTTTTATGGCTCTCCCTAACTTAACGTTACTGACACCGGTACAGTAAAGCATTGTTCAAGGCTAACAGCCATAAGGGGTTAATGGAATACATTATTGTTTGTATTAATACCCTCTCTTTCACACATACACGAACGAACAAAAGAATGTGCAATAAATGTACACTTAACTGTAAGGAGCAGAAATAACTGTATGCTCTGTCGGTCCGAAATGTGTTGGGAAGCGACATCGAACAATGAATGTGGAACTGAATGCCACCTTACGAGAACACGTGAGATGAAAGTATTTTTTCTTATTAGTAAACATAATTGTTCCATTTCGTCCCCTATAATTGTGAAACTCTTAAATTTTCGTCCAAGCATACAGCGTAATAACCTTACCAATTCAATTCATATTCTCTAGTTTGTTTTCTTATTATCATAACGTTCCTTAAGCCTTACCTACGTTTGTTTCCGGCATATTGGAAGAAACTTACTCATAATTAGGGTGTATGTTACATTAGCATTTAAACATATCGGCGAAAACATCTGAGATGAAGTGGCAGGCCGCCTGACTGTTTGAGATGGTAGAGGAGGGTCGTGAAAACAAACCAGTGACCTTCGTTCCCTTCCCATAATTGTTCGCAGTTTTTTATAGCTCTCCCTAACCCAACATCCCTGACACCGGTACAGTAAAGCATTGTTCGAGGCTGACAGCTATGATGGGGTTAATGGAATGCATTATTGTTTGTATTAATTCTCTCTTTCACACATACAGTACACTTAAGAACGAACAAAAGAGTGAACAGTAAATGTAAGAGGAAGAAATAACAATGCTCTGTTGGTCCGAAATGTGTTGGGAGGCGCGATACCTAACGAAAAATGCAGAACTCAATGCTAACTTACGAGAACACATGAGATGAGTATTTTTTTTTTTTCTGATCAGCAGACATTCTTGTTTCATTTCGTTCCCTAAAACTAGGAAACCCATTACTTTTCGTCTAAGCATACAGCCTAAAGACCTCACCAATTCACTTCATATTCCTCCAGTTTGTTTTCTGTGTTTTTCTATTTTGAGGGTAGTAAATTACCTTCTCTTGCTGAAAGATTTTCTCTTTTATCACGTTCTTTAAGCCGTACCTACGATTGCTTCGGGCATAATGGATGAAACTCATTGTACACAAAAGTGGATTTAGTTTCCCAATTTCCCAACTGGAGCCCAGGTTAGGTTAAATTATTAAGTAGTTAAGCAAGGTTAGGCTACGTCAGGAGTAACAGTTGCCTCACCAAACTCCATCCTACCACCCTTGTGATCGAGTTGTGAGCAGGAGGTGTGGGTGGGGGCAGGGTGAGCAAGACTCTCTCTGGTTTATCCATGCCTCTCTCCCTAGAAACTGGATGCTTCCTGTTTAAACCGGAGCTATCGTACGGATAATTCTATGAATTACTATACCACTGAACCATTGGGTCAGGGCCTGGATATACCGAAAGCTGGATAATCGAGCTTCCACTGTATAGTACTGTATTCATTACAGTATTGTACAGTATCAAACAGTATACAGTACTCTCTCCAAACACATTTGTAATGATATGAGTAATGATGATAGTGTTCACCGAAACATATAAGGTACTGAGTGGGTAGGGTTTTCGATAATTCGGCAATTTTGATATTTCGGCACTTGCCTGGTCCCATAGATGCCGAAAAATCGGACTTCTACTGTATAACTTCTCTACAAGTAACTACAAAGTCTTTTTATGACACACCTGGGTATACTAGTGCACGTGGATATACTAGTGCACCTGGGTATACTGGTGCACCTGGGTATACTAGTGCACCTGGGTATACTAGTGCACCTGGGTATACTAGTGCACTTGGGTATGCTAGTGCACCTGGATATACTAGTGCACCTGGGTACTGGCACTGAGATCCAACAAATACTTTTTGAGATATTGAGGACAATCAAAATGGCCGCCTCATGCCTGAAAGTGCTAAATCGGAAAGTATTTGGCCGATTTTGACCAAACTCAGTGGACAGGTAGTGGGTCAGGAGTGAACAGGATTTGCAGTGTAGAAATGACCTTGACCTTAATCTCAAGGTCACAGGTCAAAATCCGTGAAAATTTGTCAGTCCTACCAAAAGTGCTTAATATTAGGTCTACAGTGATAAAAGTATTTTCATCTGAAATGTGGAGTTCTGTGAATACTGCTTCAGTCATTTCAGAATTCTAGTTATTGTTATTTTTTTATCGTGATGTTTGGTTAATGGCGTGGCAGTCTTGTTTAATAAATGATCCAACCCATAAATGCATATATAGACTCACAAATAAATTTATATATAAATCCACAATGAAATTAATATATTAATCCACAAATAAATTACGGTAATATATAAATCCACCAATAAATTCACATAAATTCACAAATAAATTAATATATAAATCCACCAATAAATAAGTATAAAAATGCAGCAATAAGCCTTGGTTCCACTAGTGCTGGCAGTCTGGTTAGGTAATGAAGGAATACACCCATAACACAGCCAGTAAATGTATGATATAGAAATAACACAAGATAAATCAGTCATGAATTGATTGCAATAGTTTGGTTTTTAGCTTCAACAATAATCAAAACTATTTAACCTGTACAACTGGTGGGGCTAACTAATACAGGGACAAAAGACCCCTGTTATTCTGGCTGGGCTGTACATTGCCACACCAAGGACCAACAGTTGGCAAATACTGCATCATATAGCGGATTGCCAGCGCTGTATGCTATTGCCTGTATTGCTGTATTTCTGTATTTTCTGTATTGCTGTATTTTTGTATGTTTGTATTTTGGCATCTCTGTATTTTTATATTTTTGTATTTTATGTATTTCTGTATTTTCTGTAGCTATTTGTATTTTGTGTATATCTGTATTTTCTGTAGCTATTTGTATTTTCTGTATTCCTGTATTTTCTGTATTGTCTGTATTTCTACATTTCTGTATTTTAGTATTTCAGTATTTTCTGTATTGTCTGTATTTCCGTACTTCTGCATTCCTGTATTTCTGTATTTTCTGCATTTTCTCTATTTCTGTATTTTCTGTATTTTGCATGTTTCCCTCCTGACACTATTTTTATACTTTCTTGTATTTTCTGTTTATGTATATTCTGTATTGCTGTATTTTCTATATTTCTGCATTTTATGTATTTCTGTATTTTCTGTATTACTGTATGCATGTATTTCTATTTTTTTTTATTTTCTGTGTTCCTCTATTTTCTGTATTTTCTGTATTCCTGTATGCATGTATTTTCTGTATTGCTGTATTCCTGTAATTTCCGTATTACTGTATTTCTGTATTACTTTGTTTTTCTTTATTTCTATATTCCTGTATTTTCTGTATTACCGGTACCGTATCCTGTATATATTTTCAGTATTTCTGTATTTTCTGTATTGTATGTCATGTACTTTTTCCTTCATACTTTCCTCATTTTCTTCACCTTTCGTCTTTTGCTCTTTAAATTCTCTCATCTTTCTCCCTCATCATTTGTTTACTTCCATTCCTTTCCTCTCGTTCTCTGTGCTCATCTTTCTCTCTCTCTCTCTCTCTCTCTCTTTCTCATTCCTCTCTTTGTCTATGTTCATCTTCGTTTCGTTTTATTTTATTTTATTTCCTGTTTTATTTATTTTTTGTACTGTCTTAGTCGGTAACTGTTATTTTTTCACCTCCATTCCCTTTCCTCTCTCTCTTTCTCTATCCCTCTGTCTCTGTCTCTGTCTCTCTCTCTCTCTCTCTCTCTCTCTCTCTCTCTCTCATTTTCCATTTTCTTTATCTGTTATATTAACGTACTGGGTAACTGCATCTTATTTGCTGAATTTCGGTGGCTGCATTATTTATTTATTTATTTATTTATTTATTTTATTAATTTATGTCGCCCCCAGTTGACTCTACACTGAGTGACAAGCCAAATGGTTTCTTGTACCCCATGAAACCCTTCACCGCCCTGGGTGGTAACTGCATAACAAACAAAATGATGCCTGGTTTAATAAAGGAGGAGGAGGAGGAGGAGGAAGTGGAGAATGGTAAAAGAGAAGAGAAGTAAAACAGGAGAGGAGGAGGGGGAGAAGAGAAGAGGAGGAAAAGGACGAGGAGGAAGAAGTGAAGGAAGGAGGAGGTGGAGGAGGAAAAAACACAAGAAGGATGTGAAGGCAATGGAGGAAGTAGACAGAAAAAAGAGAAGAAGGGCAAGAAAGAGAGGAAGAGGAAGAGGAGTAAAAGAGAAGAAGGAAGAAGAGAGACGGGATAAGGAGAGAACGAATGGGAGAGAGGGAGAAAAAAGTGGAGGAAGATGATAAAGAGGGAGAGAAATAACTTGGAAAGAAAAAAGAGTAAAAGATGACGATGAGGAAGAGTCGAGAAGTAAAACAGGAGGAGGAGGAAGAAGAGAGAGAAGGTAGAAGACAGAAGGAAAGGGGAAAAAGAAGAGAAGGGAATAAAAGAGGAAGAGGAGGAAGAGTATTGGAGAGAATTAAAAGAAGACAAGGGAGAGGAGTGAAAAAGAATAGGTGAAAGGAGAGGAGGAGGAGGGAAGGTAGAGAGGAGGGAGAGGAGGAGGAGGAGGAGGAGGAGGGAGAAAAGAAGAAGAAAGGAGAGTAGAGAAGAGGAGAAAGATTCAAAAGAAAAGTAGGAGGAGGAAGAGGAGAAGGAGGCAGAAAATGTGCGCAGAAGAAAATGACTGGCTCTCTCACCCCTTTTGTTTATTTGATGGAGTGTGTCTTCCTTGTTTCCCTCTTCTTGTTCTTTTCTTTCTTCCTTCCTTCATTTTCTTTCCTTCCGTCCTTCATTTTTTCTTTCTTTCCCTCCTTCCTTCCTTTATCTTTTCTTTCCTTCCTTTCTTCATTTTCTCCTGTCTTCCTTCATTTATTTTTTCTTTCCTTCTTTCCTTCCTTTCTTCATTTCTTCTTTCCTTCCTCCATTCATTCATTTTTTCCTTCCTTTCCTCTTTCATTCATTTTTTCTATCCTTCCTTCCTTCATTTATTTTTTCTTTCTTTCCTTCATTTTTCATTCCTTCCTTCAGTCTAGTTTGGGGCAGTTTGTCTTCCTTTCATCATTGCATGTCTCCTTCGTCCCTTCTTTCCTCTCCTTTCTATATATCTCTTTGTCTTCCTCTTCGTTATTTCTTTTCTTTATTTCTTTGTCCTGTTCTGGGTTTCTCTACAACCTTTACTCTTCCCTTTTTTCCCTCTCGTCAGTATTTTCCCTTTCTTAAATTTTTCCCTGCCTTCCTTTCCTTGTTTTCTGTTCGTCCCTTTTTCCTGTCTTTCCCTTGACTGACTTATTTTTTTTTTTTAGTTTATTCCTTCCATCTCCAGACGATTATTATTGATCTTGAGGGAAGCTATGGTAATCAAGGAGTCACCTGGTAATATGGGAGTCAGCTGGTAATATGGGAGTCAGCTGGTAATCAAGGAGTCAGCTGGTAATCAAAGAGTCAGCTGGTAATCAAGGAGTCAGCTGGTAATCAAAGAGTCAGCTGGTAATCGAGGAGTCAGCTGGTAATCAAAGAGTCAGCTGGTAATCAAGGAGTCAGCTGGTAATCAAGGAGTCAGCTGGTAATCAAGGAGTCAGCTGGTAATCAAGGAGTCAGCTGGAGTTCCGTCTGACGCCTTTAGTTGTTAAAATAGCCTGTTAGTGGAAAGAATACACTAGTACAATACGTAACAGGAGTGTAGTAGTAGTAGTAATAGTAGTAGTAGTAGTAACAGCAGCAGGGTTAGTAGTAGTAGTAGTAGAAGTAGTAGTAGTAATGTGGTCAGGACAGGTGTGACAAATCGTCCATCATTCGCCAGGTGTGTACTGTTGACTCTCACCTGTGTCTTGTTCTAGTCTTTGTATACATGTTATTAGCCTTCAGTGTCAGGCAGTCTTGTCCCTCTACATTCTTATCCCTTGCCACTCGTAGCCCTTCAAGCCACTCCCTGCTCTCTCTCTCTCTCTCTCTCTCTCTCTCTGAATGGTTGTTCCGTATTACCACCAGATTGAAGTCTGTCTCCTTCTGTTGGGTCCCAAGCCATGTTGGGATACCGGGTAACGAGAGGGTTGACTGCCTGGCACGTACAGCTGTCACCTCTCTCTGTCACACCTCGGCCTATCCCAGCAACTGATTATTTCCCGATTGTTACCCGTCTCCTTGGCCAACGGTGGCAGGTAGAATGGACATCTACAACTGATAACAAACTCCGCTCCATCACACATACTGTCACTTCCTGGCAGTCGTCCTTACATCGCAACAGGCGTTGGGAAACAGCCCTAGCCCGTCTGCGCCTTGGTCACACGCGTATCACACATGGCTTTCTAATGTCAGGAGGCACTCCTCCGACCTGTCAATGTTGCCAGGCTCCACTCATGGTCCACCATCTTCTGCTTGATTGCCCTCGGTTCCACGCCGTGCGCAGACGGACTCTTCCGTTCCTTTACTCCCTTGGACGTGCCCCTACCTTAGCCGATCTTCTTGGCGAATCCCCTGTGTTTTCCATCACACACCTCATGCGCTTCCTATCTCAAATCCGTATCTTTCCTCACATTTAGTGTCTACCCCGTCTTCCCCTTTGCTTTTAGTGCACCATAGCATACCTGTCATTTTTATACATCGGTTTTAGTGCCATATAGTCCTCTTGGGCTTGGTGCTAGTTCTTATTACTTACTTCTCTCTCTCTCTCTCTCTCTCCAATTATTATAAAATCCTACGTCTAAGGCAATCACTGTTTTGTTGTATTCCTTTAATGACTTCCTTCTCTAGTACTAACATACATCAGAGATGAGTGAAAAGTTTTTGTTTTATAATCATATTTCTAATCATATTTAATCATATTTATTATTAATCATATTAATTTGAGAAAACTACAGCTTGTGTCAGGACCCATTACATTGATGATGCCTGAAATTATTACAAGAGGTGTAACTTGTGCTGTTGGGTGTAGTACAGCCTGAATACTTTGTGTGCTCCACAGCTAACCTATAAGACCAGTCAAATAATGCACCAGTCTGAGAGTTCAAACCTATAATGCCAGTGACCCGACTAAGTTGACGCCAGGCATAGCTTTTGTATTGAACTAAGCTGTTAGTGCATTAAAATCCATACTACCTATCAGTGCCATGGATCACAAGAATACCAACATTATACACAGCAAAGCAGTGCCTGACACACTCAAGTTGGGTGCATGACATTATTGCTGAGGCGATGTCTAACAAATGGGACACATCAGCAGTGACATACTAAACACATTTATTGCTGAGGCCATGTCTAACAAATGGGGCACATCAGCAGTGAGATTTTTTTTTTTTTTTAATAACAGAACGGAGGTAGGAGAAACAAATGAATAAAAAATAAAATGATCCATTCACCAGATTACTGGTGTCCTCTGTTCATAAAATATCTGTAACAGTTAGACTTGAACAGCTGTAGGTTGAAATTTGGAGCGAAACAACTCTGGGGAAGCGAGCTCCAGAGAGATGCAGTTCGGGGAATGAAAGAATTCTGATAGGCAGAAGTTCTGCAATATGGCTGAGTAACATTCCAATCATGAGCGCTACCAGATGCCCTTGTAGCACGAGGGAAGGCATGGAGAGGTGGCACCATGGACGCAACTTCGTCTGAGCATTTGCCAAAAAAATATCTGTAAAATAATGCAAGGGAGGCAACATTCCTTCTTACTTGCAGGGGAGGTAGTTTATATGTAATGGCAGGGTTGTTAATGATTCTAACAGCTTTGTTCTGAATTTTGTCTAGTAGTTTTAATGCAACCTCTCCACATCCATTCCACAAGGGTGAGCAATATTCAAGCTGAGAGCGCACATGACTCTCATAAATTATAGCTAACTGCTCATCAGCGAAGAAGTTACGGACTCTGTACAATAATCCAAGTTTCTTTGAGGCGGTTTTAGCAAGTGATCTGATATGAGAGGTCCAGCTGAGGGCATTGGTGAGACGCTGAGAATTTCAATACTTTTGGAGATGGGAATATTAGTAGCATTGAAGGTTATGTACGAGTCTGGCAATATCTGTCTATTAGTAAACTGTATATATTTAGTTTTACTTGCGTTAAAGAGACAAGGTTGTTTTGTCCCCATTCACTGATAGTAGATAGATCTTGATTTATGGAGATGGCTGTACTGAGTTGAGAGGTAGAGATATTAGACTTTGTAAATGGGTGTCTGAGTGTGAATGAACTATGTAGTGTTGAGTCATCTGCATATGAGAGAATGAGATTGTGGGTGACAGATAAGAGATCATTAATATGAACCAGAAATAGTGTCGACGCCAGATCTGACCCCTGCGGCACGCCGGCGTTAATTGAGTGGAAATTCGAATATACAGTACATCATCTACTTTTACTCATATTTTCCTGTCACTAAGATATGAAGAAATCAAAAGGAACAAAAGACGTTAGTCCATAACAAGGGAGGCAGCGAACAGTGCCATACTCTGTTGAAAGCTTTAGAAATATCAAGAGCTACTGCATGAGTTTCTCCATGTAGATCAATTGATTGATGGATGGTATGAGTTGGGAGATTGATTATGTCAATGGTGAATCTTTTGTGGCGAAAACCATATTGTCAATCACTAATTAAGTTGTTTGATTCAAGATGTTTAACAATGTGCTTATTAATTACAGTTTCAAATACCTTACCAAGAGAAGATGTGACAGCTATTGGTCTGTAATCAAAGGGCTCAGAGGAACTTCCTCTCTTCGGAATTGGGTGGATATTGGCTTCTTTCCATGAATTTGGGGATAAAGAAGTACGTATGCATAGTCTGAATAATTTAGCTAGAAACAGAGGCAAGTTCAAGGGAACACTTTTTCAAAACAATTGGCGGAATTCCATCTGGGCCTGAAGCTTTGTTGGTAGGTAAATTGTCTAGGATGGATTTTACGTATCTTGTCTGTATTATAAATGGGGCAATTTTGGGAGACTCAAGTTCTAGTACTGGGACATTCTGGCCGGTATCGTCTGTGGTAGAGTTTCTGGCAAATGTACTGGCAAAAATATCTGCTTTCCCACCCGGGTCATTTGTAATGTTGCCATCTGAAGATTTTAGTGGGGGAATGGAAGATGACTTGTTAAAGTTATTATTGAAAGAGTTAAGAGTTGACCAGAATATTCTATTGTCATTGGGGTTGTTAAGTAGTTTTGATGGTTGGTTTCGAAGAAAGTTTAATTTAGCAAGATTTATTACAGCTTTTGCATGGTTTCTAGCAATTCTAAATTGAGAGAGTGATTCAGATGTTTTTGATTTTAAGTAAGAGGTATATGCTAATGACTTTTGGGCTGTTGCTCTAGCACAGTTGCCATCAAACTATTTTGGAGAGTTCGATCGTTTAGCGAACTGTTGACTTGGTATGAATAAATCCATACCAGCTAGTATTAACATACCTGCTAGTAGGCCTATCCATACCAGCTAGTACTAAACACAATTATTGCTGAGGCCATGTCTAACAAATGGGGCACAGCAGCAGTGAGATACTATACACAATTATTGCTGAGGCCATGTCTAACAAATGGGGCACAGCAGTAGTGAGATACTAAGCACAATTATTGCTGAGGCCATGTCTAACAAATGGGACACAGCAGCAGTGAGATATAAACAAAATAGTGTTACTGTATGTGGACATGCATCAAGGTTTTGCCTGTGCACTTTGGTATACTACTACTTAACACAACTTGTAATATCCTACCAATAAGGCACTAACTCACTCTTACGTCTATGGCCACAGTATAGTTCTTAATACTACATACTAATACTAAGACTGTACTTACAAACACACTGCCTTATATCAGTCTCTACTTCAATTTCTATAGCTCTGTATTTTCTGTACAGTGGACTGAGCCATGTACTCTCTCAATACTCTTAGGTTAGTGATTTTCAAAGTTTTTCATCCTATGTACCACATGAGAATTTTCTGCAGTGGTGAAGTACCCCTCACCTGGCATGAGGACAAAAATGTATGGCTTACTGGCATTATTATAAAATGCCTATTACTCTGACACAAATATATGGCTTACTGACATTATTATAAAATGCCTATTAAACTAGCAAAATGAATGGCTTACTGACATTATTATAAAATGCCTTAA
Organism: Coenobita brevimanus; assembly: GCF_032717465.1. Lineage (NCBI taxonomy): Eukaryota > Metazoa > Arthropoda > Malacostraca > Decapoda > Coenobitidae > Coenobita > Coenobita brevimanus. Next base: position 20,691,562 of record NC_136973.1, read on the forward strand.
ACTAACAAAATGTATGGCTTACTGACATTATTATAAAATGCCTATTAAACTAACAAAATGTATGGCTTACTGACATTGTTATACAATGCCTATGAACCTAACAAAATGTATGGCTTACTGACATTGTTATACAGTGCCTATGAACCTAACAAAATGTATGGTTTACTGACATTATAAAATGCCTATTGAACTAACACAAATGTATGGCTTACTGACATTATTATACAAAGCCTGTTAAACTAACACAAAAGTATGGCTTACTGACATTATTATACAATGCATGTTAAACTAACACAAATATATGGCTTACTGACATTATAAAATGCCTATTAAACTAACAACATGTATGGTTTACTGACATTATAAAATGCCTAATAAACTAACAACATGTATGGTTTACTGACATTATAAAATGCCTATTAAACTAACAACATGTATGGTTTACTGACATTATAAAATGCCTGTTAAACTAACGTGTTGACTCATCACTGTGCCAATATCACTTACTAGCCTAGGAAAGTTACTGTGTCAGCACTACTGTTAAGTTTGTAAAGTTAATGAGATGGTGGAGCTTGTTTCTTTGCTACTATATTTATTTATTCTTTATTTATTTTTTATTTTTTTCGAGGGGAAGATGCACTTGACAGGTTGGTGATGATTAGGTGAATGCAACACGTCCGAATAACATCGTTATATTTGAGTTAGTCAATAAGTTTCTATTCACATTACTGGTAATTATTTGAAATACAGTGATGTTATTTGGACATGTTGCATTCAGGCAATCATCACCAGCCTGTCAAGTGCATCTTCGCCTCGATTAGAAGAAAAAAAAAAGCTGAGTATAGTGAGTCATTGCTCAGCACAGTGTCTGAAAGGGCTACTCTCATGTCTTCCTGTCGCCCACCCCAAATATTCCTATCGCCTACCCCAGCTTGTTGACAACCACTGGCATAGAGGGTTAGCCATGGAAAATGCTACAGTTCTGGCACCACTCATATATCTGAAGTGGAGGCCAAGTTGACTCCATTATTTCTTAATATGTGAGTATGTTGTTATGAATGTCAGTAGGTTGATGGGTTGTTCTCTGTAAATTAGTTAACAATGTCAGGTGTAGCCTATTAAGGTAGTGTAGGTGTTGGGGAAGCAGTCGTTGTCAGTATACAAGGCTGATATTGTAATTGTTACTAATATACTTTGTTCCATGCAATGCTGGAGTCAATGTATCTAACTAAACTTTCTTGACTGACAAAAGTTATACAAAAAAATGTCATTATTTACCGTCCTTCCATCTGTCATACAACACACCATGCAGAGAGTCAAGTTACTTAGGCTGCTTTGACATGTTCTTAATTTCTCGCCAATTCTGTCAACTCTGGAACTGTCTCCCTCTGTCTGTATTTCCTACTGCCTATGATCTCCAGCCTTTCAAACGCAGTGTCTCCATGCATCTCAAAATGAACGGGTCTTGAACTTGGCTCTCTGTTATCTTGTTCTTGTTTTTTCTTGGAGGGAACAATTTGTGGGCATCTGGGCTTTGGTTCCCTCTTCCTTCCATAAAAAAAATAAAAAACTTAAGCCAACAACTCCTTATGCCTGCCGCCGCCATCATGCACAATAAAACACGTCACCTTCAAAACCTTTTTTTTTGTGTGTGTGCTTGGACCTATTCAAACCAACCATGCCATCTTTGACAACACAACACTTATGATTCTTGTGTAACCCTTCATTAATTCCACGTGTCACTCTGCCACGGTCATAACAATATTCCCATATATTTCAATCTTCCTCCACCCGTCTCTTCAACCACCTCACCTTCCATTATTTATGCCCAACATTTCTTCCTGTTTTGTCTATCCATTACTCAATTATAAAATGTATTGTTCTAGTGTGTCTTTATATCATGAGCTGGTGTTAGGGCTGGTGTGGTGGGGTCAGGTGGTGTTAGGGGTGGTGTGGTGGAGTCAGGTGGTGTTAGGGGTGGTGTGGTGGGGTCAAGTGGTGTTAGGGGTGGTGTGGTGGGGTCAGGTGGTGTTAGGGCTGGTGTGGTGGGGTCAGGTGGTGTTAGGGCTGGTGTGGTGGGGTCAGGTGGTGTTAGGGCTGGTGTGGTGGGGTCAGGTGGTGTTAGGGCTGGTGTGGTGGGGTCAGGTGGTGTTAGGGCTGGTGTGGTGGGGTCAGGTGGTGTTAGGGCTGGTGTGGGTGGTGCCGGTGTGGTGGGGTTAGGTGGTGTTAGGGCTGGTGTGGTGGGGTCAGGTGGTGTTAGGGCTGGTGTGGTGGGGTTAGGTGGTGTTAGGGCTGGTGTGGGTGGTGCCGGTGTGGTGGGGTTAGGTGGTGTTATGGCTGGTGTGGTGGGGTTAGGTGGTGTTATGGCTGGTGTGGTGGGGTTAGGTGGTGGTATGGCTGGTGTGGTGGGGTCAGGTGGTGTTAGGGCTGGTGTCGTGGGGTCAGGTGGTGTTAGGGCTGGTATGGGTGGCACCAGTGTGGAGGGGTCAGGTGATGTTAGGACTGGTGTGGGTGGTGCCGGTGTGGTGGGGTTAGGTGGTGCTAGGGCTGGTGTGGTGGGGTCAGGTGGTGTTAGGGCTGGTGTGGGTGGTGCCGGTGTGGTGGGTCAGGTGGTGTTAGGGCTGGTGTGGTGGGGTCAGGTGGTGTTAGGGCTGGTGTGGGTTGTGCCGGTGTGGTGGTGTCAGGTGGTGTTAGGGCTGGTGTGGGTGGTGCCGGTGTTGTGGGTCAGGTGGTGTTAGGGCTGGTGTGGTGGGGTCAGGTGGTGTTAGGGCTGGTGTAGGGCTGGTGTGGTGGGGTCAGGTGGTGTTAGGGCTGGTGTGGTGGGGTCAGGTGGTGTTAGGGCTGGTGTGGTGAGGTCAGGTAGTGTTAGGGCTGGTGTGGTAGGATCAGGTGGTGTTAGGGCTTGTGTGGTGGGGTCAGGTGGTGTTAGGGCTGGTGTGGTGGGGTCAGGTGGTGTTAGGGCTGGTGTGGTGGGGTCAGGTGGTGTTAGGGCTGGTGTGGTGGGATCAGGTGGTGTTAGGGCTGGTGTGGGTGGCGCCGGTGTGGTGGGGTCAGGTAGTAAAACATGTTAATGTTGAAGGTGTTCAACCACAGCCGGTAGATAAGGTAGCCCAAGACGGCTGCCAGGCCAACTTGGCTTATTACCATCCTGGCCACCGTCATTGGCAATATCTTGTCAGAGTTGATGGCAACAGCGGTGGCGTTCCATATCAGCACCGATGGTTCTGTAATATTAATAGATTTATAAATACCTTCTGGTGGCGTTCCATATCAGTACCCATGGTTCTGTAATATTAATAGATTTATAAATACCTTCTGGTGGCGTTCCATATCAGTACCCATGGTTCTGTAATATTAATAGATTTATAAATACCTTCTGGTGGCGTTCCATATCAGCACCCATGGTTCTGTAATATTAATAGATTTATAAATACCTTCTGGTGGCGTTCCATATCAGCACCCATGGTTCTGTAATATTAATAGATTTATAAATACCTTCTGGTGGCGTTCCACATCAGCACCCATGGTTCTGTAATATTAATAGATTTATAAATACCTTCTGGTGGCATTCCATATCAGCACCCATGGTTCTGTAATATTAATAGATTTATAAATACCCTCTGGTGGCGTTCCATATCAGCACCCATGGTTCTGTAATATTAATAGATTTATAAATAAATTCTAGTACTATACTACCATTGTTTGGTCATTCTTGCAGCACGGCTCCATTATACTCTGAAGGTACACCTCCTGACAACACACACACACACACACACACACACACACACACACACACACACACACACACACACAGGCACTGGCTCGTTTCCACCTGACGGGTTGAATTGTGGGGAGGGGATAGTGGTGGCCGGGAGAGGGTAGAGGAGACTATCAGGAGGTAGTTGTAACCAGGAGGGAGGGAGGGAGGGAGGAGGGCTATGGGGTACAGTGGAGGGATTGGTGGGGGCAGAGGGCATAAAGAGGATGGTAGGGGAGGGGGGAAGGGAGGGACTGGTGGGGGCAGAGGGCATAAGGGGGATGGTAGGGGAGGAGGGGAGGGAGGGAGGGAAGTATGGGGTACAGTGGAGGGACTGGTGAGGGCAGAGGGCATAAGGGGAATGGTAGGGGAGGGGGAGGGAGGGAGGGGGTATGGGGTACAGTGGAGGGACTGGTGGGGGCAGAGGGCATAAGGGGGATGGTAGGGGAGGGGGGAGGGAAGGAAGTATAGGGTACGGTGGAGGGACTGGTGGGGGTAGAGGGCATAAGAGGGATGGTAGGGGAGGGGTATTAAGGTAGTGGGTATAGGAAGAGTGGGGATTGGGAGTTGACAGCCACTGCGTAGAAAGTGATATAAACATTTGCATGTGTCATGAATAAAGGGATAACAATGTATAGTAAATTATTCAGGCTAAGTGTTCAGGAAGCGGCACATGGGACAAACCAGCAGTACCATACGTGAACACACAGGCAGGGCTTTGTACCCTGCCTGGGGCTGTACAATGTGGGTATGCTGGTACCTGTAACTCTTTTTTTTTTTTTTTTCCCGGCCTATCAACCATTGGGGCCGAAGCCCCTGGTTATTAAGGCCGTGTATATACAGTATATATATATGTATATACATTTAAACATATATACATATATATACAAACATATATATATATACATACACACACATACACACACACACACACACTTCCATGCATACATACAGACACACTTTCATGCAAACGTACATATATATATAATAATTTTAATCTTATTTATTTTTATTTTTTTGTATTTTTATTTTTTTAATTTTTTCTTGGTTTTTTATTTTTTATACCTTATATTATAAAGTAAAACTAATCTAAAGACCCTAAAACTAATCACCTAACAGACAAATCGCTAACCTATACTAAATCCTACAGAGACAAATAGCTAGACCTACACTAATGGTAAAAATGGTAAAAATACCTCGACTAACAGAACACCATCGACTACAGATATGTAATGCCTTTCTACATTACATACCTGCACTCATCACCTGGTGACTGTCAGTCGAGGCACAACCTAATATAGGGGACATCAATATATGAAAGGGAACCAGACGAGTCAGGAACATTTCCATATACGTCAGCTGTCGTCCCTAATTAGAATAACTTAAGCAAGATAATATAATGTATTTACATAATTTGTACAAAAAGTGAAGAACCTCGCCCAGCAGACCACCATCGACTGCAAGTGCCCAATACCTTCCTATATTGCACACTTGCACTCATCATCTGGTGACTGTCAGGCGAGGAACTTGGCTTAATGTAGGGGACATCTATATTAGAAATAGATCGGTGAGAGGAGGAACTATTTAAAATATGTCAACTGTCAACCCTAATTAATATTACAATATATACATATTTACTCTTCATAAAAACCATAACCACGCAGTAAAAAAGTCACATCACTCTGATCAGTCCGGTCTCTCTCAAGAAAGCCATCAATTTATCAGTCATAACAATGTCCCCATCACCCAGGATGTTGGAAAGGGTGAAGGGGACGTCTGCTGCGCCGCTGTAACTCTAGGTAAGTATGGCCAAATATCACAGGGAACTGAACACACCGCGTTGTTCACGGCTTGTTTGGACGATTTAATGGCATAGAATATCAGAAGTAAGATGTGACAGTGGTGGAGCACTATTGCACACACCACTATTGCACACACCACTATTGCACACACCACTATTGCACACACCACTAATGCACACACCACTATTGCACACACCACTATTGCACACACCACTATTGCACACACAGCTATTGCACACACCACTATTGCACACACCACTATTGCACACACCACTATTGCACACACTGCTGTCACCATGAGTCTCCAGTCACAGGCCACTCTCTACCTATCTACCTACTTATCTGTCTAGCTTTGCAGCCTTGTGTCTTTCTGTCTGTCTATTTCTCTGTCTGTCTGTCCATCTTTCTGGCCTTCTGTCTGTCTGTCTGTCTGGCCATCTCTCTGTCTATCTGTCTGGCTTTCTGTCTGTCTATTTATCTGGCCATCTGTATGTCAATCTATCTTTCTAGCCTTCTGTCCGTCTGTCTATCTTTCTGTTCTTCTGTCTATTTATCTATCTTTCTAGCCTTTTGTCTATTTATCTTTCTAGACTTCTGTCTTTCTATCTTTCTATCCTCCTGTCTGTTTATCTATCTTTCTAGCCTTCTTTCTATCTGTATATCTATCTAGCTAGTCTTCGGTCTGTCTATCTATCTATCTTTATAGCCTTCTGTCTATTTGTCTGGCCCTCTGTCTGTGTATCTGTCTATCGTTTTAGCCTTCTGTCTATCTATCTTGCTGGTCTCTGTCTATCTGTCTTTCTAGCATTCTATTTATCTATCTTCTAGCCCTCTGTCTCTCAATCTATCTTTCAAGCCTTCTGACTGTACATCTTTATAGCCTTCTGTTTATCTATCTTTCTTTCTAGCCTTATGTCTGTCCATCCATCTATCATTCTAGTCTTCTGTCTCTCTGTCTAACCTTCTGTCTATCTGATTGCCTATGTATCAATTTATTTTTCAGTCTGTCCATCCATCCATTCATCCATCCATCTCTTTCTCTCTGTATCTGTATATCTATTTACCGGTGTCTGTTTACAAAAAGATGAGGTGACATATAGAGGGGGAGATAGATAGACTGCTGGACAGATGCATGGATAGTCAAGGTAATTCAGTAATAATACCTGGTAACTACTGAATACCTGAGTAACACAGCACAGGATGGAACTTCTTAGCACAAAAAAGTCAGATAAATCTTTAACATTGCATAAACACAATACAGTAAAGATGGGTAGAAAGAATGACAAGAAAATAATAGAACACAGTTTTTTGTGTATGTCTTCAACAGACTGCTGAGTCTAACCTTCCTTGCAGAAGGAACTGAAGGACCCGCAGTCATGGACACCCATACATGATGCACCCAGCCACAGTTCTGGGAAGTCTTCCAGATCTTGACTGCAGTTATGCTGGTGTACGACATTCGTCTGTCCATAGGTTTTTTCATACAGAGCAATCCATTTTGGGCTCACCTGCAACATCAAAGCACTCATGATCATGGGTAAATGGCAGATACTTTAAAATGGTGCTCTATCAACGAAGAAGTGTGGTTACGTTAATGCTTATCGAGTAAATGACAGTCATGCAGAGGGACCACCAAAGTTTTGCCGAGTGCCAGTCTGCTTCAGCAATACCACCCACAACACTCAGTTTGACATGGAGGCCTCAGCTGTACTGCTGGGTAAACAAACACTGTACAAGTGTCTGGCACAAAAATCAGACTCAGGCTCTTACATTTGCCAGTTAAAATAATGTGCTAAGCAGCGCATCACCAGCTTCCCGTAATACTGTCAGCTTCCAGGAGCTTACGAAATGTCCAAATTGCACACCGAAGGGTGAATTAGGCTGACTACTGACGAATACAATGATATTAACAGTGAGAATACAATACACTACAATACATCAGCTATAGTGTATAAATATAGGGTATAAAGTGTTGTAAGAGTATCAGACGAGAGAAAAATGAATACAAGAAAAACTAAATTACATTAGAAAAAAACTAACTAGAGAGACACTAACTTACTGTAAAACACCGTAAGCAGACGACCAAACAATGGCATGCAACGAAACTGAGAGAACTACAAAGCCACTCATACATTAAAAAATAATAATAATAAAATAAAACAAAGGAGGGACTCTACAGCGTTTATAGGCCAAAAAGTGCCATGCATTATATTACTCCATGCCAGCACTGATGCCACATTGCTTTCCACTGTACCTAACCACTGCCATTAACTTAGCCTTTACCACAGATAAAATAGGACAAGTTCATGAATAAATGGAACAAATGTTTAGCAGTTGTACACTTATGCCTTTACAAACATACCTTTTATTACCTTACCCCCTCCCCAACCATCACCCCTACCCCACCACTACCTTACCCCCTCCCCAACCATTACCCCTACCCCACCACTACCTTACCCCCTCCCCAACCATTACCCCTACCCCACCACTACCTTACCCCCTCCCCAACCATTACCCCTACCCCACCACTACCTTACCCCCTCCCCAACCATTACCCCTACCCCACCACTACCTGACGCCCTCCCCAACCATTACCCCTACCCCACCACTACCTTACCCCCTCCCCAACCATTACCCCTACCCCACCACTACCTGACGCCCTCCCCAACCATTACCCCTACCCCACCACTACCTTACCCCCTCCCCAACCATTACCCCTACCCCACCACCACCTTACCCCCTCCCCAACCATTACCCCTACCCCACCACTACCTTACCCCCTCCCCCACCCATTACCCCCAACCCCACCCCTACCTTACCCCCTCCCCAACCATTACCCCTACCCCACCACTACCTGACGCCCTCCCCAACCATTACCCCTACCCCACCACTACCTTACCCCCTCCCCAACCATTACCCCTACCCCACCACCACCTTACCCCTACCCCACCACCACCTTACCCCTACCCCACCACCACCTTACCCCCCCAACCATTACCCCTACCCCCCCACCACCTTACTCTCACCCCAACCACCATTTATTCCTCACCCTCTTCACCAGCATAAACCTACACCCCCACCCTATCCCCACCACCGTTTTCCCCCTCCCCAGTGCTTACCCTCTCCTAGCCAGTAATTTACCCCCTACACAACCACCCCCTCCCCCTCCCCCATCCAATCTTCACCACCAACACCCAACCTTCCATCCTCCACCACCACCACCTAAACATTCTCCTCAACCCCCCCTTTCCCCACCCTGGCTGTATCCCCACCATCCTGTTGTACCTGATGCTCCTTCCCTCCACCACATACCCTAACCCTTTCCCCACCCTGGCTGTATCCCCACCATCCTGTTGTACCTGATGCTCCTTCCCTCCACCACATACCCCAACCCTTTCCCCACCCTGGCTGTATCCCCACCATCCTGTTGTACCTGATGCTCCTTCCCTCCACCACATACCCCAACCCTTTCCCCACCCTGGCTGTATCCCCACCATCCTGTTGTACCTGATCCTCCTTCCCTCCACCACATACCCCAACCCCTACTGACCTGGATCGTGAGGGAGTGAGTGAGTGAGGGGTGGAGGGTGGTCCAGGGGTCAGCTACACGGGTCCTCGTCTGGCCGGGCTTCCCACACCCGATATACACGTCATCAAGAGTAGCATTAAAGGCAGGTTCGTGGAATATGTCAAATGCGGCTCCTGTGTAGTTACCCTCTTGGTCATAGAAACCAATGTGAAGGTACCAGGATACATTGTGTGAAGGTGGGTAGTGTACCAGCTGGGCCTGGTGTGTGGTGCGCCCGCCCTCCTGGCCAGACTGGAGTGTCAGGGATATATACTTGGGTTCCTTTGGCACATGGGTCATCTGGCAGCCTGGGGTAAAACAACACAGGTTACCACTACATTGCTAACCCCACTACTATTAACACCCTTATTTTGTTAACACCAGTACTACTGACAAAGGTACTATGTCAACACCAGCACTGTTAGCATAACACTGTTGGCAACAATATTACCAACACCACGACTCAGCTGACACCACTGCCACTAACACCACTACTTAGTTGACACAAATGGTATTAATACCAAAAATGTTACCAATACCACCACAGTTCTCACTCCAGCTATGTTACCACCACTACTGTTAATGCCACTACTCTGTTTACCTTACTGAATAACACTACTTCTTTGTTATTATCAGCGATGATGTTTTTGCCAGCGTGTGTGTGTGTGTGTGTGTGTGTGTGTGTGTGTGTGTGTGTGTGTGATCATTACGTCTCATGAACGGCTTGAGCTATCAACATGAAACTTTCAGGGTATCAAGATGTGGTCAAAATCTTGGACGAGTTTGAGAAAATGGGCACTCGGGATCAAGGTCAAAGTCACCATAATGACTGCCAAAGGTCAACTATAAACGGTTCCAGGGAGTCTGACGCACTGATTTTGCCAGCCGAGGACAGGTGGATTTGGTAACACTGCGCGATGCACTCGTGCTGTGCTTGGTGGATTTTCGTTGTGTTTGAACGCGCACCAAATTGACTTTGTATTCCAACCAAGGCACCTCATTGATTTGTTAGATACCGGAATATACAGATACAAATTAAAGCAATGATATCTTTAATGATAAATATGTGCCTTTTAAATTATTAGAGATAAACCTGAAAGACAATGACAACAAAACTAAGTAAAGGCCCGACTGGATGCATACGAACAACAGTCAGCCACTGATTTAAATTGATTTCATTAGGTTTGATTTCGTTCACACTGTACGCGGTTTTATTACAGCAGCAGAGTTCAATTGTTATTTTCTCATGGGTTTTGCTTTTATCTTACTTTCCTTTCTTCCACTATTAACAAAAATTCGGTTCATTCTATAATGATGTAATCCATTACTTTCCCGGCTCTCTGTCGAGGGGACAAAGATACATGCTTGAGGAGAGGGTGCATGGTGGCCAGGGATAGGGTGTCCGTCTGTCTGTCTGTATGTCTGTCTCTTATGATACACAAATGTTTGGGAAAATCAAACATTAAACTTAATCATGTAAGAAATAATTTGACTGAATCTGACTGGGAATACAAACAAATGCAGATTTTTAAAGCTACTGTTACCTATGAAGGTAATGAAAATGTGTATGTACACTACATACATTGAGAATAGCATGTATTGACCCCAGTGTGTGTGTGTGTGTGTGTGTGTGTGTGTGTGTGTGTGTGCTCACACATATCATATTAGAAGACAAGCTAAGCGTATGTAGGGTCAGGTTGTATATTTAGATGAGGTAATGAAGGGCATGGTGTACACTGTAGACTGTGACACTGTAGTAGTGGTGGGAAAAACATTCCAGCCTTCACAGCACCTCGGAACCACCTCGCTATGAACGTCTGAATTCCCGCCACAGTTGCTGACTGTGTTCGTATGCATCCAGTCGCGACTTTACTTAGTTTTGTTGTCAGTGTCGTTCAGGTTTATCTCTAGTAATTTAAAAGGCACATATTTATCATTAAAGATATCATTGCTTTAATTTGTATCTGTATATTCCGGTATCTAACAAATCAATGAGGTGCCTTGGTTGGAATACAAAGTCAATTTGGTGCACATTCAAACACAACGGAAATCCACCAAGCACCGCCCGAGTGCATCGCGCAGTGTTACCAAATCCACCTGTCCTCGGCTGGCAAAATCAGTGCGTCAGACTCCCTGGAACCGAGTATTGTGTCTAGTTTCTTTAATATGGATTGGCTTTTTGTGAAATGCGGTGACTGAATGCCGTAGAGTTTTGCTAATTTTCTTCACATTTGGTTTGTAACTTGGCCAGCAACATTTTCCGGCGGGCGATTAGCATTCGGCTCCCGTGTGCTTTTCTTTTATAATATTATTGTGTTAACACATTATTATTATTATTATTATTATTATTATTATTATTATTATTATTATGTCAGGAAAGGAGGTTCTGCATTTGTAACTTGTATTTCAAACACAAATATGCACATATACATGGTACAGAGGGAACGGGGATCGTGTTGAAAGAAGCCTGATTGATTACGTGCTCGTAGAGAGGTCGCTGATGGGAATGGTTGCTGATACGAGGGCCGTGAGAGGACGATGTGGAGGTCTGTCAGATCATATGATTGTGGTATGCAAGATCAAGCTGAGAGGAGTGAGGTGGACCAGGAGAGAGAGAGGAGCAGTCAGCGAGAAAGACTGAAAGTTGAGAAGCTGAGGATCAAAGAAATGGCAGATGAATACAGGACCAAAGTAGAGGAGGAGTTAGAATCAGTGAATTGGAATGAAATGGATCTGGACAGCCTGTGGAATGCATATAGGGATTGCTTAGTTAGGAATGCTAAAGTGGTGTGTGGTGTGGCAAGAGTAACAACAAAGATGAAAGGTACGGCATGGTGGGATGAGGAGGTAAAGAGAGCAGTGGAGGAAAAGAGGAAGAAGTGGCTAGAGTGGTTACAGGACAGGGGTTCAGTTGAATTAAGAACTGAATATGTGGAGAGATGGAAGCACATAAAGAGACTAGTGAAGAGGAAAAAAAAGGTAAATGATGATCTAGAAAGAAAAATGAATGAAAACTACTCTGAAAATAGGAGTTATTCTGGAAAGAGATGCGGATATGTAGAAGAGAAAGCAGAAAGAAATGTGATGGTGTGAACGATGTAGGTGATAGATTATTAACCCATGGAGATGAAGTAAGGACCAGATGGAAAGAATATTTTGAAAGCCTGATGAATGGGGATAGAGAAAGCAGAGCAGCTGTAAACATGATTGGTTTTGGGGGTGTGCAGAGAAGGAATGCAGTGCCAGGAGACGTGACACTCGCACAGGTGAAGAGTGCTGTGAAACGGCTGAAAAATGGGAAAGCAGCTGGGGTTGATGAGTTGTATGCAGAGATGCTTAAGTGTAGTGGAGAGAGTGGAATGAGGTGCTTGTTGGAGATATGTAAGAAGGCATGATCCGTGAAACTATGCCCACAGAGTGGAAAAAGTCTGTGATTGCACCCCTGTAAAAAAATAAAGGTGTGCGAAGTGAGTGCAAGAATTATCGTGGCATAAGTTTATTGAGTGTGGTAGGGAAGGTATACGGAAGAATTATCATAACGTAAGAGAGATATCAGAAGTCCTAGTGAGTGATGAATAGGGTAGCTTTAGGAGTGGCAGAGGATGTGTGGATCAAATATCTGCAGTAAGACAGATAGTGGAGAAGGCTTGTGAGAAGGACCATAAGGTGTTTATGGTATTCATGGATCTAGAGAAAGCATACGACAAAGCAGACAGAGAAGGATTGTGGAAAGTTTTGCGCAGATGGTAAGCTGCTATATGCGGTCGAGTTTTTACGATGGTAGTGAAGCATGTGTAAGGGTTAATGGGCATCTAAGTGAATAGTTCACGATTAGTGTAGGCATGCGACAAGGTTGTGTGATGTCCCCATGGTTGTTCAGTATATACTGTATATATGGATGGGGTGATGAGAGAAGTAAAAACACGAGTAATGGAGAGAGGGATGGCGTTGGTAATGAATTGTGATGGATGGAATATCTCAAATTTGTTGTATGCTGATGATGCAGTACTGCTTGCAAGTACCGGACAAGAACTCTGTAGGCTAGTGCAGAGTTTTGCTGATGTCTGTAAGCGTCGTGCCTTGAGAGTAAATGTAGAAAAGAGTAAAGTGATGGTTATTGAGAGGGAAGGTGACTCCCAGTGCGATGTTACAGTGAACTGAGAGAGACTGGAATTGGTGAGAGAGTTCAAATACCTGGGTACAGTGCTAGAGAAAAGAGGAAAATATGCAAAAGAAGTGGAAAGTACAGTGACACAAAGAAGAAAAGTAGCTGGTGCAATGAAGGCCTTGGTAAGAAACAGAGGCTTGAGTGTTGCAGCTGCACGAGGCTTACATGAAGGAGTATTAGTGCCAACATTAACATATGGATGTGAGACTATGGTGTGGCATGAAAATGAAAAATCAAGAGTGAGAGCAGTGGAGATGGGACTGCTGAGGAATGACTGTGGAGAACAGATAGTAGATAGGATAGAAAATAATGTGATTCGTGAAAGATGTGGAGTGAGGAAGTCTGTGAACACCAGAATCGAAGAGAGTGTACTGAGATGGTATGGTCATGTGGAGAGAATGGATAACAATAGAGTGGTGAAAAAGTTATATATGAGCGAATCTGAAGGAGGGAGGAGGCGACGTAGGCCAAGGAGAAGGTGGAGAGATATGGTGGATGAGTGTGTGAAGAAGAGAGGTTTGGAAATCGGTGACACTTGGGCCTGACAAGAGATCGAACTGGCTGGATGAATGTTGTGAGAAGCACATGATCAGGGATTTGGCACCCCTTTTTAACGTGGCAGTGTCTGGAATAATTCTATCGGATACGTTTATGTGAAGCTACAGAACGTGGTGAATTTTCTTTTGGCGTATCACATAGGGCCAGGACTCCGAGGGCTTGAATGATGAGTGAAAGGAAGCATGGCCCATTGGATTGGGGAAATTTGAGCTACTGGACATTGCCACTCCTCACCCTGCCCTAGGGTGGGAAAGGAGGTCCGGATGATGATGATGATGATGATGATGATGTGTTAGCAGTACTACTAACACCAGTGCTATTAATAACATTATGTTTAACACCAGTACCCTGCCGACACCAACAGTACTCTGTTATTACCACGTCCTTATTTATAGCAAAAGAACTCGT
>NC_136973.1:20708322-20733322 GCF_032717465.1 Coenobita brevimanus
GTGCCGGGAAAGGCATAATGTAGGGATGGGAAAAGCAGAGTTTGGGTCAAGAGAAGACAGAGTTTAAGGCAGGGGAAGGCATAATGTAGGGAAGGGTAAGGCAGAGTTTAAGGCAGGGGAAGGTAGAGTTTGGGGCAGGGGAAGGCAGGGCTTGGGGCAGGGGAAGGCAAGGTTTGGGGCAGGGGAAGGAGTTTGGGGCAGGGGAAGGCAGGGTTTGAGGCAGGGGAAGGAGTTTAGGGCAGGGGAAGGTGGAGTTTGAAGCAGAGGAAGGTGGAGTTTGAGGCAAGAGAATGAGTTTGAGGCAGGGGAAGGTAGAGTCTGGGGCAGGGGAAGGCGGAGTATGGGGCAGGGGAAGGCAGAGTTTGGGGCAGGGGAAGGAGTTTGGGGCAGGGGAAGGAGTTTAAGGCAGGGGAAGGAGTTTGAGGCAGAGCTGGCAGAGTTTGGGGCAGGGGAAGGAGTTTGGGACAGAGCTGGCAGAGTTTGGGGCAGGGGAAGGAGTTTGGGGCAGGGGAAGGAGTTTGGGGCAGGGGAAGGAGTTTGAGGCAGAGCTGGCAGAGTTTGGGGCAGGGGAAGGAGTTTGGGACAGAGATGGCGGAGTTTGGGGCTTGTAAAACTGGATATCACCACAAAAAGGCAAGCGCAGTGGTGTGTACAAGACTGGCTGAGTGGTGGGAAGGAGAAGGCTGGGCTGTTAACAGGGGAGGGCAAGCTTATTAGGAGAGGACCAAGGTTAGCATAAGGGACGGAAGGTTAGACACAAGGAAGGGCTGAGTCAGAGGCATGTAAGGGCTGAGTCAGGTGAGGGGGGAGGGCTGCCGCAGGGGTAAGATGAGGCCTATAAGAGCATGGGAGGGAAAGAGAGAGCAGGGTTAGTGCATGTGGAGGAGGGAACGGTGGGGTTATGATAACAAGAAGGAGGGAATGAGGTTAAAAGCAAGAGATGAGTTAAAAGGGTTATCAGCAAATGAAGGGAGGTGAAGAGGGGGTTGGAAGTAGGGAAGGGGTAGACGGCTAGGGATAGGGGTAGGAGGGGAAGATGGTTAGGGTGAAAGAGGGGACTTAGTAGAAAGAGCAGAAGAAATGTGGATACAGGGACGTGGCAGGAGAGTGTGATGTTAGGAACACAGGAAGCAGGAGGGTCAGAGCAGGTGAAAGGGTGAGTTAAGAGCATAGGTTATGAGAAAGTTAGAGGCAAAAGGGAATGGAATGTTGGAAGTAGACGAGAGAAGGGAGGAGAAGGTAAGAAATAGAGGTGAGGGGCTTTTGAGGAGACAGGGGCAGTTAGGAGGACAGGGAAAGGTTAGCAGCAGGGGAAGGATGGATGTTAGATGTTGGCGTAAGAATGATGTTAGAAGTAAGGTTTGGGAGAAGCTTATTTCACTTACGAAGAATGAAGGCGGGAAGAAATGGCGTTTATAAGTTACATTTGGTTACGGAGAATGAAGGAAGGAATGGCGTGTTTAAGTTAAATGTTAGTGCACAAGGAAACAAAATTAGAAAAAAATATTATGGCACAACACAATTTAAAAGTCCTTGGCTGTGCAAGTACAAATGTTATTCATGAAAGTGATACACGTACACCCACATTCAGTGCAACTACTACACTATGTGAAGAACCATTCTCAAGTGTGGTGCTTGATCTGTGGCATTTTATGGCAGAGAGAGAGAGAGAGAGAGAGAGAGAGAGAGAGAGATTGCACAATTCCTAAGACACAAAGTAAATGACTCTCTCTCTCTCTCTCTCTCTCTCTCTCCTTACGTAATTGGCTAAAATTGGCGCCTTTCACCTCATAGTTCTCGATTACAAGCTGTTATGAAAAGCTATCACTAGTAAGTATGTGTGGGTGTAGGTGACAAATGGTATGAAGCGTGTACGTGTGGGTGTTTATGCCTGTAGGGTGGAGTGTAAGTGTGGGTGTTTATGCCTGTGGGGTGGAGTGTACGTGTGGGTGTTTATGCCTGTGGGGTGGAGTGTACGTGTGGGTGTTTATGCCTGTGGGGTGGAGTGTAAGTGTGGGTGTTTATGCCTGTGGGGTGGAGTGTAAGTGTGGGTGTTTATGCCTGTGGGGTGGAGTGTAAGTGTGGGTGTTTAGGCCTGTGGGGTGGAGTGTAAGTGTGGGTGTTTAGGCCTGTGGGGTGGAGTGTAAGTGTGGGTGTTTAGGCCTGTGGGGTGGAGTGTAAGTGTGGGTGTTTAGGCCTGTGGGGTGGAGTGTAAGTGTGGGTGTTTAGGCCTGTGGGGTGGAGTGTAAGTGTGGGTGTTTAGGCCTGTGGGGTGGAGTCAGGAGTCTGGGGCTTAAATGGTCAGTAAATGTGAGTGTGTCCCGTTAATTAGCATCACCTTTGCTTACCTTATCCTTTCATCACCGAGTTTTTGCACTTTGAACCCTACTTCATACCAGGTGGGAACAGTGGTCTGGATGATGATGATGATGGCAGCAGAGATGGATAGATTGATAGATAAAGAGAGGGAGGGAGGGGGAGGGATTGTGGTTTCGTGTGACAATTTGTGGCATCAGTTCAGAGAGAGAGAGAGAGAGAGAGAGAGAGAGAAGGTTGTGGCTGGTGGCTTCGTGTGTCAGTTCGTGGCCTGAGTACAGTGTATATGCTTAGTATACAACACAGTCCCTGGTGGTGGTGTTGTAGGCAGTGGTGAGGTATGTGGTAATACTCACGTGTCGTGCAGTACGTCATGGACCCACAGGAACCACCAGGCATACATGTCACCTCCAGGGCCAGGTCAGGGAACTCCAAGGAGAGGACTGGGCACTTGCCTGGCTCCGTCTCTGTGATCTGGTCCCCGTTGGTCACACTGACCTTCATCTGTTCTCGCTCCACCTGCAGCAAGAACAAAATATTATGTATTAGTGGCATGTGGCGTTTGACCTGTTTTATCCGATGATGTAGTTACCATATTTCCTTGCAACCTTCACCAGATTATATTTAGTACTCCCTTTAAGGCCACCCTCGGCGGCCTCCGCTTGATGTCAAGTCACTTCCTATCTTCAGTCGGAAGGCAACAGAAACTGAATTACTCAAGGCATGAGCGAGACGGAACGAGGAATTAGTAGTGTTTGCTATTATAGTGAATTATATCATTATACTATATAATTTTAGGAGTATAGGGAGGGAGGAAGGAGAGGCGAGAGAGTGATAATACAACAAACACGTCACTCTTCTCTCTTCTGTCATGTTGGTAGTTTCTGTGATGGACCAAGAACGAATCCATCCCCTCTACTCCAAACAAAAGGCCAAAAATGAGTCATAACTCGGGAACCGGTGGCCCGACTGGACTAGAAATTGTTTTATTCTTCCAGTTACAGCATTTAACGGTACATTGCTCTAAAAAAATATGCGTTACATGCGTCGGTTTTGGCTGTGTTGCGGTAACAAACAAACAAACAGCCAAATCGGCTCATTATAATATGGATGGGCAAGCCTTTTGCACCTCGAGGGATTTGGTGCATCCTTCATTAAAGTGTTCAGTATAAGGTACTTATCTTGAGTTCAGTACAATGGTGTGAAGGCAGCAAGAAGAACATACAAAGCTACATCATGGCACTGAAGGCATTAAACAACTGTGAGACATCACTGGATATTGTGGCAACATCTTACTATCTCACACTCGAGTGCCTTCATTAGTACTGATGTGCTGGACTTTATGTCAGAATTATTACATTTATACCAGTGTTAATTGTTACACACACACACACACACACACACACACACACACACACACACACACACTCGAGTGCCTTCATTAGTACTGATGTGCTGGACTTTAAGTCAGAATTATTACATTTATACCAGTGTTAATTGTTGCACACACACACACACACACACACACACACACACACACACACACACACACACACACACACACACACACACACACACACACACGCACACACACACACACACTCGAGTGCCTTCATTAGTACTGATGTGCTGGACTTTAAGTCAGAATTATTACATTTATACCAGTGTTAATTGTTACACACACACACACACACACACACACACACACACACACACACACACACACACACACACACACACACACTCACACACACACACACACACACATACACACTCGAGTGCCTTCATTAGTACTGATGTGCTGGACTTTATGTCAAAATTATTACATTTATACCAGTGTTAATTGTTACACACACACACACACACACACACACACACACACACACACACACACACACACACACACACTCGAGTGCCTTCATTAGTACTGATGTGCTGGACTTTATGTCAAAATTATTACATTTATACCAGTGTTAATTGTTACACACACACACACACACACACACACACACACACACACACACTCGAGTGCCTTCATTAGTACTGATGTGCTGGACTTTAAGTCAGAATTATTACATTTATACCAGTGTTAATTGTTACACACACACACACACACACACACACACACACACACACACACACACACACACACACACACACACACACACTCGAGTGCCTTCATTATTACTGATGTGCTGGACTTTATGTCAAAATTATTACATTTATACCAGTGTTAATTGTTACACACACACACACACACGCACACACACACACACACACACTCGAGTGCCTTCATTAGTACTGATGTGCTGGACTTTAAGTCAGAATTATTACATTTATACCAGTGTTAATTGTTACACACACACACACACACACACACACACACACACACACACACACACACACACACACACACACACACTCACACACACACACACACACATACACACTCGAGTGCCTTCATTAGTACTGATGTGCTGGACTTTATGTCAAAATTATTACATTTATACCAGTGTTAATTGTTACACACACACACACACACACACACACACACACACACACACACACACACATACACACTCGAGTGCCTTCATTAGTACTGATGTGCTGGACTTTAAGTCAGAATTATTACATTTATACCAGTGTTAATTGTTACACACACACACACACACACACACACACACACACACACACACACACACACACACACACACCTCTGAACCCACAACACCACAACTAACCTGAATTTTGATCCCGCGAGTCACCACCTGTGTGCTGTTGTCAGGCTCGGTAGGGTTGGTGGTGGTTGCAGGGGTGGTGATGGTTGCAGGGTTGGTGGTGGTTGCAGGGGTTGTGGTTGTTGCAGGGTTGGTTGTGGTTGCAGGGGTGGTGGTGGTTGCAGGGTTGGTTGTGGTTGCAGGGGTGATGGTGGTTGCAAGGGTGGTGGTGGTTGCAGAGATAGTGGGGACAGTGTTGATGGTGAGGGTCAGTGTTGAGTTTTCACCACTCTCATCAAAACACCAGAACTCTGCGGCGTCCACGTCAGTAGACTCGTCAGCACTCAAGGTTACCATAAGAGCAGCCTCGCGTGATCTGTTTGATAAAGTTCTGACTAAGAACATTAGAGCAGAGGCGGCATTTGTTACAGGCTGGTGAAGCTCAAACTCGGCTTCAAGCATCTCCTCCTTGTCTTTCTTCCAGAGTGCCAGTGGGTGAAAGTTGTAATCTGTTGGCACCGTGACTTTGTGGCATTCTGAAAAGAAGACCAGGAAAAGCGATAAGTGTGGACTCCTTAACAATTTTTCAGGGGTCGTTTTCTCTTGGCTAAATAAATATTATGGTGTTAGCCAAAATAACCGTTTAGATGCACCAGCAGCAATGAAAGGCTGACTACGGACAGTTATTTTAGTCTTTGACTTTACCATGTCACTGGGATCAACAAAACTGAATGACGTTATGCAGAATAAAGTAGCTAAACTCACCAACCAAAGTGAGGGTGTTTATAACGACTGATAATCCAATTACATATCAATGTTAAAGGCGTCTCTTAATCCATCCCTTACCACATTGACTCACCACTACCCCAACACCCTCTCAACCTCCCTCTCACACTTCCCTTTTACCCCTTTCCTTTAAACCCCATTTCCTACTCCCTCTCACCCCACCCTTTCAACCCAGGCCCCTCAGCCTTCCTCTCACCACCTGCCTTTCTCTCCCTCCTATCTCCATCCCTCCTCACCTCATCCTGCTTTCCTTTACCCCTCTCACTTTTCCCTCCCTCTCCATCTCCTTCTCACAGGTCATTCCAGCAGCCACTCTGTACCCTCTTTTAAACCTCCTTCCTCTGTCTTCTCCCTTCCCTTCAATTTTCCTTCCCATACCCTTCCTTCCACTGCCCCCCCCCCATTCCCATTCTCTCTTCCACTCGTCATTCCCTAATACCCACTAACTCCCTCCTCCCGGTCACCCTGGGGTGTAGGGACAACATTCCCTTCTCTTACCCTCCCCATCCTCCCTCCCTCACACCCTCCCTTCCCTTACCCTCCCTCCTCCCTCTCTCACACCCTCCCCTTCCTTACCCTCCCCCTCCTCCCTCCCTCACACCCTCTCTTCCCTTACCCTTCCCCTCCTCCCTCCCTCACACCCTCCCTTCCCTTACCTTCCCCTTTCTCATTCCCTCACACCCTCCCTTCCCTTACCATCCCCCTCCTCCCTCCCTCACACCCTCCCTTCCCTTACCTACCCCCTCCTCCCTCCCTCACACCCTCCCTTCCCTTACCCTCCCCCTCCTCCCTCCCTCACACCCTCCTCCCTCCCTCACACCCTCCCTTCCCTTACCCTCTCCCTCCTCCCTCCCTCACACCCTCCCTTCCCTTTCTTTCCACCTCCTCCTTCCTCACATCCTCCCTTCCCTCACCCTCCCTCTTATCCTTCCCTTCCCTCACCCTCCCTGTCCACCCTCCCATCCCTCATACTCCTTTCGTTCCACCCTTCCTACACCCTTCGTACACCCTTCCTCCACCCTGCCTCGCAGCCCCTCTGCCTTTGCTTTGACTTACACAACTAACCTTTTGTAGGAGGGTTGGCAGCTGTAGAGTTGCCTGGTTCAGTGACGGGGTCTGCCGATGGCTTGGTGGAGGGGCTAGGCATTGGGATTGGTGAGGAATTGGAGGACGGGCTAGGAAAGAGGCTAGGAAAGGAGGCAGGATAGGGCTTGGAGGAGGGGCTAGGCTTTGGGATGGGTGAGGGATTAGGTGAGCGCTTAAGTGAGGATGCAGGAGAGAGGTTAGAAGGGTTGGGAAAGGGGTTAGGGACAGGCTTGGGAGACGGGTTATGGACAGGCTTGGGAGAGGGGTTAGGGACAGGCTTGGGAGACGGGTTATGGACAGGCTTGGGAGAGGGGTTATGGACAGGCTTGGGAGAGGGGTTATGGACAGGCTTGGGAGAGGGGTTATGGACAGGCTTGGGAGAGGGGTTATGGACAGGCTTGGGAGAGGGGTTATGGACAGGCTTGGGAGAGGGGTTATGGACAGGCTTGGGAGAGGGTTTAGGGACAGGCTTGGGAGAGGGGTTATGGACAGGTTTGGGAGAGGGTTTAGGGACAGGCTTGGGAGAGGGGTTAGGGACAGGTTTGGGAGAGGGATGAGGGACAGGCTTGGGAGAGGGGTTAGGGACAGGCTTGGGAGAGGAGTTAGGGACAGGCTTGGGAGAGGAGTTAGGGACAGGCTTGGGAGAGGAGTTAGGGACAGGCTTGGGAGAGGAGTTAGGGACAGGCTTGGGAGAGGAGTTAGGGACAGGCTTGGGAGAGGAGTTAGGGACAGGCTTGGGAGAGGGGTTAAGGACAGGCTTGGGAGAGGAGTTAGGGACAGGCTTGGGAGAGGGGTTAGGGACAGGCTTGGGAGAGGGGTTAGGAGGGTGATCAGAAGAACTTGGAAAGGTGTTATGAGAGGGATCAAGAGAAGGATTGGAGGAAGGATCAAGAGAAGGATTGGAGGAAGGATCAAGAGAAGGATTGGAGGAAGGATCAAGAGAAGGATTGGAGGAAGGATCAAGAGAAGAGCTGGAGGAAGGATCAAGAGAAGGGTTGGAGGAAGGATCAAGAGAAGGGTTGGAGGAAGGATCAAGAGAAGGGTTGGAGGAAGGATCAAGAGAAGGATTGGAGGAAGGATCAAGAGAAGGGTTGGAGGAAGGATCAAGAGAAGGGCTGGAGGAAGGATCAAGAGAAGGGTTGGAGGAAGGATCAAGAGAAGGATTGGAGGAAGGATCAAGAGAAGGGTTGGAGGAAGGATCAAGAGAAGGGTTGGAGGAAGGATCAAGAGAAGGGTTGGAGGAAGGATTAAGAGAAGGATTAAGAGAAGGGTTGGAGGAAGGATGAGGGGAATGTTGAGGTGAGTCAGGAGAGAGGTTAGGGGAGGGGTGTGAGGGGTCAGAAGGTCCAGTAGGTGTGCTGGGATGGCCAGTGGTCTCTGAAACATCATTAACATCTATACTCCATGGCAGTGATACCTGCACCACTACTACTACTGCTGTTACTACTACTACTAATTATTATTATTATTATTATTATTATTATTGTGCTAGGTGAGGTATATGGCAAGGTGGTAGGCGAGGGCCAGGGCAGTGGCGGCCACAGGAAGCCAGCAATAAGGGCGGCCAAGGAGTGTGGTGGTGTGGCAGCTGTGGGTGAAGGAGGGCCAGCTAGAGTGGTGGTAGGTTGTAACAGAGCAGCTTGGACGAGGATAATACCCAGTGCACTGGCCATGATACCTGGCATGAGCTGCCTGCCATGTAATACCTACCCCAGGTGAGTACAGTGTATGACACGTGGCATGGCAAGGCAGCCACGTGTCAGGCCAGTGTAGGCAGGCAGGTGTGATGGTGAGGCAGACAGGTGTGATGGTGAGGCAGACAAGTGTGATGGTAAGGCAGACAGGTGTGATGGTAAGGCAGACAGGTGTGATGGTAAGGCAGACAGGTGTGATGGTGAGGCAGACAGGTGTGATGGTGAGGCAGACAGGTGTGATGGTAAGGCAGACAGGTGTAGTGTGGTAATAATACAATAACTTACGTATTGCTGCGATGCGGTGTATCTGCATGGTGTGGCACAGCAACATCAGCCACCACCACACCGCCACCACACCACCACCACCACCACCAGACGCCATCACTGCAACATCAGGATTCACTTCAACAACAATGGCTCACTCATTGACTCAGCAAACACATTCACTCAGTAACTCATCACTCATTTACCGACTCACCACACTGACTCACTGACTCACAACTCATTCACTGACTCACCACACTGACCCACTGACTCAGCACTCTTACACTGCCTCGTGACATGTACTCGCTACCTTACTAAACTGACTGGCTGACTAACCACACTGACTGACCGACCCACCACACTCACACACTGACTCACCCATCATTCACCACACTGATGTACCACACTGCCCCACCACACTCACACACTGACTCACCCATCATTCACCACACTGATGTACCACACTGACCCACCACACTCACACACTGACTCACCCATCATTCACCACACTGATGTACCACACTGACTCACCCATCATTCACCACACTGATGTACCACACTGACCCACCACACTCACGCATTGACTCACCCATCATTCACCACACTGATGTACCACACTGACTCACTGACCCAAAACATCCTTTGTGCCACAACATTCAAAAACTCATCACACTACTGAGTCACCCTGTCCATTCATTGATTCACCATACTTACTGACTCACCACTAATTCACTGAGTCAACACGCTATTTTACTGAGTCACCCTGTCCATTCATTGACTCACCATACTTACTGACTCACCACTAATTCAACGACTCAACACGCTGTTTTACTGAGTCATCCTGTCCATTCATTGACTCACCATACTTACTGACTCACCACTAATTCACTGAGCCAACACGCTATTTTACTGAGTCACTCTGTCCATTCATTGACTCACCATACTTACTGACTCACCACTAATTCACTGAGTCAACACGCTATTTTACTGAGTCACCCTGTCCATTCATTGACTCACCATACTTACTGACTCACCACTAATTCACTGAGTCAACACGCCATTTTACTGAGTGGCCACAGCCATTCAGTGGAGGCGTTGGGTTTTATAGCTTCAGATCACAGGCCCAAAATAGACGGCCATCCTGCTTACCCAGATATCTGACTTGGTGGCAGGGCTTGTGCTGTGCCCTATACCCTTGTTACTCTAACTTGGCCTCAAATTTCCGTCGCCCCAGCTTCAGTGCAGAGTTATAACAATAAAGTCTCGAATATGGTGTTAGTCACGAAGAAGTGCTGTGAGAATGATGTAGAGCTGCAGTATTGTCCGTTTCTGTTACTGAACTACGTGATTTTTTTTTTTTTTTATGTGAGGAAGAAGGAATCAAAGGCAACGAGCCTGCAAAACTATTCCTTCCAAGAAAAACAAAATACAAGAGAGAGCCAAATTCAAGATCCGATCATTTCCAGATGCCTGGACACACTGCGTTTGAAAAACTGGAGATCATAGGAAGTAGGAAATACAGACAGAGGGAGACAGTTCCAGAGTTGACCTGTTGCATAAATGAAGGACTGGGAGTAACGGTTAACTCTTGCATTAGAGAGTTGGACAGAAAAGGGATGAGAGTTTGCTGCTAGACGGGTGCTACGTGCCCGTCGTAGAGGTGGAGAAATGCATGCAGACAGTTCAGAGGAGCAGTGACCATTGAAGTAGCGATAGAAAAGAGATAAAGATACAACAGTGCGGTGAAGAGATAAAGGTTGAAGGGAGTCAGTAAGAGGAGGAGAGTTAATGAGGTGAAAAGCCTTTGACTCCACCCTATTGAGAAGAGCTGTATGTGGGGAGCCTCCCCACACATGAGAGTTGTACTCTACACAGGGGCGGATAAAACCACTGTATAGAGTCAACAATTGTGGGTAATGAAGGAACGGAGTCGGCTTAGCACACCCAATCTCTTGGAAGCAGATTTTACAAGAGATGTAATATGATCTTTCCAAGACAAGTCCCAAGTAAATGAAACCCCAAGCATGTTCAAGGATGATACAGGATTAAGCTGAATATTATCAAACATTAGTGGGTATACCTGTGGAAGATTTTGTCGGGTTGATAGGTGCAAAAACTGAGTCTTTGATGCATTAAAAACAACAAGATTATTTTTACCCCAGTTAGAGATATGAGCCAAGTCAGACATTAGGTGTGCCATAGCCTCATCCCTTGTTTGTTGAAGTAACTGCTGAGATGGACGTTGCGGGAATCGAATGGAAAGGTGAAGGGTGGAGTCATCAGCGTATGAGTGGATAGGGTTAGATGTACAGCTTAGAGGGTCATTGATGAATAAAAGGAAGAGAGTTGGTGATAGGACAGAGCCCTGAGGAACACCACTGTTAATAGATCTAGGAGAAGAACGATGGCCGTCTACAACAGCGGCTATAGAATGACCAGAAAGGAAGCTAGAGATGAAGGCACAGATAGAAGGATAGAAACCGTAAGAGGGCAGTTTGGAAATTAAAGAATTATGCCAGACTCGATCGAAAGCCTTAGAGATGTCAAGTGCAATGGCAAAGCTTTCGCCAAAGTCCTGAAAGGAGGATGACCAGGAGTCTGAAAGGTAGGTGAGAATATCGCCGGTGGAGCGTCCCTGACGGAACCCATACTGACGATCAGAAAGAAGGTTGTGATAGGAAAGATGCTTTAAAATTTTTCTATTAAGAACAGACTCGAAAACTTTTGAGATACAGGATGTTAAAGCAATTGGACGATAGTTAGAGGGTTGGGAATGGTCACCCTTCTTTGGAACTGGCTGAATGAGAGCAAACTTCCAGCAAGAAGGAAAGGTACAAGTTGACAGACAAAGGCGAAAGAGTTTGCCTAGGCAGGGTGTAAGCACAGAAGCACAGTTCTTGAGAACAACAGGAGGGACTCCATCAGGCCCATATGCCTTATTAGTATTGAGGCCTGTGACAGCAGAAAATACATCAGCTGAAGAAATTTTAATGTCAGCCATGAAGAAGTCAGAGGGGGGAAGTGATGGAGGAACAGCACCGGAATCGTCTAAGGTGGAATTGGAGGAGAAAGTCTGAGCGAAGAGATCTGCTTCATCAGTAGAAGAAATAGCTACAGAGCCATCAGAGTAGAAAAGAGGAGGGAAGGATGATGAGGTAAAGTTGTTAGAAAGGTTTTTGGCAAGGTGCCAGAAGGAGCGGGAAGAATTCGAGTTAGAGAGTTGAGAGCATTTAGTACGGATGAAATTATTTTTAGCAGAGCGAAGAAGAGACTTAGCATGATTCCGGGCAGAAACGTATAAAAGATGTGATTCAGGGGTGGGTTGGCTCCGGTACCTTTTATAAGCTCCAAAAGAAAAAAAATCTGAGCCAAATTAGTGTAAAAGAACTATAGCTAAAGCACTGGCAGTACACTGACCTGGTGAACTAAACAACTGGTTAACTAATGTACTGGTAAACTAAACAACTAGTTAACTAATGTACTGGTAACCTAAACAACTGGTTAACTAATGGACTGGTAAACTAAACAACTCGTTAACTAATGTACTGGTAAACTAAACAACTGGTTACTAATGTACTGGTAAACTAAACGACTGGTTAACTAATGTACTGGTAAACTAAACGACTGGTTAACTAATGTACTAATAAACTTAACAACTGGTTAACTAATGTACTGGTAAACCCATGTACTGGTAAACTAATACTCTGGTGAACCCCAACACCAGTCAAATGGTCATCTAGTGAACTGGACAACTATGGAATGGTTTACCTTGGAACCTGAACAACGGGTAAACTAATGACCTGGACAACTGATGAAGTAGTAAAGTGGCAGACTGGTAACAGCATCAACGAAGGAACTAGTGAAATAGTACACTAATGAACTCGTCTGTCTATCTACCTATTGCCAGACGCCTTAATCCCGTAAGGGGTGGCCACAAACAAATCGCCTCCATGTCGCCCTGTCCCCCTCCATTTCACTGCCCTGCTTCCAGCTCACATTCCCATATCTCATATACCTCTCCACTCCCTCCCTCCATCTCATCTTTGGCCTCCCCCTCCCTCTCCCCCCCTCCACCTCACTCACATACACTCTCCTCGTCAGTCTCTCGCTCTCCATCCTCTCCTCATGGCCAAACCACCTCAGTGTGTTTCTCCTAACGCTTCCTATCACATCCACATCCACATCACAACGCTCCTTCATTTCCTCATTTGTCAGTCTGTCTCTCCATATGACTCCACAGGCACCTTTCATATAACTCATTTCCACTGCTCTCAAAAACAAGAATGAACTCGCACAAAAGTGAAATAGTACACTAGTGAAGTAGATAAATAATACACTTGTAAACTAGATGACTGCTGAGACACAAGTAAGAGGTTTAACTAATGAACTGCTTTGTTAGTGAATTAAGGAACACACAAAATAATGGCCTGGTACACTAATGAAATGGTAAAGTTGGCAACGGATATACTATACCTTTTTTACTCTAACTTGGCCTAAAACTGCCGTCCCTCCATCTTCATTACTGGTTGTAGCAAGAGATTAACAGCAAAGTATGATGCTAGTCATGAAGAAGTGCTACGGAAGGGATGTAGAGCCATAGTATTGCCTTATTCTGCGTGGAATAAGCCGCTAAAGGATGAAAATCTGTGCCAAGTTAAGGTAAAGGGAGTATAGTGAAGTAGGAAAACGATGAAGTGTTAAATAAATGGCAGAACAAGTTGTGGTAGGGTGTTAGGCAGGAGAGACTTTACTGGGTCAAGATACAGTGTGAAAACACAGGCTAATAAACTGGTATGTAGGAGGATACCCAGGCAGGTTCACATACTGTACTCTGGGTACGGCATACTCTTTGTTGTATATCAACACAGGTATCAGAGGCAAGGAAAAACTCACATTTTATAATCTCCCAACAATTATTTTTTATTGAAAAAAAAAAAAAAGTTCGTACCAAACACAGACTGCTGTTGGGAGGTATTAAAGAAGTGTGTAGGAGATGTTATGGTAAAACTGCTAGAATGTTGTTGCTGTTGTTGTTCCAGTCTGTTGGTCTATGTGGCCGAGCAGAACTATCGACCACAAGCAAGCAGCCACCGTCCTGTGGCAGACGGAGCCTCGCCAGGACCGAAACAGGGTTCTTAACCTGGCTTGGTGCAGGGAATACTGGGGGTATGGTAAAGTGTTAATAATCACCCGGAAGTTATTGAGCTATGCCGATGAAATTTTGTCAGTGTAATCACTGGTCCTGATGTGCATGATGGTGCAAAAACGTTCTCCAAATTTCGTTTATTTTTTTTACAGGTGGCGCTAGATATCAGTAACCTGCAGGATGGAGAAGACTGAGGCCCGCAGCGTGATTAAGTTCCTGCATTTGAAGGGTTACAGTGCCCGGAAAATCCATGATGATGAACGCTGTCTATGGTGATGATTGCCCGTCATATGACACTGTTGTGAGGTGGAAAAGGAATTTCCAAATTGGCCACATGTCCCTCACAGACGAGCCAAGAACTGGACGACCATCACTCACAGACGATGCAGCCACAGTGAAGAAAGTGGAGGATCTTATCCTGGAAGACCGATGGGTAACCATCCACATGATCATGCATGAAACTGGTCTTAGTTATGGCAGTGTGTGGAAAATTATTCACAACGAACTGCACATGTCTAAGGTGTCAGCACGTTGGGTTCAGTGCTTTGACTCTCCAGACGCAAACATGGCGTGACCTGTTGAGGCGGATGTTGACTCTTCTGGAGCAGGATGAAGAGGATTTCTTTGGTCATCTGGTAACTATGGACGAATGCTATATCTATCTATATGATCCAGAGACCAAAGAGATGAACAAGGAGTGGAAGCACGCCAAATCCCCTCCCCCCAAAAAGGCTAAGATGCGGAAGTCCACAGGGGAGGCCATGCTGTCGTTTTTGGGGGGCTGTCATGGAGTCAGTCTCACAGACTACCTTGCAAAGGGTCAGACAGTTACTAGCCTATACTACTGCACACTTCTCAGCAAGTTGCCAGATGCTCTGAAGAAGAAACGCCGCAGTATGCTCACCAAAGGAGTCCGTCTCCTTGCCGAAAATGCACCCGCTCACTCATCTCAAGCTGCGACTGTGGAAGCAAGGCGATGTGGCTATGAAATCTTGCCACATCTGCTCTATTCTCCCGATCTCTCCCCAGGTGACTTTTCATGTTCCCAGAGATGAAAAATCCACTACGGGGTTGGCGATTTGAGGACACAGGTGACGTCATTCAAGAGGTGGAACAGTGGCTTTCAACGCAATCTGAGGACTTCTACAATGGTGGCCTGCAGACGGTCAAGAAACGGTGGGAGAAATGTGTGACTCTGGACGGTGACTATGTAGAGAAGTCTTAAGGACCACAAATCAAAATGAAGTTTCTGTTTCCTTTACTTCATGGTGATAATTAAAACTTTATGATACCCCCCCCCACGTATGAGTAAGGGATAGCCGCCAAGAGGATGAGCTTTGTATAGAGGTATGTACAAGCAGTAGGTCAGGCCAGAATTTGTCAACTTGGTAAATGAGGAAAACCTCCCTGCCGGGAATGTTGTGCCAGGCCAGCTACTGCGCCATGGCCCCATAATACTGCCATAGTAGCTCCACTCTGCACCACTCTAACCTACTACCTTGTTCAGGCCATGAACACCTTACAACTTGACCTAATGCCACACCTTAAAATTACCTGTCTAACTATCTGTCTGTCTATTGATTTGTAGATAGATAGACAGATTGACATATTAACCCGCCCCATCCCAACCACTTTTCCACCACCGACTCCCCTCAATCCCGACCATTTTTTTTTTTTTTTGCACAAACCTCTACTTTTGGTGAGAAACATCAAAAATTCATAGAGAAATCGCTCACCTGAGGTTTAAAATACTCGATCCAGGTAGGAGTACCTCCTTACCTTACAGGGTTTTCTAACAGGCTGGCACCAAAGAAAACGAGTTCTATGGGAGAATAACTATTTCACACCACTCATAAACGTTATTTATTTATTTACTTGGTACGAATTTATGTGTAGTATGAGAGTATATTGGTTTTCAAACAGTAATATAGGCATTATAAGCATTGTTTCACTCACTAACTCATCACCATACCTGACCTTTTTTTTGCCACATTACCTGATCATCACATCTGACTGTTTCTTCCCCTAATGCTATGTAAAGTTTGTTCTCCACATTGTCATTGATTGGGGAATCACTCTGGCCCTGAATTTCGTACTGTGGCATGACATGGCTTTACTGGCCAGGTCACTGATAACAGATGAATTGCTGAGACAATGGTGTGCAGGGGGGGGAGGAGGTCATGCTGGGTAAGGCATTGTCCCTGCCTGCCATCTTGTAGAGGAAGGTGTCCCGTGTATACGTACCAAAAATCACTTGCGAAAATTGAAAATTGTGCAAATTAGGGACCTTGCAATTGATTGCATTTATGTATGTCGACGGGATTGGCAGTGACAAAACGTGTGGATGTTAAAGAACGTCGACGGAATGCCGCGGGTTAACAGGAATAGCTGTCATTCCAGAGGTAAAAATAAAAGTTGTCGATGCATACCAGCATTGCCTGTTATCATTACCAGGACAATCACTACTACCACACCTTCATTATCACTGTGCTCACTAGTACTGTGATCACCACCACATATACCTCTACCACCACAACCATCATCGCTGCCTCTACCACTACCACAACCATCATCCCTGCCTCCACCACCACAACAATCATCATCCCTGCCTCCATCATCACTGGGAATAATGTCAATGTTAAGGGCAGACAGAGTTTTGCATTATGTACTCATATACTGACCCGTTTCTCATCTTTGTATTATTTGCTGACCAGTTGTTATAATGTTAAGATGTATTCAGTGTATGAGTTGCAGTACTGGCAGCAGAAATAATCAGTGAATGTCCAAGAGGAAATGCATTATTAATAGTGAAGATTATTACAGCAATGGTGGTAGACAATTTACATAGTCAAGTTTGTGAAGTGTAACTGTTCCTGTAACAACAAAAGATTTTGAACTTTTAGTCTTGCAATTAAGAGAAAACTTGGTTTAACTTAGGAGTTCCCCCCCATAGGGTACATCCAGCTTGCCGGGGCAGCCCCAGGGGATCTCACCGTGTGTAAAAATTAGTTGGTGTTGGCGTGTACCTCGGTGTACGCAGAGGCAGGCCTTGGAGATTCCATTCTGCCTAAAACCTCGCCGGGATGGCCGTCTACCACAGTGATTTTTTTTTTTTTTTTTGGTCATGTAAATTAAACCCTGCCACCCACACCTTGTTATGTTTATAGGAAATTTAGAAACTGGGGTAGAGGCTGCCCTGCCCCCTGATCCAGGTGTAAATAGGCCTCTTTACGGGTCCAGTCCTGCCCAACACCTGTTCAAAGTACACGTCTACCTTCCCGCAAAATTTCTTTCTCCTAAGTATAAAAGAAAAAAAAAACTTTGGGAGGACACTGAGGACCAGCTCACAAACACACACACACACTCTCTCTCTCTCTCTCTCTCTCTCTCTCTCTCGCTCGCTCTGTATATATATATATATATATATATATATATATATATATATATATATATATATATATTTGCATTCACAGATACATGCGTACACATGTAACACTGCCAGTGACACTGTCCTCAATACAGAAGTAACTTACTGTACAGTGCAGAATCTAGAACTTAAAAATAAACAAGACACAGCTAACACAAAGGCTAATGCATTGGTCCACTCTTGCTCTCTTTCTGTAATCAACTTTTTTAACACCACAGTCAGGGCTAATTATTCCCATACATTTTGTGAAGGTGTTGGCAACAGCACTAACCTAAGGCGTGAAATGTCCTGATCTACCAAAATGTGTTGTGCAGATGACTATCACTGCGGTGATGGATGTCACACTCTGGTGTCTCTTCCTGCCTCTCACTGCCCCCTCATGTTGTAACCCCCACTCCCTGCCCCCTCACCCTACCCCAGCCATTCCTCCCTCACTCAGCCTCCTCTCACCCTGCCCCCTCACCCTGCCCCAGCCCTTCCCCCCTCACTCAGCCTCCTCTCACCCTGCCCCCTTACTCTGTCCCATCCCTTCCCCCTCACTCAGCCTCCTCCCTGCCCCCTCACCCTGCCCCATCCCTTCCCCCTCACTCAGCCTCCTCCCTGCCCCCTCACCCTGCCCCAGCCCTTCCCCCTCACTCAGCCTCCTCCCTGCCCCCTCACCCTGCCTCATCCCTTCCCCCTCATTCAGCCTCCTCCCTCCCTCCCATACCCTACAGTACATCCTCCCTTCTTCCTCACCCTGATCCTATTCCTTTATAGTGTTGTCTGTCATCCACCCTCTTTCCCATCATCCGTCTCCCTGTCTCGACTGACTTCATTCCTTTTTCAGTCTGTTCTCTCCCTTCCACCCCCACCGTCACTCTGCCTTCTTCCATTTCACTTTTATTCACCTTTTCTCCCTCCCTTTGCTGCTCCTTCTCTCCCTTTCTCCACTCTGTTTTATCTTCCCCTCCCCTCCCGTCCTCAGTCATTCACTGTTTCTTCCTCCTTCCCTTCTCTCTCCCCTGCCCCTTTCCTTCATTCCTCACTTATAGATTATAGATAAAGTATTATAGAATGTAGCTTTTCCTTTTCAGTGTTTCCTATGAAATTTCCATGTCACTTTTTCCATGCTGCATGGCGGTTTTTCTCACTTTTTCTTACCAGTTTTAATTGGAGGGTTTGAGGGTGGGGGGAGCCTTCTTGCTTTACTATCCTTATCCTTCAGCATGTAGAGTTAGTTCTTGTAGTCATAGTCAACTCTGTAACAAACAGCCTCGAAAGGACCATAAGATCTGTTGCTGTTTGCTTTCCTTTGTACTCCTTCCCTCTTCCCAGCCCCCTCCTCTCTCTCTCTCTCTCTCTCTCCCTCCTCCCCCCACTACTACCCCTCCTCTCCTCCCCCTGCCTTACCCACTGTACACCGTCGCTGCTCTGCTTCCTGTGTTTCCCCACACAGATTGTGATAATTTCATTTTATATTTTTATTCCACCCTCGCCTACGATAACAAGAGAGAGGCTTGTTTTGCTCGACGTGTGCTTGTGTGTGTGTGTGTGTGTTTTGTTTGTTTGTTTGTTTACATGTTTGTGTTTGTGTTTTTGAGAGAGAGAGAGAGAGAGAGAGAGAGAGAGAGAGAGAGAGACAGACAGACAGACAGACAGACAGACAAAGACAGAGACAGACAGACAGACAGACAGAGACAAAGTTGCTGACTGAGAGAGAGAGAGAGAGAGAGAGAGAGAGAGACAGACAGACAGACAGACAGACAGACAGACAGACAGACAGACAGAGACAGAAACTTGATGACTGACTGGGAAAAACATCTGGTGAATAAATGCTTATAATATACAATGTGTGGATGAAAAAAAAAAAAAAAAACTTGCTTTCGGTGATGCAGGGAAGGTGGACATGAGGGAAGAAATGAAGTACTCTGTGATGATGGCTGGGAGGAAGAGAGAGGAGAAGAGCGAATGGAGAAGAGAGAAGGGAGGAGGAATGGAGAGGAAAAGAGAGAGTAAAGAGTGGAGCAGGAGAGGAGAGGGGGGAAAGGAGAGGAAAAGAGAGATTAGAGAGTGGAGAAGCGGAAAAGAGAGAGGAAGACAGAGGAGAAGAGAGAGCAGAGAGTGGAAAAGGAGAAGAGAGGAGAGAAGGGAGAGAGAGAGTAGAGAATGGAAAAGGAGAAGAGAGGAGGGAAAGGAGAGGAGAAGAGAGAGTAGAGAGTGGAGACGTGGAAGAGAGTGAGGAGGATACAAGTAATACACAGAGAAGTAGATGGAAGAGTAAGAGTGGTAAGAACGATAAATAAAATACGCACACACACACACACACACACACACACACACACACACACACACACACACACACAAGAGCAGGATCCAGAGTGAAAATACTCACAGAGAAAAAAAGTTTATCTAATTTCCTGTGTCCTTGGCTGTCAGCCGTGCCTGTCATCATCCCTCCTATATCCTTTTCCTTGTTACCTCCGTCAACGAAGTTGGAGGGGGTTATGTATTCACATATGTATGTCTGTTTGTCCACATCATATCTCCAAAAGTTCTCAATAGATTTCAATGAAAATTTTTGGAAGAGTGGGCCATAGGCCAAGAAAGAATTGATTAAATTTGGGGTCGGATCAGGCTCCTATGTATTCCACACAATATCTCCAATGATCCGGATCCAGATCCTTTTTAATGGCAATGTCATTGGCGGAGATACGCGCTCTCTTAGTATTTTCCAGTTCACATTTGTGTCGGCCTTCTGAGGCTTTTTTTTTTTTTTTGCCCTTCCTGTCAGTAGCTCACAGTCTGCTTCTCCTTCCCTAGTCCCCTCCCTCTCCCATGTCTTTACTTTGCCTTATTTTCCTGTCAACTGGTCTCCCATATTTTTACTTCTGCCAACGAAGTTGGAGGACGTTACATATTCACCTGTCTTTGTCTGTTCACACGGTATCACCAAAAGTTGTCAATGGACTACAATGAAATTTTAGGGAAGGGTGGGCCATGGGCCAAGAAAAAATTGATTCAATTTTGGGGCAGATCTTGATCCAGATCCGGATCCTACGTATCCCGCAGAGTATAAGTTCTCAATGAATGTCAGTGAAATTTTGTGGGAGGATGCTCCATGGGTCAAGAAAGAACTTATTTGATTTTGGGGCGGATCCGGGTCCAGCATTGGTGGAGGTATGCACTGTCTGTGTGCTTTCAAGTTACCCTTTTTCCCCTTGTCAAATGCTGTCTCGTATTTTGTCAGTGTTTCCTGCATCTATATATCTTTGTACATTTTCCGCTTTGCACTTGCTTTAGTCGTCTGCTTCTGCTCGTTAATTTATCCTTTGCCAGTCGTGCCCCACGGCTGCCTCCTGCCTTACACTGATACCCAAGAGCCTGTTCAGTGAAAACAATGACACTCACTGAACCAGGAAGACACGCATAGTAATCAGCAAAATTACGTGTGTTACCTGTTGATGGATTTGCCAGCATGACACAGGTGCGGTCGACGAACATAAGTATTATAAACCTGGCCTGGGACGACTGGAAGGGGGAGGGAGGGAGAGAAGGAGGGGTAGGAGGTAGAAAATAAAGGTGTGAGGAGGATGGGGGAGGGAGGGAGGGGTAGGGGTAAAAAAATAAAGGAGTGAGTGAGATGGAGGAGGGAGGGAGGAAGGGGTAGGAGGTAGAAAATAAAGGAGGGAGGGAGGGAGGGAGGGAGGGGTAGGAGGTAAAAAAAATAATGCAGTGAGAAGGATGGGATGAGATGGTAATGGCTGGTGATGAACAAATAGATATGAATACCCTGTGAGGCTAAACACTGATGTTGTACAAAATGGTTCAGTGTTTATGGAGTATCGTGTAATATCGGTGCCTCACAACACCACAGCTGCAGCACACTGCATGAAATGTTAATATAATGGTTCAGTCTCGCTTTATCCACGCCCTTTACCATATTAACGTCTCCCTCTTATATACCATATTGGCCTTTTTATGCGGCTTTGCTTACCCATTGTTTAGAAATATTATCTCCCCGCTTCCTTAGTTTGTTATTATATTGGTTCCCTTCTCTCTCTCTCTCTCTCTCTCTCTCTCTCTCTCTCTCTCTCTCTCTCTCTCTCTCTCTCACTCCCTCCCCACCTACTTCCTTCAGTACACTCTGCCATATGTGTCTGATATTTGGAGTATTTAGTATGCTTCCAGTGTTAGTTTTCTCTCATCCTCTGGTGCGTCTCTCCAGCCACTGTTCAACCCCAGTACATCACCTGGCGGCAGATTCACCTTTACCTGTACCACAATAACACCTGAACATTGATAAGCTGGCCCTTTACCACAGACGTACAGTATTGTGTGTAGAAAGTGACCCAGTTACCGGCACACAGTCCACCAGTTACCAACACACAGTCCACCAATTACCAGTACACAGTCCACCAGTTACCAACACACAGTCCACCAGTTACCGGCACACAGTCCACCAGTTACCAGCACACAGTCAACCAGTTACCGGCACACAGTCAACCAGTTACCAGCACACAGTCAACCAGTTACCGGCACACAGTCAACCAGTTACCAGCACACAGTCAACCAGTTACCAACACACAGTCAACCAGTTACCGGCACACAGTCAACCAGTTACCAACACACAGTCAACCAGTTACCAACACACAGTCAACCAGTTACCAACACACAGTCAACCAGTTACCAACACACAGTCAACCAGTTACCAGTACACAGTCCACCAGTTACCAACACACAATCCACCAGTTACCAGTACACAGTCCACCAGTTACCAACACACAGTCCACCAGTTACCGGCACACAGTCCACCAGTTACCAGCACACAGTCCACCAGTTACCGGCACACAGTCAACCAGTTACTAGCACACAGTCCACCAGTTACCGTCACACAGTCAACCAGTTACCAGCACACAATTACCAGCACACAGTCCACCAGTTACCAGTAC
The DNA here is from genome assembly GCF_032717465.1 of Coenobita brevimanus. Classification (NCBI taxonomy): domain Eukaryota; kingdom Metazoa; phylum Arthropoda; class Malacostraca; order Decapoda; family Coenobitidae; genus Coenobita; species Coenobita brevimanus. Next base: position 20,730,690 of record NC_136973.1, read on the forward strand.
ACAGTCCACCAGTTACCAACACACAGTCCACCAGTTACCGTCACACAGTCAACCAGTTACCAGCACACAATTACCAGCACACAGTCCACCAGTTACCAGCACACAGTCAACCAGTTACCAACACACAGTCCACCAGTTACCAACACACAGTCCACCAGTTACCGGCACACAGTCCACCAGTTACCAGCACACAGTCAGCCAGTTACCGGCACACAGTCAACCAGTTACCAGCACACAGTCAACCAGTTACCGTCACACAGTCAACCAGTTACCAGCACACAGTCCACCGGTTACCAGCACACAGTTACCAGCACACAGTCCACCAGTTTCCAACACACAGCTAACCAGTTACCACCACTCAGCTAACCAGTTACCAACACACAGTCCACCAGTTACCAACACACAGTCCACCAGTTACCGACACACAGTCAACCAGTTACCAACACAGTCAACCAGTTACCGACACACAGTCAACCAGTTACCAACACAGTCAACCAGTTACCAACACACAGTTACCAACACACAGTCAACCAGTTACAACACAGTCAGCCAGTTACCAACACACAGTCAACCAGTTACCAGCACACAGTCAACCAGTTGCCAGCACACAGTTACCAACACACAGTCAACCAGTTACCAGCACACAGTTACCAACACACAGTCAACCAGTTACCAACACACAGTCAACCAGTTACCGGCACACAGTCAACCAGTTACCGGCACACAGTCAACCAGTTACCAACACACAGTCAACCAGTTACCGGCACACAGTCAACCAGTTACCGGCACACAGTCAACCAGTTACCAACACACAGTCAACCAGTTACCAACACACAGTCAACCAGTTACCAACACACAGTCAACCAGTTACCAACACAGTCAACCAGTTACCAACATACAGTCAACCAGTTACCAACACACAGTCAACCAGTTACCGGCACACAGTCCACCAGTTACCGGCACACAGTCCACCAGTTACCGGCACACAGTCAACCAGTTACCAGTACACAGTTACCAACACACAGTCAACCAGTTACCAACACACAGTCAGCCAGTTACCAACACACAGTTACCAACACACAGTTACCAACACACAGTCCACCAGTTACCAATACACAGTTACCAACACACAGTCCACCAGTTACCAACACACAGTTACCAACACACAGTTACAGGCACACAGTCAACCAGTTACCAACACACAGTTACAGGCACACAGTCAGCCAGTTACCAACACACAGTTACCAACACACAGTCCACCAGTTACCAATACACAGTTACCAACACACAGTCCACCAGTTACGGGCAGACGGTGGTTGAATGGCGGCAGGAAGTACAGGCCATAAAAACATTGTGTGGTGCCACTGATAACACAAAAGTGGCTGGTAACTCAGCCAGTCCCTACGCCACTTCTACACTGGGGTCTTGTATGCCACCAACACTAAGGTTCTGATGCTGCCGCCACATCACCCACACCCTCAAGGAACCACACTTGACCTAGTTTTTATGCAGGAAAGAAGGAACCAAAGGCCAGGAGCCCGCAAGACTGTTCCCTCCAAGAAAAAACAAAAACAAGATAACAGAGAGCCAGATTCAAGATGCGTTCATATCGAGATGCCTGGACACACTGCGTTTGAAAGACTGGAGATCATAGGCAGTAGGAAACACAGACAGAGGGAGACAGTTCCAGAGTAGACCTGTACAACGCTACCTAGCATTCTTCCCTTTCCTCTCTCCTAATGTCACTTACTCTTTCCTCAGCTCACTGCTCTCTCTCCAGCTGCTCTCTTTTCCCCTCCTCTTTTCCTTCCTCCTCATATCCTCTTCTGCTCTCTGTCTAGTTGTGCCTAATATTTTCCCGCTGGATTTCTCTTTTATTTCCTGCCTTTAAGCACACACACACACACAAAATATATAGAAACAAAGAGAGAGAGAGAGAGAGAGAGAGAGAGAGAGAGAGAGAGAGAGAGAGAGAGAGAGAGAGAGGGAGTTACATGCCATGCACACCGACAAATTCAAACAGCCGGACGCTCAGAGAGAGAGAGAGAGAGAGAGAGAGAGAGAGAGAGAGAGAGAGAGACGCACATTGATAAGAAACATCCGGACGCTCACAAAGAGATGTACACACACACACACACACACACACACACACACACACACACACACACACACACACACACACACACACACACACACACACACACACAGTCACCTCCCTTGCTCATTCACCATACTCACTCCTGTCCCTTGTCTCACCTCAGTCAATTACTTCCTCATTTTACTCGTTGGCTCATCTTACTCAGCTGACACGCCTCATTCACCTCACTGACTGACTCAGGCAGGAAAGAAGCAAGGAAGAGAGGAAAGGACAGTCACCCAAGAGCAGCACTACATCGAGTGAGTGGACGGTGAGGCATAAAAATGTTTGTCCTATTCCAGTTTATTTCACGTAGCTCAGCGGCAGAAAATTTCAAATACTTTTTAAAAGGTCGTTGCGGAAAATTGCCATTAACCATTTTTGAGTTAACTATTTTTGAGTCAACCATTTTTGAGAACCATTTCTTGAGTTAACCATTTCTTGAGTTAACCATTTCTTGAGTTAACCATTTCTTAAGTTAACCATTTCTTGAGTT
>NC_136973.1:20738322-20913322 GCF_032717465.1 Coenobita brevimanus
TTTTATATACAGGATTTAAATCTTGTCCTCTAAGCTCATTTTCCCAATCAACTTCTAAGAAATACTTCTTTAGGTCTTGATAATTTCCCTTTTTATAGTTTAGGCTCTTTTTTAACTGTCATTGCTGTTTACTATGTCATATGCTATCCTGAAGTTATAATTTAGTACTGCATGATCGCTTTTGCCGAGTGGAGGGTGATATATTAAACTGTCAATATCATTTTCTTGCCTAGTAAATATTAAATCTAGCACTGAAGGTACATCAAGTCCTCTTTTTCTGGTGGTTTCCCTCACATGTTGCGTTAAGAAAAACTCTTGTACGAGATCCAGGAGCTTTTGGTCCCAACAGCTTTCTTGGCTATTTATATCTAGAGTATTCCAATTTATATTTGTGTTGAAGTCCCCAGTTAGTATAATTCTTTCCGATTTCTCTTCCATTTTATGTAGCAATGATCTTATACTCTGAATTGTACTCTCTGCCAGGTCCTCATATTCGACTCTTTCCCATGTGTTTGATCTGGGTGGCATGTACAAATTGGCTACAATTACTTTACCTTCAGATGTGTCGATCTCTACTGCAATCAGTTCTACTTGTGATGGTATATCTAGTTTTATTTCCTTGACTTTTAGATTTTTCTTAGTTAATATTATAATTCCTCCTTTTTTTTAAATTTCTGTCTCTTCTCCATATATTGTATTCCTCTGAGTTTAGTATGTCATTGGATATCCTTGGTGTTAATTTTGTTTCAGTTAGGCGTATTATTTGTGGTTCATTTTCTCTGACATAATCATTCATCTCTAGTAATTTGTGTGTGCATGTGTGTGTGTGTGTGTGTGTGTGTGTGTGTGTGTGTGTGTGTGTGTGTGTGTGTGTGTGTGTGTGTGTGTGTGTGTGTGTGTGTGTGTGTGTGTGTGTGTGTGTGTGTGTGTGTGTGTGTGTGTGTGTGTGTGTGTGTGTGTTAGGAAGTATCCTGATATGGTTGGGCTATGTAGAGAGAATGGACAATTAGAAATGGACTATCAGGGTATGTAGCCTACATGAGTGAGGTGAAGGAGGGGGAGGCCAAGAATGAGATGGATATCGAAGATGAAATAATGACTCAGGGAGTGAAAGGTTCAGAACAGTCTGACATGCTGAGTAAAATATCTAATACAGTCAGTGTGCTTTCACCTGACACAGATCCCTAACCTCTTATAGCTCAGTTGATGGCCAAATGTGGTAAGATAGGAGAGTGGATTTGACTGGTAACCAAGGAGATTCATTCCTACATCATTACTAAGGTTTACTATGCAACGACATACTGTTCAAGGTGTAGGAGTGACAGTTCCATCAGATGAACACAAACCAACTATGGTAGAAAGAACAGAGTATAATAAAACGGGTCTTGAACTGGGCTCTTTGTTACTTTGTACTTTTTCTGGGAGGTAACAATCTTGCAGGATTCATGCTGGTCTTTGGTTCCTTCTTGCTTGTATTAAAACTCTTCATCATCATCATCATCATCATCATCATCCGGACCTCCTTTCCCACGTCCAGACAGCCCAAATTTGCCCAGTCCAATGGACCACGTTTCCATTCACTCACCATTCAAGCCCCCGGAATCCTGGCTCTATCCGAAACGCCAGAACTTTCATCACATTCTGTAGCTTCACAAAACTCTTCCTTGTATTAAAACTCTTCCTTGTATTAAAACTCTTCCTTGTATTAAAACTCTTCCTTGTATTAAAACTTTTCCTTGTATTAAAACACTTCCTTGTATTAAAACTCTTCCTTGTATTAAAACACTTCCTTGTATTAAAACTTCCTTGTATTAAAACACTTCCTTGTATTAAAACTTCCTTGTATTAAAACACTTCATTGTATTAAAACTTTTTCCTTGTATTAAAACACACACACCAAACGGAAAAACCAAATGCTACACTTATATACTGGTCACAGATACCAATCCGTTTACAATTATTGCTCTATCACAGAAAGCTGTCTATCAGTCTGTCTATCTTTGCCAGACGCATTCATCTGGGAAGGGGTGGCCACGAACAGTATCACCATGTCACTCTGTCCTCTGCCATCATGCTGCCCCCCCTCCCCCACTTACTCACACCATCCATATGTTCCTATACCTCTACCCGGTCCCTCCACCTCATCCTTGGTCTCATCCTTCCCCTGTATTTCATGAACATACTCTCATTCACTCTGTTCATTTATCTTGTCCTAAAACTGTCACCTCTCCATCATGAATGTTCAATTGCAACAATAGATTACAACCAGATACAAAGTCAGTCATCAGTATATGCTATGAAAAGAATGTACCTGTACAGCCATTTGCACCTAAACATGCCCTATCTCCATCACGAATGCCGAGCTGTAATAATTATAGTTCCCCACTAGAGTACGATGCTAGTCACGAAGTGCAGCGAAAGGAATGTAGAGCCATAGCAATCTTTTCCTGCCACTGGGCTACGTGAAATAATCTACAAGATTACCAACACCTGGGCTAAGTTAAGGTGGAACAATGTCATGAAGCTAGTCACGAAGTCCTATGAGTGATGTACAGCCACAGCATTGTCTTTTTCTGCCAAGCAGCTGTGTGAAATAAGCTGTAAAACGACGACAATTTGGGCCATGTTAAGGTGAATGAACAATAGGCCATGTGTTATTCTCTGCAGAAGGCCAACCCATCTCAGAGTACTATGAACATAACAGTATTGACGCAGGAGAGAAACTGATTGCACTGCTGCTGAATCATGTATGTACAGCTATATATGTATGTATATGTGTATGTATGTATGTATGAATGTACAGTATTATGTATGTAAGGTGTATATGTATGTATGTGTTATGAGTCCATATTATAATTACATCATAATAGATAGATAGATAAATAGATAGATAGACAGCTCCATGCGAGCCTGGGAAAGGGAAATGATCTTGCAAGTTAACTGAGGAAATGCTGACGACAGATTAGGAAGTAGCAATGTCAGGATATGATGTAGGTAGTGTGTCAGCGAGATAGCAGGGGAACAAAGCCTAGTGACATACACACATACTCACACACAGGTTTCTGGAACTTTCCAACCACAGTGTAACACACGTGACACGACCCCTGTTTCACCAGAATTTAGGAAAGAGAGCTCAGAAGGAGGCTAGCGATTGAACCGACAGGTAGTGGAGAGAGTAAACAAGAGAAGAGGGGCTCAACTAGACTTATTTATTATATTGTCTCTGTAAGACATACCCTGCTCAACTTAGATTTCTCTGAAAATAATAAATGAAGATCAACTCCTTGTATTCATCTTTAATTCCTACTACAAGAAATCGAGAGTGAGAACTAAACAACAAACTTCTCTACAAGTAACTACAAAGTCCTTTGTGTATGTGTATGCATGAATGTACAGTATGTGTGTGTATGTATGTATGGATGGATGGATGTATATATGTATGTATGTATGTACAGTGTGTGTGCATGTATTTGTATGTATATATATATGTATATGTGTATGTATGAATGTACAGTGCGTGTGCATATTTGTATGTATGTATGTATGTACAGTAAGTGTGAATGTACATATGTATGTATATATGTATGATGTATGGATGTGTGTGTATGTACATATGTATGTATATGTATGTAGATGTCCACCACAAGCACTACACCATTTCTTCTTTAGCTCTGTATTTGTGTTGAATCATGTATGTGTGTGTGTGTGTGTGTATATATATATATTTATATATATATTTATATATATATATATATATATATATATATATATATATATATATATATATATATATATATATATATATATATAATATATATATATATATGATGCACATATATATGAATGTATTCGTGGACAAGGTTGGGGGAGGCCTTTGTTCAGCAGTGGACTAGTTATGGCTGATCATGATGATGATGATGATGATGATGTATGTATGTATGTATGTATGCATGTATGTTGATGTCCACTACCAGCACTACACCATGTCTTCTTTATCTTTGCTTTATGGAAGTCACACACACACACACTTTTTCAGCCACCTGCTACGTGAAATAAGCTGCAAAAAGACGAAATTTTGGACCAAGTAAAGGTGAACCAAATACGGTAATCTTTCACAGGGATTATCTACGGTAACTTTCTCTTTTCCTGTCACCTGAGATACTGGTGTGGATGTGGATGTGATAGACAGCGTTAGGAGATATACACTGAGGTGGTTTGGCCATGTGGAGAGGATGGGGAGCGACAGAGTAGCGAGAGTGTGTGAGTGAGGTGGAGACCGAGGATAAGATGGAGGGATGGAGTGGAGGGGCATATGATAGAGTGGGGTTTGAGCTGGGAGGAAGGCAGTGAAATGGTGAGGGACAGGGCGACATGGAGGCCACTTGTTTGTGGCCACCCCTTATGGGAATAAGGCGTCCGGCGATTGATAGATAGACAGACGTTTATTCTAATCTGATAATGATGCCTATCCCATTTCGGCTCGGTTGATAGCCAAGTGTTGTCAGTTTGGAGGGTTGATTTGACTAGTAACCAAGGAGACTCACATTACCCTATAACTGAAGCTCATCGAATTTCACGTAACCACGACCTAATATTAGGGTGGGGGGGGTTTCTTTGACTAGTAACCAAGGAGACTCACTCCTACATTAAGGCTCATCAAATTTCATGTAACCACGACTTAGTATTCAATTTCTGGGTGTGGAGAGTTGATCTGACTAGTAACCAAGGAGACTCATTCGAATTTCACGTCACCACAACTAAGTATTCAATCTGTGAGTGACCCTGTTCCCCAGATGAAAACAAACTGATACAATAATAATAATAATAATAATAATAATAATAATAATAAATACTGCACGACACAAACTGTATGCCAATTAGCTTCTACACTACTACCATCATGCTAACTATCCTACTTAGCAATAGGATGAGGCAGCATCCAGAAACATTTATGTCAAATTCACATAGCCAGGAGGAACAAGGCATCGGGGATGATGATAATGATGATGATGATGTGATGATAATGGAGGATGGTGGTGGTGGTAGTGGCAGTAATGGCGATGATGATGGTGTTTAAACAGAAATCCAGCTACTAAAAATTTCCGGTATTGCTGACAAATAAACCTTACAACACTAGATATACAAGTCTGGCCAGTGACAACAACACAGTCATGGTACATAAACACTAACATGCTCAATTTATCTATGAACTAGTTGCCACGGTAACAGCTGGGCCTGCTATCGTCACTTCTCCATCAATCATATTTCGTAACCAATTGCAGTTTCTTCTACTCTCTCTAGCTCATGGGCTCTCTCACTAACACTCTCTCTCTCTAAAATCATACCTCTTAACCATGCTGCAGTTTCTCCTTCTTCTACTCTCTCTCTCTCTCTCTCTCTCTCTCTAACCCATGGGCAACCACTTACATCACTGCAACCCACCCAACCATCATGCCTTGCGAGTATTATCAAGATCATGAAATATATATATATATATATATATATATATATATATATATATATATATATATATATATATATATATATATGACAAAATGCAAAGGCCTATATATTTTACCGCTAGTACATAATAATACAATCTGTCCAATATATAAAGCTTCCAAAAAACGAAAGTAAAAAGTCTCTTACAAAGAAAATCCACACGGTAAACATCAGGTGGTTGCCATGGTACCGAGTGGTGCCTCTGCCCTTCTCCACCAATCACCTTTGGCAACTATTCCGTACCAAACTGCTCCACACAACCACCATGCCACCTGGCCACAAATATCAACAGATAGAAGAAGGTGGAACTGAACTGAACACTGGATTCCTAGCGCCTGTCAAAGACCATAAGCACTAATTCAAAGCCAAGACACATGATATGAAAAGGAACAAAAAATTGGAGAGAAGACAGTAAGGGAGAAAATAATCACTAAAACAGACGTTGACTAATTACTGGAGGTTCTCATTGTCAGGTAGAAGTTTAAAAGAAAATGATGAATTTTTACCTGCAAGGGAGAATGTGGTTAAATTAGGGGAAACTTGGCAGTGCTTAGTAGTAGTGGTGGCGTTTTTTTTTTTTTTTTTTTTTATGTCCTACTCTGGGCATAGGCTTTACAACCCGTTCTCAAGGCCCAGTAGTCCAACATTCCACACACCTCCACATGTCGCCTCTTCGACGCTAGCACCCACCGTACATATTGAATACATGCTAGGACTGTCTCATACAGGACTGGTGTATTGGTATTAGCGGGGGTATTTTTACATGTCGGCGGGCCTTCTGGTAGATCAGTAAATCCTGCGTTAATGAAATTCAAATCCTTAAACTGTTCCCTGCCCAAGCCGGGACTCGAACCTGGGACCATTGGGACTGCAGGCCACCTCTCTACCAATTCAGCCACCGCCACCGATGGTAGTAGTAGTAGTAGTAGTAGCAGTAGTAGTAGTAGTAGTAATAGTAGTGGTGGTGGTGGTGGTGGTGGTAAGGAATGTAGTGGTAGTAGTAGTAGTAGTAGTAAGGAATGTAGTAGTGGTAGTAGTAGTAGCAGTATTGTTGTATTCCCATGTTCATCTGTTGTTCTTCTCCCTAAGTCCACGCTCCACCTTTCGGGGGGCAGGGCAGTAGCTGGGGGTGTTATTTAACCATGCAGTGTAGCTGCCCAGATATACCAGTGCCACCACATGAAGGCGTCCCTCTCCACCACCAAAGCAAAGTGGCATATCAGCTTTATAGTACGAAAGGAACTGTATTAGGCTTTCTTTAAATTATTGTATATATAACCCCTTCAGTCCGGTGATATCTATCTATCTACATCTATCTATCCATCTATATCTATCTATGACCACAAGACTTAATCCTATAATGGTTGGCCACAAACAAATTGCCTCCACATTGCTCTATTCTCTGCGATTTGACTCCCCTCCTACCAACTCACACTCCTTTCTCTCATATATTTCTCCATTCGATTCCTTCATCTCATTCTTGGTCTCCCCCTCCACCTCATTCATATACACTCCTAGTCAGTCTCTCATTCTCCATCCTCTCCATATAGCCAAACATATGCTTCACATTATTCTTGCTACTCTAGATGTTTATATGCAGCTTAGGACAGACTCCAAACTGGCGAGGTTAGATACAGTATAACCTTCATTAATCCCTTTACTATACCCGGGTGCAGTGGTGAGTGCTGGCCACTATCATCCACTCACTTGATGTAGTGCTGCCTACTTCCTCTTTCATTCATCATTCCCTTTTTGTGTCTGCCTCATTATCACGCACTCACAACGTAGTGCTGCCTACCTCTTCCTTCACATGTCATTCCCTTTTTGTGTCTGGCCCTTCTCTTCCTGATTTTCCCATCCTTCCTGTTGCTTTTTATTACTCTTCTTTCCACTTCAGGTGGCTCTACACTGAGTGACAAGCCTACTGGTTTCCTGTAACCATGGAAACTCTTTACAATAGTGGGTGGTAACCATATAACCAAATACCAGCCTGCTATGGCGTCCCTGTTAACTGGATGCAGATGCAAATTCCGTCTGGCAACCCAACCTACATACTCTTGCCCGCACCTGGCAGTGGCAAGGTGCTGTCCACTGCAAGGAAACATTGGTTCATCGCATGGGACGGCCCTGGGGAGTTGCTTGTTTGCGATTGATAGGTCTGCTCAACCAGACAGACCAGGGTTATTCAACAACTGTTCACGAGTAGACTTTAAACTGAATAAAATGGTCTTGAGATACCATGAACAAAATTTTAAGTACATCAATGGACTGAAGGGGTTACAGCTGTCTTAAAGTACAGTGTGGTGTACACATGGCAAGAATAACACTGACAATGGCACTGGATTGAAGGGGTTACAGCTGTCTTAACTAATACGATAGGAGATAACCAGGCAGCTGTTGATCTTTCAATAATTTCTCTCTCTTCCATGTCTTGCAACATTTCAGCGATCACCTGTTTAGCTTGTTCAGGGTATCGATAGATCAGTCCACGGCTGGGCTGTGGAGATGCTACTTTATGTGAACGGGGAGACCGCTGATGATTCCTAGTTCTCCTTTTTCCAAAATGAAGAGGGGATCGTGTTGCAGAATTACGTTAGCTAATTCTTCTTGTTGAGCTGAAGCTAAGTGAGGCCATGTCTGTTCGTCAATTAGCTTTCGGAGTCGTTGAACACGAGTTCCGCTTTCATCAGTTCAATCACTGGTAGGGATCAGGTCATTATGAATTTTGGTAACTGAGATGACTGTACTTACAGGAGGGTCGTCAATAATTTCATAGGAGCCTAGAATGGTACCTATCCGAAACAGTTTATCTTGTTTGGCTCTATTATTGAGGGGTAAATAGACTAGGCCCTCTGAATTCACTTGTAATATGTAAGGGTGACTATTATGACTGAAACGCGCTTGTGGGTAGAACAGTAAAGTGGTTTTAGGCTCCTCACTCACTGGCACGGCAATGAATTTGGTTTGATATGGGGTGAGTCTCTCTACTGTTACGAGATTAATTTGCTTCAGCTGTTGAGGGTTCCTGACGGCTCTGATAGGCGTGGCCTGGACTCGCTCAACTTTTCCTTTCCGCCGCGGAACATAGTTTACGACGTACGGGGCTCCCCCCCACATCAGCGCTCGTTGCGCACCATTCCAGATCAACGGAGATTGTCCGAGGACATCACATTCCAACAACATTTCAGTAGTCAAGTAGGCGTTCGGGACGACTGGACACCACTGTTGATGAACTTTCTCATCTCCCACTCTGATATCTACTTTGACCATACCCAGGATACGGAGTGGCGCTCCTGTGACTCCCTGTAATCTCGGTGGATTTCTCCTCGTGTTTATTTCCATTCCTAACCGCTTTGCGGTGGCCTCTTTAAGTAAGGTATATCCACTCCCTGTATCAACTACAGTTTCCACTATCTTGTTATTCACGCTGACACTTATTGTGGGCGATGTTATACCTGCAGTTAGTCAAATAGACTGATGGGGGAACTTTGTTTGAGTGGCGGTCTGCCTCACATTTGGACTGGGTAGGCGAAATCTGTTATTGCTCTGTGTCGCTGCGCTGTGGTTTATGCGACCTGGGCAATCATTACTGCCTCTATGACATCCAACCTATGGCAATCAAAACAGTGGCCTGGTGGTGGTTTGGCCCAACATTCTTGCAACGTGTGTGAACTCTTCAGACAATGACTACAGTATTTTCGCCTCGGTGTTACAGGAATAGATTGTTTTTGATTGAGTTGTTCTAAATTTGTTTTCAAATCCCTTAATTGAGCTCTCAATTCAGTCACTTCCTTGTCTGACTCGGGTTGACGGTTATCATGGGATGGTCTTGGTGGAGTATCAACTACATTTGTATTTGAGGGATCTTCACTTTTATTGTCCCTATCAGGCATTGCATTAACTCTGGTGGTGTACCTCTCTTCGAGAAGCTGCCTTTCATTTTCGATCCTGTCAGTGAATTTACGGAGTGGATATCCGTCATCAAGGTAACCTTCCAATTTTTCCCTAGACTCGAGCGGAAGACCATACCACAGTTTCTTCTTAATCCGTTTATCTCGTGAGGGAAACTTTTCTTTTGGAAACTTTGTTTCGAGAGCCGCATGCTTACACATGAACCTATGTACAAATGCCTGGGGTGATTCTTCCCAGTCATAGGTCATGTTCTCTAGCTCTTGCCAAGCTCGATCTACACTCATCTCGATGGTAAACTCCGCACTCAAGAATTTTTTTAGCTTGGGCCATGACGGTGCAAAATGCTTCTTTTGATAATTATGAATGAACGTGGCCAATTCGGAACCCATTCGACTTTTGGCAACCTGGATTCTGGTTGCGTTACTGTTATGAGTTTGTTCCACCGCCTCACAAAACATTTTGAGGCGAGATGTAGCTTCTATCCCTTGAAGCTGATTTAATTCCAAAATTGGGATATTGCGCGGTTTTGTGAGAAAGTGATGTGATTTCATAATGTGTGAACAAGGGGTCGAGTGTGAAAGCAACGTTCTGTTAGTAGTACCGAATTGTTCTTCCGCCTCATCCAATTGAATGGTTACATGATCTCTCCCCACTTGCGACGGACGATCAGCTTCCGGCTGTGACTGAGCAAACAACTGTCCATACAGAGACATGGTAACCCTAATTTTCTATTCTTACTCACATAAAAAAAGGAAATTAACTTTTGAAATGTTGTCTCTCTTTATAACATTCTCACTCTCTTGGCTATTCACTTCCCTTCACTTTCTCACCAACGCCACTAATTGGGGAACGATGAATATCCCACTGCTATTGCCACCAGTGTAACGGTAAGAATTTTTTCTTCCACCGTTATTGTTCAATCCCACCGGTATGACACCAGTGTAACGACGGGTTTTGAGATCTTTCGCCGTTTGTTATTGTTCCATCAGTGTAATGTTAGGATTTATAATCTCACCGGTTGTTGGTACTGGTCAACTTACCCATTGATAATACAGATGGTACTCGACTTAGTCTCCCCTCCTTGGTTAATAGAAAATTCACTTCAATAAAACAAAAGGGGGAGGGGGTGGTGTTTTGACTTGGTATGGTAGATGATAATTGTTTAAGATAGTTTTGGTAGCATTTGTAGTTTTTGGCCGAGTCGAGATTAAGTCAGTACCACGTGTGGTCGTCGTTCCCTAAGCGAAGGAATCTTGAATTGGAAGGGGAGTGAGTTAGGCATGAGAGGACATAATTCCCTTGATTGGGTATAAAAAAAAGTGGCATATACTTTACTCTACTTTAATAATTCTATACTGGTTTTCAAAATACATTTTTAATTACATGACCTTTAGTCATATGGAAGAGGGTTGTACATTAAAACCATGGTTTGGGTGATCATTCCTACAACATTGTCACCAGGCGAAACAATTTGGTACATACAAGCGATTTCTGAGGTCATCGTACCTTACTTTTTTTTTGTCAGTTATTCTTGGGCTCGACAGTGGCCTCAAGACAGGTACAATTTTACGAGCTTGAGTTGTCTTTTCGGGCTGGCATAGCCTCGAACCAATAAAAATAATTACTCGTGTTCTATTTCGTCCGTATAGTATACTCTCATCATGCAATTCTCTATAATTCACAAACACTATCAATTCATAATTATTAATAGTTCATAATCATCATTACTACATAATCACCAAAAATGCATAATCACTCGGGCTTGTGTAGCCTCGAGGAACAACTCAAAATCCCATAATCACTAAGAATACATAATCACTCGGGCTTGTTTAGCCTCAAGGAACAACTCAAAAATCACATTATTGCTCACAACCATTAAGTTCCCTTCCACGCTCCTAATTTTCTAACATATTAATATAAGAGAAAGAAAACAGTTAATGGATTTGAATTTCGTCTTTCCATTACAAGATCACATCACTTTCAAATGTCTATTCCTTATATACAAAAAAAAAGAAGTTCACTTGATAGATCAATGATACCATTTCAACTACATTTGGTTTATAAAATAATTCATGGGTAATGTAAGTGTGTATGTAGACGAGTCTATGGACAATACCATGGGAAGGCCTCGTGCTCACTCTGACGTCGCCGGTGTCTGGGAACTGAACCAACGTCCATAACACACGATGTCTGAGCAGCGAATCCTGCGTTAAGCTTTTAACAATATTACTTCATATGGTTCACGCCAAGTAAGGATTAAACAAGAAAAAGAGGGGGGGGGAAGGAGGAATGTGGACAGCTCACCTGAACCAACGTCCATTACACACGATGTCTGAGCAGCGAATGGGCCTCCCCGGGTACGCCAGAGACGCCACTGCTAGATCAAATGAGTTGGTGTTTTTGGAATATGGTGGGTTTCAATTCTCTTCACAATTTATTTAGCAGTGTACACATGACGCCAGGACTTTTGATTGGATTGGGGAAAATTTGGGATTCAATCCTTACTTAATTTAGATACTGAATTTACCACTATCCCGCCTTGAATTTGGGGCAGCTTATGCCATCTAGTGACGGCTAAGGCAAGCGGGACTATTAAGTCCTCACAAATGACATTATTTAGGCCTTTTTGACTGTTAATCTTACATATTTCGGTTCTAGCAGCTTTATTAGTAAGCATTTCACAGCTAGGATACAGAGAGATTTGTATATCCATCATTACTCTGTTTAAGGTTTAAACCTGGTGCCCAACAACGACGCACAAATAAGGAGAAAAGCTGCGCGCATCTGTTATTCATTACTCGACCAGACGGAGGAATTCCCATAGCTCAACATCTACATTTACATCACCCAATGCATAGATACAGAGATGCATACATATAAAAATAAAGTTAACCCTACATCAATCATTAACACATGAATTACTACTTAGGACAGGAATTTATAGACTAGTATTCAGGTTACACCCTATCTAACTTAAAAATTACAGTACTTCTAAACACATACATGAATACTAAATTTTTGACACTACATTTCGTTCATCCGATAATGACAGGAATTTAAACCTTACGTATTTACTCATATAATGTAAGGCTTAAATTGCCATGTTAATATGAATTAATGGACGTCCAAAACCACACATAACCTGTGTTAACAATAAATAACCATATGCCCTTGTATAACACAAGGTCCAAATTGCAGTGTATATGTCACATAACACGCAAAATTAATGATATAGGTGGCAGGTATACCGAGGTATTGTATGTTTATACAGAGGCGTATGGTACTACTAACATGATCAATACCTGACGGATCATTTCATCATTATCTGAGTTTATGTTGGTTAACAAAGGGTGGGACTGGGAGATGAGAGGGTAAAAGAGACTTTGTGGAGACAGGAACCCATTGAGTAGGGTGCTGGAAGTGGGAGACAGAATGGATGAGAAAAGACATATCTTTCAACAGATGTTCACTATTCTATACTTATTTGTGACAATATAATACAGGACGTAAGTATATAGACAATGACCCATATTACGAGTACATTGTACGTCTTCTTTCATTTTTGTGCCTTTCTCATGTGTTGTGGATAACAGCACAGTATTACTCATTAAACGCCTTTAAATACTTACCCCGTGCTGGTTCTGATTGTCTATAAAACAATCATGTCACATTTTAACATCGCCAATTTTGGTCATTCCACATCTATCCAACAATGCTTACATTGGGGTTGGGGGAGGGGAGGTGGGTGTGGGGGTGTTCGATCGCCTGGTTGCTCATTGGCCGCGACTCCAGCTACTGAGGGGAGATATTAGTGCTTTCGGCTGTACATAGATTTATCTAAGGCCTATTTGCAGTCTTTTTTTGCAGTTGAAAGGTAAGAATAAACACATCATTTAGTAAGTAGAGCATTTGTTGAGAAAAAGAGTCATCTAGACCCACCTGTATGTTATTGTGTATGAGTATGCGGCAGAACAATGCTGTATATTTAACAATCCTTGTTCGATAAAAGCCCAACGCCTAGGATATTACTGAACAGCATGGTGTTTGGCTTTAATGTCAAGGGTTTGGTCCCAATTAGTTGGTTATATTGAGGGTGCTTTGTATGATGAGAGGGCTGTTCACCTTGATAGTTGTACAGCAATACAGGGCTTTCATTTAGTACACAATATATTGGGCAACAAGGTGCACTAGATCCTGCACAACATCTGTACACAAAAAATATTGTACATATATGTATTGTTCGTTATGGGCAGCAACTTACCTTATTGTATGACATATTGTATGACATTTTATTATGGGATAATGATGTCTAAGCACATGGTAAGTGCTCCACTTTGTAGTGAGAGTAATCTTTGTTTTCACCTTACTGGGGCAGGTCTAATGGAACACAATTTTTACAGTACTTTTGCTTCAAGTTTTCCTTTATGTTTGTCTTGGGAGTGGTTGGCGCTTTGACTTCTAGGTAGAGCACTAGCTGGGTGCTTAGATTGCTAATGTCAAGCATGTCATGAAAAATATTGGACAAAAATCAAGTAAGAGATGTCATCCTTAATAGCATTAGTACATGATACGTTTCCAGTATGCATTTTTCACTGGCATGGTGTATTTTTTCACCCAAATTACCATGTACTAGGAGATGTGCATTGTAATAGGAACGGGTTACATTAAAAATAAATGCATCATAATACGAAGGCAAATAATCAGAGGGTATGATGGAGCTTAGCAGAAGGACAAGATATGATAAAGTTTTAATGACTGTCAAAGAAAAAGACCTGGGACTCTGTTGAAAGTATATTCATTCATGCATTCATCATCTAATCTTGTGTTGTCCCATGAGGAGCGTAGGAACACGGGACAAGGGAAGTTGGTACTGGCATTTAAGATGAGAGTGACCAGCCTCACTCATCCCTGAGTGGCATTACGTGAGCAGTAAACTCCAACCACTCCTTGTATATAAACCTGCACTGGCTCAGTCTGATTGGAGCACTTTAAGTACACTAAACCACCAGGTGCCATAATTTGGTTATATGTACAGGAAACCATTTGGCTTGTCACTCAGTGTAGAGTCACCCTTGGACAGAAGGAAGAGGAATTCAAAGTATAACTATGTTGTTTTTGAGGTAGGATGTGATGATCATTTATGATGTCTGGATCCCACCCATTGGTGGTGGGTGGGAGCACTCACCATCCACTCACTTCTTGATGTAGTGTTGCTTTGGGTGTCTGACCTTTCCTCTTTTCCTTGCACTCTCTTCTGTCTTTCCTTCATTCTTTCCTCTTCGTTCTGCTTATGGGTGATTCTACACTGAGTGACAAGTCAAACGGGTGGTAACCATATAACCAAATTATGGCGCCTGGTGGTTTAGTGGGTAACTAAGGTGCTCCAATTGGACTGAGCCGGTGTAAGTTTATATCCAAGGAATGGTTGGGGTTTATTGCTCACGTAATGCCACTCAAGGATGAGTGAGGCTGGTCACTCTCATCTTAAATGTCAGGACCAACTTGCTTAGCCCCAGGCTCCTATGCCTCTCATGGGGCAATGGTGGATTGGATGATGGATGATGCCACTGATAGGTATTCAGAGTGTGATCTACTATGACACATGATGTGCTCTGCACATATTATGATGGGACAGTCATTCACAATGGGATGGCATCACAAATAAGGATTCAGATTGTGATTTTAATCTGCCCCATGCCAGTGCTGTTTTAAAACGGCATTACGCAACTGCGCACTCAGTGCCAGTGCTGTTTTAAAACGGCATTTAAAAAAAAAAAAATCATGGAGAGTGCAAGTTTCAAACTAGGCGCTCAAAAATTAGTGAGGATGTACGTCAACTCTTCCACCACCTTGCCTCAGGCTCTCAGGCCTATACACCCACATGCTGAGTCATCGCCCTCCCTCAGCCTCACTCTGCTTGTACCACTCATACTGTTCAGTCATGTCTTGCCGCAGTTTCTCAGACGATGAGATTCAGGAGCTCCTGAAGGTGCCCTACACTGGTGAAAGCATAAGGATCATGTGCAACCGGAAGAGGAAAGTACTAGTGAGGAGGAAATACCCACACCAAGGAAATCCAGGTATGTGGGGTATGCTAGTACTTGAGGGATGAGGCCATCAGCACGTCACTGCCTAGAGATATGTGATGATGAGGAGGATGCAGATGAGGAAGGTGAGGCTTCTAGTATTCCTGGGTGGCTCGGGAAGCCGAGGATTTCCCCACGTGGGGTTGGAAATGTCAGGAGGAAGAGAGGGATATTTGGGAATATTCCACTGGCCGGGGATGCGGGTGAGTCATCTCGCCTGCGCTATCCCTCGCACCCACGTGACCCAGCCTGCCCTAGCACATCAGGACAAAGTGTTCCCCAATTCCCCACACCCACTACATCTTGTGAAAGTGTTCCTCCTATTGCTACATTTCCCAGCACATCTTGTGAGTGTTCCTCCATCCCCCACACTTCCCAGCACCTACAGTGAGACTTTTCCCTCCTTCCCCACGCTTCCCCATGCTTCCCCACGACCCTTGGATGAGGGAGGTGATGATGGTGATGAGAAGGAACTGACGTGGGAATAGGAGGATGGGACTGACTTTGTTCCAGAAATCCACCTGTTCATATACGAGCATGTTGCTGGGTGTACTGAACCTGAACTAACCCTAACTTCAAGTAGGCTGGACTTCTTTAGAAATTTCTTTATTGTGAACTTTGTATTGAGAATTGTAGCCCTTACAAACGCCTTTGCTGCCTTTGAGCGTGCAGGGGCAACACAGACCCCACATACCCGGTTGTTTGAGGTGGACGTGAGCCTAAACGAGATGTACAGTATGTGTTCCTACTTTGACCAACTTGACCCTGAAACGCAAACAACACAGACAGCATGGGGAGGGTATGTTTGGTTTTTGATCACCTACGTGAGAAATTTCGTACCTCCTTTTCTCCCTACAGAGACCTCGTCATAGACGAGAGTCTTGTGACATGGAGAGGTAATATTGCCTTCAGGATATATATCCCCAGCAAAAGGTACAGGTTTGGTTTCAAAATTTTCGTGATGTGCGACTGTAAGACTGGGTATGTGCAGGACATAGTCCTGTACACAGGTGTTCAGACGGATATCGTTGAAGATCGAACCTTGGGACTGTCTGGGGCTGTAAAGATGATGATCGATGAGTACCTCCATCGTGGGCTCGTCCTGTACCTAGACAACTGGTACACAAACCCCCTTCTGGCCAGGTACCATCACCTTCAGGAGACACGTCTGTGTGGCACTGTGAAAAAGAGCTGGAAGCGCATAATGAAGGTGGGGAGGAAGCTGCAAAGGAACGAAGTTGTATTTTACAAAGCCAACAACATCCTTGCAACAGCCTGGCATCACAACAGAGAAGTCTTCCTCCTCTCATCTGTACACAGGCCACTCGTAAACCGCACCGACAGCATCGACTACAGGACAGAAGGGCGGCACCACGTCTGGAAACCAGAACCTGTCCTGGCCTACAATGTGAATATGCGACAGGTACATCAGTCGGACGCAGTGATTTCCAGCGTGGATTGTGCCAGGCCTACGATGAAGTACAAGAAACTATTCTTCCAACTCCTTGACATCACAGTCCTAAATGCTCACCTGCTCCACGCTCAGGTAACCAGCATGAAGGAGACCTTTGAGGGCTGTATTCGTGAACTGGTGTGGGAAATACTGGGGGAATACTCGGAGGAAAGGACTGCCGCTCGCCACCGCCACACCACTGCAACACCTATCTGTCTCACCGGTTGCCACTTCCCTACGATCATCCCTCCCACTGAGACTCGTCAGAATCTGCAACGAAGGTGTCATGTGTGAGCAAATAGCACCGCAAGGCCGCGTATTCAGCGGAAGGACTCTATGTATATGTGTGCACAATGCAACCTTGGTTTGTGCATATATCCTTGCTTTGAGGAGTACCACACTCTTCAAACTCTTGAGTAAGACAGTGAAAGACCCTTGTAAATATTTTCTCATAAGCGTAGGGACTGTATGTAGTGAAGTAATGTTGTTATCGTAAGTGTAAGACGATGTATTCACAATGAGACTCTCAGAAATACTCCTCCATTGTCTGTGTATACTGAAGGCATGTTGTAAATGATCTTCCGTAAGTGTAAGTGCATTACATAGTGAAGTAAAGTTGTACGTAAGTTACTGTAAATTTAAGACGAAGGATGCACAGTGAGAGAGATACGTG
This sequence comes from Coenobita brevimanus, assembly GCF_032717465.1. NCBI lineage: Eukaryota > Metazoa > Arthropoda > Malacostraca > Decapoda > Coenobitidae > Coenobita > Coenobita brevimanus. Next base: position 20,755,949 of record NC_136973.1, read on the forward strand.
ACAGGTGACAGGTGTTGCAGTACTAAGTGATTTATATGGAAAAAATAAAGATGTTTTCTGTATGAAATCAAGTGAAAAAAAAATTTATGCCTATCTTGTGAACTGAAAAGTGTAAAAAAACATTCCTAGACCTTCCCAGAGTAACTTTGGCCAGAATACCTGAGTTTACCTTCATAGAAAACGAGGTTTTCTCTCACCTTCACTGAAGCCGTCTGGAAAACCACACCTGAGGGGCGGACTGGGGACTTCCAGAATATGCACTTGTAGCCTTCGGTGAGTCTTTTAATGGTCATATTCGTTTTTTTTTTTTTACATCAAAATCTATCGTTCTAGCCTAAAAAAAAAAAAAAAATCGAAAATTGGCCGGCACTGGAGTGCCACTTTATGTCTGGGGTGTCTGGCACACAGCAGGTTAATGGCACACAGCAGGTTAAAGACAGTGTCCATGTTAAAGCAGGACAGTCCACAAAGGCTTGGTGTTAAGTAATTATGCTCAGTCAAGAGGTTACTTGTAGGAGTAGATTAATACCCAGGCTGAATACCTCACAGCCAAGGCCCCCACCAATGGAAAAAAAAAATTCAAATGAATTGATAAATGATAAAATTACAGCAACTGGCATCACACAAGACCTCATGATGGGAGCCCCTTCCCGAGGTAGGAGCCCCAATAGCTGATTTAGCCTAGTCCCCCAAAAGTTAATTTGTCCCTGATTACTTGGGCCTCATCCAATGAAAGGATGTCAGTCCTCAGGACAGGGATGATAATCCCATGATGGGATGGGATGGGATGGGTCGACCATCTGTGTCCTGGGATGGTACCAATATGTCTGCCCTCAACAGGGTAAAAAAAAATCGTGGTTAAAGGATGGGCTGCCAATCTAAAGACTGGGATTGGTGGCCAAGGTTAAGGTTCATCCAACAAACGTGGTAAGGGTCACTGCTGTAAAGATCTGGGAGGGATGCCAAAAGCTATTAGTCCATCACAGGGCTGAAGCAATGTTCCTGCATCCAAACCAACCCAAGGACATCCCTGAGGTGTTCACAGGCCAGGAGGTGGAGGGAAGCCTAGAAAACCATCCCAGGGTAGCAGTGGCCAAGCATGGCAAAAATGAGATGGTGGCATCCACCATGTGGTTATGCCATGAGACGGTTATCCACCCCATCTTTAAGCCATATGTTGGTGCTCTCCAGCCTGTGGTTTAGCCACATGTTGGTGCTCACCAGCCTGTGGTTAAACCACATGATGGTGCTCTCCAGCCTGTGGTTTAGCCACATGATGGTGCTATCCAGCCTGTGGTTAAACCACATGATGGTGCTCTCCAGCCTGTGGTTAAACCACAAGATGGTGCTCTCCAGCATGTGGTTAAGCCACATGATGGTGCTATCCACCCTGTGGTTAAGCCACATGATGGTGCTATCCACCCTGTGGTTTAGCCACATGATGGTGCTATCCACCCTGTGGTTAAGCCACATGATGGTGCTCTCAAACCTGTGGTTTAAGCCACTATGATGGTGCTCTCCAGCCTGTGGTTTAGCCACATGTTGGTGCTCTCCTGCCTGTGGTTAAGCCACATGATGGTGCTCTCCAGCCTGTGGTTAAGCCACATGATGATGCTATCCACCTTGTGGTTAAGCGTTGGTCACATTAAGATATATTCAATTAATAACAATCACAGAAGCAATAGCAAGAGAATGAAATTCCCGAAGATAGTCACATGAATAGTTCTGTCGAGGCAAAAAAAGAAAAATATATCCCGGTGAGTGCCAGACGAATGATGGCTGTTCTTTCTCTTAAATTTTACTAATGCAGGCGTGAGTGTGGAAAAAGAAAAAAAGTGAACACCAGGCAGGATGCAGCAAATCTGGCTATGTCAGTGATTAAAAATGTGGAATATGACTAGAAAACATTTGTGGATGTGTAAGTAGCTTGCCAGAAAGAGATGTGAGTGCATCTGTTATGAAATGTTCAGAGAACTTAATTTGGATGAACCAGAAGCCATGAGGCTGTGGATATGACTGAGTAAAACCAAACAGCTTCATGTATTGTCTTGTTTCTCGTATTATTGACAAGTAGGATACCAAAGTGGGGAAGTCTGTGTCCGTGAAGGTGCAGCAGGCTTAGATGTAAGCAATAGCTGGTCAAACCAACATCCGGTGTATACTCCCTGCATGCATTTCAAATTATTTGTGTATTTCATCCATAATAGTATTGTTATATTATGTACTGATTCAGCAAAAAAATGAGCATTACAACTCTTTTAATGCATAGAACATTAGTAAATTTGACTCTAATTAAGGCGTCTTCTGTTTTACTCATTGATAGATTATGGGTCATTGAACTGTAATTAAGGCCTTTTCTGTTTGTACTCATTGATGGATCATGGGGCAGATCCTGATCCGGTTCGGATTTGAACCCAGATTTTGCTCCCCTAGTTTGTGATAAAAGAACAATAACTGGTGGTAAGGCTGATTTTACCTGTGATGGTTTTCCATAGCTCTGCATTGCCCTGCTTACCATAGATGATGATGATGGTGATGATGATGATAATGATGATGATGAATTAAACTGCAACTAATACAGCATTTTTGCTGTGTGCAATATGATGACAGTTATGAGGTAAATGCCATATGTAGAGTGTATACCTTATGTGGAAGTGCATCAAGGAGATGTGGAAGCTCATCAAGGAGACACAAAATCATCTTATTTTGACCCTCTCCTCCTTCTTTCTAGTCCGTTGATTTTTTTTTTTCCTGAATGCATTTTAAAGCTTCAATGGACACCATCTTGTGTGCGAGACAGATGGACACCATATTAGAATACCGTTTTGGCACAAATTTTCCCTCATCAGTGGTGATTTTTCCAAACCCAGCTCAGTGATTGTAACATACCCTTGTTAATTCTAGCCTGCCCATACCCTGCCTAACCTAAATTTTTGTAACTTCATTAATCCAGACTGAACCTATTATAATCTAACTTTCACCATACCTAACCTAATTTTGCCTAATGCTACCTAACCTAACCCTTTTTAACCTAACCGTGACTGAACCTTACAGCATTTACCCTAACCTAACAGTTTTCCCTAATCTGACCATAATAACCCTAACCTGCTGGTTTTGGCGTATGTAAAATTGTGGCGCCATTATAATGCAGCACAGGAGGCTGGTCCATTTATCCCCCTGTTGTGTCAGTGGGATTAGCTTAGTGGTTTATACTTTCAGATGTGAGGAGCATTCTAGGAATTAAGTGTTATGCTGTAGGATTAGGCTAATGTTTTAAGTCTGGAGATGTGAAAAAGACATTCCAGAAATTCAACGTTATGCTGTAAAATTAAGTTAATGGTTTATGTCTGGAGATGAGGAACATTCTAGAAATTATAGGTTGTGCCTTGGGATTAGCTGAGTGGATTATATGTGGATTTGTGAGGAACATTCTAGAAATTAAGTGTTATGGCATAAGATTGAGGCTAATGTTTTATGTCTGTTGATATGAAGAACATTCTAGAATCATGGACATGTCTTACCTTAGGAATTTGTGCCTGCCATTATTCTTATTATTATTATGTGTTGTTGATTTGAGTGCATTATTACGTGGGAAAATGTGAGTTCTCTCCCAGGCTGTAAAAAATCCTGTGTTGTTCCGGAGATGGAGTCACGGGGGGAGGGGGAGGAGTTATATAAAGGGACCATTGAGCCTGCTATATCCGTGTGTGGACGGCAGCCAACAGAGGGGAGTACAGGGTGGTGAGTAGTCAGTCAGACAATGAGTGTTAATCAGTGAAAGACAGAGTAGTCAGTCAGTTAATGGACAATGAGTATTAGGGAGTGATGACGAAGGTAGTGTGAGAGAGAAAAGCCACCGTGTTTTGCAAGTGTACCTCAGCTGTGACTGGAAGGAATGAAACCCCGAAATGTTCAGTGGCCTTTGATTAATGTCCTGGCTTGTGTACTCATTGTTCTTGACATACCAACAAACTCTGCAGTGCACAAATTGGTGTCAGGAGTGGCATACGTTTTGAGAGACAAGAGACGAACCGACAGGTTGCCAAAACAGTGGACGTATCTTTGGCAGATATACTTGCAGTGTTATGAGCACAGCAAGAAGAACAAAAGAATGATATACTTGCAGTGTTATGAGCACAGCAAGAAGAACAAAAGAAAGATATACTTGCAGTGTTAGGAGCACAGCAAGAAGAACAAAAGAAAGATATACTTGCAGTGTTAGGAGCACAGCAAGAAGAACAAAAGAAAGATATACTTGCAGTGTTAGGAGCACAGCAAGAACAAGAGAAAGATATACTTGCAGTGTTAGGAGCACAGCAAGAACAAGAGAAAGATATACTTGCAGTGCTAGGTGCACAGCAAGAACAAACACCTTTGACTCTGTTACACACTTGCTGACTTTATCCTCCATTATACAGGACACCTCTTGCCTCATCTCTCTTAGCTGGTCATTTATTCTCTCTACCTTACTGTATGCCAACTCTTGTTGCTTCAGTTTCCTCATCTCCTCACACAGCTGATGAAGGTGCTGTCTGCCCACTCATCTCCTCACACAGCTGGTGAAGGTGCTGTCTGCCCACTTATCTCACACAGCTGGTGAAGGTGCTGTCTGCCCACTCATCTCCTCACACAGCTGGTGAAGGTGCTGCTGGTGCTGTCTGCCCACTTATCTCACACAGCTGGTGAAGGTGCTGTCTGCCCACTCATCTCACACAGCTGGTGAAGGTGCTGTCTGCCCACTCATCTCCTCACACAGCTGGTGAAGGTGCTGTCTGCCCACTCATCTCCTCACACAGCTGGTGAAGGTGCTGTCTGCCCACTCATCTCCTCACACAGCTGGTGAAGGTGCTGTCTGACTCATCGCTGGTGAAGGTGCTGTCTGCCCACTCATCTCCTCACACAGCTGGTGAGGGTGCTGTCTGCCCACTCATCTCCTCACACAGCTGGTGAAGGTGCTGTCTGCCCACTCATCTCCTCACACAGCTGGTGAAGGTGCTGTCTGCCCACTCATCTCCTCACACAGCTGGTGAAGGTGCTGTCTGCCCACTCATCTCGTCACACACAGCTGGTGAGGTGCTGTCTGCCCACTAGCTGGTGAAGGTGCTGTCTGCCCACTCATCTCCTCACACAGCTGGTGAAGGTGCTGTCTGCCCACTCACCGGTTCCTCTAGTTTTGCATAGTGTTGTGCTGGAGCTTCTTTTTGTTCTTCCTGATATTTCTTTTGTTCTTCATAATTTTCTTTGTTTTAGATATTGACAGTGTTCTTGCTGTGCTTTTATATATTTATTTTGTTCATATATCTATCTATCTATCTATCTATCTATATCTATATCTATCTATCTATTTATCTATCTATCTATCTATCTATCTCTCTCTCTCTCTCTCTCTCTCTCTCTCTCTCTCTATATATATATATATATATATATATATATATATATATATAATATATATTGCTGTGCTTCTTAATATTTTTTTTTCATTCTTCATATTTCTTGGTGGTATGTGGTGGTGACCATCATCCACTCACTTGATGTAGTGCTGCCTACTTCTTCCATCACCTTTGTCATTTTTTTCTATGTCTGTCCTCCTTTCTTCCTATTTCTCCCATCTTTCCTGTCCATCCAACCATCCACCCATCATTCAATCCTATATTCCCCATGAGCATCGTAGGAGCCCGGGGCTAAGAAAGATGGTCCTGACATTTAACATGAGAGTGAGTAGGCTCTCTCATCCGTGAGTGCCATTACATGAGCAATAAACCCCAACCACCCCTTGGACATAAACCTACACAGGCTCAGTCTGACTGGAGGACCTTAATCACCCACTTAAACATCAGGCGCCATCTTTCCTGTCACATTTTACTATTCTTTCCTTTTCAGCTGGCTTTACATTGAGCTACAACCCTACTGGTTTCCTGTAAGCCAGGAAACCCTTTACAACACTGAGTGGTAGCTGTATGACCAACCCATATGTGTTCCCTATGTGTCAACAAGTGGGTTGGTGGAGGTTCAGTACCCCTCCCCTTAAAACAACTAAAAAACAAACGGCCATTCCTTGCAGGCCCATTGCATCAGGCTATAGATTGTTTGTTTCATTTATAAGGGCTCCAACATGCTTGCACGCATCAGCCTTGGTCATCTGATGGCGGCTGTCCATGCTTCTCAACAGGGTTGACAAAAAAACAATTTTATTTAATGTTCTATCTATCTATTGCCAGACACGTTAATCCCATACGGGGTGGCCACAAACAAATCGCGTCCACGACGCCCTATCCCCCTCCGTTTCACTGCCTTGCTCCCAGTTCACACACCCCTCTCTCATATACCTCTCCACTCCATCCCTTCATCTCATCTTTGGCCTTCCCCTCCCTGTCTCCCCCTCCATCTCACTCACATACACTCCTCGTCAGTCTCTCACTCTCCATCCTCTCCACATGATCAAACTATCTCAGTGTGTTTCTCCTAACGCATCCTATCAAATCCACATCCACACCACAACGCTCCTTCACATCCTTATTTGACAGTCTGTCTCTCCATGTGACTCCACATGCTCCAAACTCATTTCCACTGCTCTCACTCTTGACTTCTGTTCCTACAACAAGGTCCAAGCTTCACTTTCATACGTTAGAATTTGTATCACAATACTGTCACATTGTAACTTTTTCACTTCCATGTTCAATTCCCTGTTTCTTATCACTGCCTTCAAAGAACCAGCAACCTTTCTTCCTTGTTGCACTCTTTCAAGCACTTCACCCTCCAAACTTCCATCCTTACTCATGACACTACCCACATTTTCCACTTCCTCCTCATCCAACCTCATTGTACATTCACTGACTTCAGTTCTATCGGAGACCGACATTCACCTTTAGATTCCGTTTCTTACACACTCTCCCAAACTCATCCACCAAGCCTTGCAGCTCCCCTTCGTCTTCACATAACAACACAGTATCATATGCAAACAACAGTACAGAGAGTTTTCAAACACTGCCCTCTCTCATTAGGGCCACTCAAACATTCACTACCCTACCTTGTATCTCTTTTATTACTCCATCCATATACAGATTGAACAAGGATGGAGACTTGACACATCCTTGTTTCAGTCCAACCTTCAAATAGTAAAATTCACTCAGTTTACTGTTCATACGCACTGCAGCCTTAGCACCCTCATACATACTTTTCACGGCATTCATCAACTTCCCATCTACTCCATATATTCTTAATACTTTCCACAATCCTTGTCTATCCACCCTGTCATACTTTATGCTTTCTCCACATCCATGAAGGCCGCATACAACTTCTTTCTCTTCTCTAGAAACATTTCCACTAAAGATCTAAGAATGAATATTTGATCTACACAACCTTTTCCCTTCCTAAATCCTCCCTGTTCTTCTCCAACTAATTCCTCTGTTATTTCCTTAACTCTGTCAATAAGTATCCTACCATATACTTTCCCTGTTACACTAAGAAGAGAAATGACCCAAAGCATACCACGCACTTCTTTTTCCCCTTTTCCTTTGTACAGGGGAATAATTATACCTGACTTCCATTCCTCCGGAACTCTATCTTCCTCCCAGGCCAATCTGCACATCTTCCACATCCATTCTACTACTATTTCTCCCCCATGCTTCAGCATTTCACCTCACACTCCATCAATTCTTGGGGCTTTCCCCATTTTGACTTTCTTCATTGCTTCCACAACTTCCACCCTACTAATTTGTTCCTGTCTTCTCACATCCCTCCGTCTCCCAGCCATTCCCCAGCCTTATACTCGCATTACTTTCATTATCTATGTTCAACAATTCCTTAAAGTGTTCTCTCCATCTGCTCACTTTTTCTCCTTTCTCCACCAGTAATCTACCATTTTTATTTTTCACTCCTCGACTAACTTCTTTGCCACCCTGTCTAATTTTCTTTACTTCCTTCCAGAACATTTTCTTACATTCCCTCCACTTTACCTTATTGTTATTATTTTTGAGCGAGGTAAACAAAGTAGATGGTCATTATTTTTGTACGAAATGTATCTGTGTCTGTCTGTGTCAAAAACTCAAATATCAGAAAGTATTGATTGTAGAAGGAAAAGTTATTAAAAAAAGTTGTTTAGAGTCACAACGTGAGTTCACGTGTCACTCGACCAGCACTGGGATTCATTCAGGATGGATACATAATAGTCAAGTTTACATCTAACAGTATTATTACAGTCTACCTGGCTCACAGATGACGGGTGGTCTTGTTATCATTTTGCAAACTGAAGATCCTTAACCTTTAATGCATACTTTGTGGCCTAATGTTGGCAGATCAGTGGGTGGATTTGACTTGTAACCAAGGAGACTCATTTGTAGCTCATAAGTAAGTTCCCTCAAGTGAAAGCAGATTGATTATATGGCTTTGTTAATAGCAATAAAACTTTTTTCTTCAACGTTTCTACTCTAACCTATTAATGTTTAGCCTGCTTCATTCCTCCATACAGATACCAGTTACAGATCTCCCCTCTCCCCGCCATTTGGTTCTGTATCTTGCAAAACGAAGGCCTTTTCCAACGTTCTCCACTCGAAACTATTGGTTGTAAGTTTTTACCATCCCTACCCAGCATTTATACAGAGTTCCTCCTCTGATTTGGTTATCTGCCTCTTCCTGTTTACCTATTGTCCTATTCCTATCCACCTTCTCCTTTCACTTCATCCCAGTCCACCTCTTCTTTCTTTCCGTCTCAATCGATCTCCTTCTGTCACTTCATCGCTTCCTGTTTCCTCTCACTTCATCTTTGCCTACTTTGTACTATAACACCATCTGTTTCTCTGTCTCTTCATTCCTTACTTTTCCCTGACACCATCTGTTTCTCTGTCTCTTCCTTCCTTACTTTTCCCTGACACCATCTGTTTCTCTGTCTCTTCCTGCCTTACTTTTCCCTGACACCATCTGTTTCTCTGTCTCTTCCTGCCTTACTTTTCCCTCACTCCATCTCAGTTCACACCTTCTATCTCTTCCTCCTTCCATACATCACTGCTGGCTCTCTGTCTCTTCCTACCTTCTTTATTCAATCGTTCTATCTCTACCGGTCACAAAAAGGACTTTGTAGTTACTTGTAGAGAAGTTTGTTGTTTAGTTCTCACTCTCGATTTCTTGTAGTAGGAATTAAAGATGAATACAAGGAGTTGATCTTCATTTATTATCTTCACAGAAATCTAAGTTGAGCAGGGTATGTCTTACAGAGACAATATAATAAGTAAGTCTAGTTGAGCCCCTCTTCTCTTGTTCACTCTCTCCACTACCTGTTGGTTCAATCGCTAGCCTCCTTCTGAGCTCTCCTAAATTCTGGTGAAACAGGGGTCGTGTCACGTGTGTTACACTGTGGTTGGAAAGTTCCAGAAACCTGTGTGTGAGTATGTGTGTATGTCACTAGGCTTTGTTCCCCTGCTATCTCGCTGACACACTACCTACATCATATCCTGACATTGCTACTTCCTAATCTGTCGTCAGCATTTCCTCAGTTAACTTGCAAGATCATTTCCCTTTCCCAGGCTCGCATGGAGCTGTCTATCTATCTATTTATCTATCTATCTATTATGATTTGTAATTATAATATGGACTCATAACATTGCTCGGCCATGCCGCTCCAGGTCCTCCGACAGCAATTATCATTGACATATGCTAATCTATTAGTACATAATATTGATTATAATATTGTATACATATAATATTCATAGTAAATTGCAATGATCAAGTAATATTACATTTTAAACAAGTTGTATACATAATTGAACAAATGCCATGGTTGTTGTATGACATTTTGTAAGATGTGTATGTATAACAGACATACGCATATAATTGTGCAATGGTAATACTGCTAGGTTATTACATTACATATTGAGTTATCCCTTTAGTAATGTCTAATATTTCACCTAACTTGTAAGATGATTCTGGTAATACAGAATTGTGGTAATACATAATTGTAACATTGTGAATTGTTACATAATTGTATTGTAATTGTTACATTGTAGTAACATTGTAGTAATACATAATTGTAACATTTTATGAATTGTTACATAATATTGTGGTAATGCATAATTGTGTTGGCCTTATAATTATAGTTACACTTTGTTAATGCAACTGTTACATAATTGTGTTGGCCTTATAATTGTAGTTAAAGTTACATAAAAGTTACATCTTGTTAATGCAACTGTTACATAATTGTTACATATTGTTTGTAGTTACATAATTGTAGTTAAAGTTACATAAAAGTTACATCTTGTTAATGCAACTGTTACATAATTGTTACATATTGTTTGTAGTTACATAATTGTAGTTAAAGTTACATAAAAGTTACATCTTGTTAATGCAACTGTTACATAATTGTTACATATTGTTTGTAGTTACATAATTGTAGTTAAAGTTACATAAAAGTTACATCTTGTTAATGCAACTGTTACATAATTGTTACAAATTGTTTGTAGTTACATAATTGTAGTTAAAGTTACATAAAAGTTACATCTTGTTAATGCAACTGTTGAATAATTGTTACAAATTGTTTGTAGTTACATAATTGTAGTTAAAGTTACATAAAAGTTACATCTTGTTAATGCAACTGTTACATAATTGTTACATATTGTTTGTAGTTACATAATTGTAGTTAAAGTTACATAAAAGTTACATCTTGTTAATGCAACTGTTACATAATTGTTACATATTGTTTGTAGTTACATCATTGTAGTTAAAGTTACATAAAAGTTACATCTTGTTAATGCAACTGTTACATAATTGTTACATATTGTTTGTAGTTACATAATTGTAATAATTGCAGTCCTGACATTGAATCCGGTCATGCTGCGGTCGATGATATGATGTGCCATGCCACTAGCTTGTGGAGACAACCGTTTGCTTTTTGTTTCACTTATAGGAGTTTATGTGTTATTTTGGCATTTGTAGTAACACTTACACTTATTTTCATTTGTTTGTTATGTGATCTTACTCTATTTTTTTTTTTTTTTTTTAGTATGTATTGATTTTCTATAGTTTGTTTTTCTTCGTTTATCTACCTTTTTTTTTTTTTTTCGGTGTTGTTCATGGTTGCATAATTGCTGGTTAATTCCCTTGGGACCTTTTTTTAAGGTTTAGTTTATATTGCGCAGATATTACTGAAAATGATATTATATAGCCCCATATTTTGTTATTTTATATAAAAAAATATATATATACTATATACAGTATTAACTATATACACTGACTTGTTGTTCACTTGTACCTATCGTGGGCAATATATGTGTCAGCACTGTGTGGAAATCTTTGTCTTCACGATTGTGTTGAAGATGTTCACTCTTGCTAACGTCATTTGTGTTGGCCATTTTTTTTTTCCTGGTTTTCTTTGTAATTTGATTTATCTGTTTCCACTAGGTAGCTTTAATTAAAAAATGTTTAATACAGTTCTCTTAATCGCTCACTGAGTAACTGTGATGGTATATTTCCTTTATTACTTTGTAGGTGTAATAATGTATAGCTGTATGTCTGCAACACATATTTTATGTAGGTATAAATGGTAACACTCGTTGGTAGTAAATAAATGCTATAATAAATGAATGAATATATACAGTGTAGAATATTTATTGTTGGTGATTATTTAGTGTTTGAGTTATGCAGATAATTGAAGTAAGTATGTGTATGTAAGTTGTAATTATACAGCAAGTTTTATATGTTTGTGCAGCATTTTTATGTCTATCACTGTGTATTGTATAAAGGAAGTAACTATGTAACTCACTAATTTTTACCGTGGTGGAAATGGTGTGAGTGGTGTTGCACGTGGTGATAGCGTTGTTCTTCACATGTTGATTGACGTGTTGTGGGGTGTCAGACACACGGCTTGGCGTCGTTTCAGCACACGTATGGTGACGTCGACTTCCCACACTGGTAGCTGTGGTGAGTAAATGAGTAGCGATGAGTAACTTCAGTGAAGATAAGTGAGTAAGATGGGTTGTGAATATGGACTTGGTATTTGAGTTGAGAGGTATATGAGGGAGGGGGGGGTGAGTTGGGGGGAGGGGAGTCAAATGGTGGGTGACAGAGTGACTTGGAGGCGTTTTGTCTGCGGCCACCCTTTGCGGGATTAGGGCGTCGGGCTATAGATAGATAGATAGATAGTATTTGCTTCGTTGTCTTGACCTCTTCACTCCTGCGTCAGCGGTGGAGGTTGGGTGGATGTAGCAGAGAGAGGAGGGTGAGGTCTGGTGGTTGTGAGTTGTGAGTCGTGTCTCATTCTTCGTTTGTTTGTTTTGTTTTTCTTTCTCGATGTTTTCTAGGTCCTTTTCTCTTGTGATTTACTCGTTGTGGGATGAAGACTGCCGCTACTTGTAGGAGCGTGTAGAAGATTATACAGGCGACTCGTAGAGTTGTTACTTGTAGTTGATTGTAGATGGTTGTAGTTCGTTGCGTCGTCGTAGAAATTGCAAGATTGTTTGTATCAATATATTGTTAAACTACTTGCAAGGCGTCCTGTGACCTCTTCACCTCTAAATCGGCGTGATGATCGGGGAGAAGGAGGGGGCTGGTTGGAGAGAATACTGTCAGGAGCTGGTTGTGAGTTGTTGGTTGTGAGAATTTTTTTTTTTTTTCACTCTTCATAATGAAGAATCAATTGTACACTCATGGGCTTGTATTTTGTAGGAATTCATTGTAGAACTGAAGCTAATCTTGTAGAGTGTCGCCTGCTTTTGTAGGAATTCACTGTTGATTCGAAGACGAGGTCCGAACTTTCGCTGCTACCAAATGTCACAAAAGGACTTTGTAGTTACTTGTAGAGAAGTTTGTTGTTTAGTTCTCACTCTCGATTTCTTGTAGTAGGAATTAAAGATGAATACAAGGAGTTGATCTTCATTTATAATCTTCACAGAAATCTAAGTTGAGCAGGGTATGTCATACAGAGACAATATAATAAATAAGTCTAGTAGAGCCCCTCTTCTCTTGTTCACTCTCTCCACTACCTGTCGGTTCAATCACTAGCCTCCTTCTGAGCTCTCTTTCCTAAATTCTGGTGAAACAGGGGTCGTGTCACGTGTGTTACACTGTGGTTGGAAAGTTCCAGAAACCTGTGTGTGAGTATGTGTGTATGTCACTAGGCTTTGTTCCCCTGCTATCTCGCTGACACACTACCTACATCATATCCTGACATTGCTACTTCCTAATCTGTCGTCAGCATTTCCTCAGTTAACTTGCAAGATCATTTCCCTTTCCCAGGCTCGCATGGAGCTGTCTATCTATCTATTTATCTATCTATCTATTATGATTTGTAATTATAATATGGACTCATAACATACCCACTTCTTCCTACAATCTGTCTCCGCCTTCTTCATACTCTGACTCTTCCAATGTTCCATTTCCCGTCACTGTATCGCTGTCCACCTTTTCCTGCCTTCTATTTTTTCCTCCTTTCTCTGTCTCTTATTTTTCTCATCACTCCATCTCTATCCACCTCTTCCTACCTTCAGTCCCTGCCTCCTTCTTTCTCACACTCCTGTTTCTCTGCCTCTTCCTATCCTACTCTCCTCACCACCCCATCTCTATTCACTTCTTTCTAACTTCTTTCTCTTCCTCCTTCTTTCAATCTCTTTATATGTTTCTCTGTCTCATCTTATCTTCCATTCCCCATCACTCCATCTCTGTAAACTTCCTCCTAACATCCAGCTCTTCCCCCTTCTTTCTGTCACTCTTGGTTCTGTCTCTTCCTATCCTTCCTTCTTCACCACCCTATCTCTATCCCTCTTTTCCTACTTTCTATCTCTTCTGTCTTCTATTGCTCTTGGTTCTGTCTCTCCTATCGCTACTTTTTTTTTCTATCTCTCCATCTCTACCCACCTCTTCCCACCTTCCATCTTTCCATGCCTCTTCTAGCCTTCCAACTCTGTCTAAACTCTATCACTCCTTCTCTGAGCTGCCACTCTGATATCTTCCCTGGCCATCTGATATCTCGCCTATTAGTCATGTGAGCTGTCCAAGTTCCCTTCGTCTTTTTAACGCCTTCAGGGTGCTGGGGAGGGACGCCTTCATGTGGTGGCACCGATATAATCGAGCTGCCCCACTGCCCTGTTATACAAACGCCCCTCAACCCCCTCCCAATCACCGGAAAGCAGAATGCTGAACTACATGAGCAGGAACATTTTTTATCCTGCAGTCCATTAGGTTCACATTCAGATGGATTTATTCAGCCGAGGAAAAGTCTCCCCAAAATGAATAAATCTTTTGGCAGTAGCGAGGATGTGGAAGAAATCTTAAAAGGTGAATAAAACTGCCTGATGTCAGCAAGATTCACCTACATTTTGACGTCACTGGAAAAAGTTCCATTTAGATTGAAGAGAACCACTCAGTGTTGGAAAAATAAACTTAGACTGAAGGAAAAAAATAAAGGAAAAAAGAAAAAATGAAAGATAAACTCAGGCTAAAGGAAGTATATTAAAAGAAAAAAAAAGAACAAAAGATGGAAGATAATTTGACATCTTTAAAAATCCATAAAATTCATCTGGCAGTAGCAAAAATAAACTCAAAATTAGGAAATTATTAAGAAACTACAATATAATCCAACTCCTTCTCTTTCACAAGCCCAACTCAGGAAGTTTGTGGTAAGCTTATGAGTTAATATCAAGGCCTCTGAGGAGATGGGTTTCATTGCTGGATCTAAAAACATCTTCCGCTTTCCCTTGTCACACACCTGTTCCTCAAGGTCAAACAGTATCTCGAGAAAATATCAGTCTAATGCAGTTCTAAGTCAATCACGATCACAAGAACTACTGGTATAATGCAGTTCTACGTCAACCACAGTCAGGAGAAACTGCCAGTTCAATGCAGTGGAAGGATTTAAGAATGAATTGTGACATACCTTCGTAGATAAAGAGTGACGAGAAACAGACGATACAACATAAGAAAATTATTATTATTTTTTTTTCATAGGTAAGGAATAAAAAGGAAAATACCAAATGCAGTGGAAGGGTTTAAGAAAGAGTGGGGACTTTTTTTTTTTCATAGGGAAACAGTGACAAGAAGCTACTGGTACAATAGCATGAAAAATGCATGAATGAATGGAGGGGAGGGAATGACAACAGAGTGGAAGAATATAAGGATGAATGGAGATTTGACTGAAGAGGGGGAGAATGACAAGAAACTACTGATACAATAGAATGAAAAATACAAGAATGGTTGGAGGAGAAAGGATGACAATACAGTGGAAGTATGTAAGAATGAATGAGGCTTTGGTTTAAAAGGGAGAGAATGACAGAAGACTCTCAGTACAACACAATGGAAGAATGAAAGCATGAATGAGGAATTGGTTTTACAGGAAGAGAGTAACAGGAAACTACCAATACTATTCAGTGAAAGAATGTAAGAATGAATGGAGATTTTTAGAGGAAAGAAGGAAAAGAAATTATCAATACAGCACGTTGGAGGAAAAAAAAAAATAAGAATTTTAATGTAGATAGGATTTCACTTGAAGTTTTTATTTCATAGTGACTGACTAAACTATCAATAGAACAAGAAAAGGCAAATTTAACCATTGCACTAAAAGGAAAATGTGGAGACTTTATTAAGAGTCTCGGGTGAACAAAATCGTCTGGATCAAATTTAGGCTAACTCATCGGCCCGTATTCATCGGTTAAGGAAACTCCCCAACACCTCTTTCTTGCCGATTTATTTTTGGACATGGCTGGCTAATAATGTTTTGTACGTTATTTATGCAGAGTATGGTGATATTAGAAAGATTTAAGTACCACTGAAGATGACGACGGCAAAGTGTACAAAGCAAAATACATTGCTGAGGAAGAAGTGTTAGGGAGCTTCCTTAAACGACCAGAGTACCGGCTT
This sequence comes from Coenobita brevimanus, assembly GCF_032717465.1. Classification (NCBI taxonomy): domain Eukaryota; kingdom Metazoa; phylum Arthropoda; class Malacostraca; order Decapoda; family Coenobitidae; genus Coenobita; species Coenobita brevimanus. The sequence goes on from NC_136973.1 coordinate 20,771,786, forward strand.
CAAACCAGTTGGAATAAAATCATCTAGCACTAATTATACTTGATGTTTATACGGCATGATCATCTGAACGTGAAGCTGCTGGACTCCGCTAAATCGGCCACTTTAAATGGGCTCTCCTTGAGATCATCAATCCAGGTTATATTGAAGGACAGTGTTGTGAAATTGAGGTACATGAGGTGTGTGTGTGTTGTGGTGTCTGAGCTGCATTAGACTGAGGATATATTGGATTATTTGTGAGTTGTATTTTGTTTTGATAACGAAGCTGGGAGGGGTGATGGCCACACTGTGTCTCGATGGGAAGATGAATGTCTGGTGACGGTTCATGAAGGATGCTACTTGTCTGGACGTTTTCAATGGCAATGGTGGCAATGTGTTAATGTTTTTCAAGAGTAGCCAGCAGACCCGTCGATCACAGGTAAGCAGCTGCTTCTGTGGGGCCGTTCCACAGGAAGAGCCTACAGTACAGTGCATACACCGTATTGGGACCCAGATCCCCATTGTGGGCGCCTCACCACTGTCCAGCCAAGGTTCTTCCCACGACGAGATGCAGGAAAATATAAGGTTTGGCTCCTGGGTAGACGCCGCAGCTGCTCTCCCTAAGGTACACAGTGCCACTACGTGTAGGCTCCTCGTTAGCTCCTATTGTCACGGTAAAAAGAAATAAACCGTCACGAGATTTTAAGTTACCCATCTCACTGAAAGGCATGCCCAAACCGCCATCTTCTTGAGTTATACAGGTCAGTGCATTTACCCTCCCATCTCTCTTAGCTGACGTCCAACCCCTTAGCGCTATTCTTAGGTCACTGGCTCTACTTAAGTAAACTCGACCGTCTTCAGTGATAGCGAACAAGAAAACATTACTCCATTGAAGGTTAGGGAAGGATTTGTTGTTCATGCACAGGAAGTGATGAGGAAGTTTCGATGAATGTAGAGTGGGAGGTGGAAAGTGGAGAGTAGGAATCTATCTATCTATAGCCAGAGGCCAATATCATGTAAAGGGTGGTCGTTTGTCTTTGATTTAGTGACTGCTACAGGGAGGGGCGCCAACCTTCAGCTAACCCACTTGTCGGCTTAGCACACCTAGTCTCTTGGAAGCACTTTGTACAAGAGACGTAATATGGTCTTTCCAAGATAAATCCCAGGAGAATGAAACCCCAAGTACGTTCAAGGATAATGAAGGATTGAGCTGGATATTAAACATTAGTGGGTACACCTGTGTAAGATTTTGTTGGGTTGATAGGTGTGAGAACTGAGTCTTTGATGCATTAACAACAACAAGATTACTTTTACTCCAGTCAGAGATACGAGCCAAGTCAGACATTAGGTATGCCATAGCTTCATGCCTTGTTTGTTGAAGTAACTTCTGAGATGGACGTTGCGGGAACCGAATGGAAAGGTGAAGGGTGAAATCATCAGTGTATGAATAATAATTGCACAGTACCCTGCAGACACACCCTTCACCATACTCACAGTAATGACTATATGAGTAGGCAGTCTTCCACCCCACCGCCGCCCCGTTCATCAAGTGGTGTATTCCGGGTGGATGATGAGGCAAAGTAAATAACGGTCGTGGTGTAGATAGTATAGGAATTGTAGCATCTCTCCTTTAGCGATTTATTTTGCAAATTAAGTTCTGCCTGGCATAGGAGCCTTTTCTCATCGATTTATTTTACATATTCAGTTGTAGCTGACATAGGAGACGAAATTGGTGAAGTTCCTACTCTGCATGGTACAGTAGCTTCGTAGCACCTTTTTCATAGCGATTTATTTCGCATGTTTCGTCCTAGCTGGTACAGGAGGCTTTGTAGTATCTTTTCCATAGCGATTTATGTTGCAGATTAAGTTGTACCTGGTATAGGAGGCTTAGTAGCATCTTTTCCATGGCGATTTATTTTGCATGTTAGTTCCTAATAGGCATAGTAGGCATAAATAATTGAGGTTGGTACTCTGGGTGGCATAAGAGCACCGTAGCACCTTTCCCTTTGCGACTTGTTTTCGATGTCACACGCTGACATTATCTTATGTCATTTACGTGGCTTGATGTCCGTATAGTTGACATCAGCAGCATACAAGAGGACACTGAGGCCCAATAGGCAAAATAAATCGCTAAGGAAGAGCTGTTACGAAATCTAAGACATTTGAAATTCCTTTGCTGTGAGATAGGAATGAGTCTCCTTGGTTACTAGTCAATCGACCCTCTAATTAGACTACACCTGGCCATTAACTGAACTGAAAGACGTAAGGAATTTTCATCAGGTTAGAACACACACACACACACACACACACACACACACACACACACACACACACACACACACACACACACTCACGCACGCACGCACACACACACACACACACACACACACACACACACACACACACACACACACACACACACACACACACACACACTCCTAAATTTACCCAATAGACAAATTGAAAAAAAAAATGCTATGAAAATAATATTATGGACAAACAAACAAAAAAACGCTAAACTCAAATTTAAAAGCAAAAAAAAAAAAAAAAAAAATTTTTAAAAAGGTGTATATATATGAAAATGTATAAACTACCAAGACTGTGAAATCTTGGGGCGTATGTTTAGCCCCACGATCAGACGGATGAACCACGCACTGGCATGAATCACGAAATTATTACCCAGCTTTCTTATTGCCCCCGCAAAGAGAGAGAGAGAGAGAGAGAGAGAGAGAGAGAGAGAGAGAGAGAGAGAGACTCCAGAAATTACTGCACCTGAACACAAAAAGAAAGGTGAGTGCCAGGTGAAGGGGTCGGGGAAAAGTCTTATTGGCGACGGGAAGATTTTGAGGAGGGAGTGGAAAGCGAGAGTTGATTCGATAAGGAAGAGGTGAAAAGTGATAAGGGAGAAGGATTGAGAGCTGGAAAGGTAGTAATGGTTGTTATCTTCATCAACTTCATCATCTTTATCATCTTCATCTTCATCATCGTCGTCGTCATCGTTATCGACAATCGTCCATCATCCATCTCAATTATCTTTAGCTTCATTTTCACTGGCATCGTTGTCGTCCATCGTCAGTCATTCATCATCCATTATCATCTTCATCATCATCATCATCATCATCATCATCATCATCGCTATGACAACTTAAGGAAGGTGACTAGTGGAAGGGTGAACCGAAAAGGAAAGAATGAAAATGTAAACAGCTCAGAAAAAAAAAAAAAAAATAGAAAGGTAATGCACATCATCGTCATCATCATCATCAAAAAGTCATATAGAGGCGAGGTATCGAAGAGTAAACTGAAAATAGGAGGATGTAAGAGCAAACAACAGCTGAAGACTGGAACCCAGGAAGGTTGTAGTACTAGTAGTAGTAGTAGTACTGTAGTAGTAGTAGTAGTAGTAGTAGTAGTAGTACTGTAGTAGTAGTAGTAGTAGTAGTACTGTAGTAGTAGTAGTAGTAGTAGTAGTAGTAGTACTGTAGTAGTAGTAGTAGTACTGTAGTAGTAGTAGTAGTAGTAGTAGTACTGTAGTAGTAGTAGTAGTAGTAGTAGTACTGTAGTAGTAGTACTGTAGTAGTAGTACTGTAGTAGTAGTAGTAGTACTGTAGTAGTAGTAGTACTGTAGTAGTAGTAGTAGTACTGTAGTAGTAGTAGTAGTACTGTAGTAGTAGTAGTAGTAGTAGTAGTAGTGGTGGTAGTGGTGCTGTGTAGTGGTGCTGTGGTGGTGGTGGTGGTGTGGTAGTACTGTGGTGGTAGTAGTGCTGTGGTAGTGGTGGTGGTGCTGTGGTGGTACTGTGGTGGTGGTGGTATTGCTGTGGTGGTAGGTGGTGGTGGTGGTGGTGCAGTAGTGGTGGTGGTGGTGGTGCAGTAGTGGTGGTGGTGGTGGTGGTGGTGGTGGTGGTGGTGGTGCAATGGTGGTGGTGGTGCTGTGGTGGTGGTGGTACTAGCAATGGTGGTGGTGGTGGTGGTGCTGTGGTGGTCGTGGTGTGGTGGTCGTGGTGTGGTGGTGGTGTGGTGGTGGTGGTGCTGTGGTGGTGGTGGTGCTGTGGTGGTCGTGGTTTGGTGGTGGTGGTGGTGGTGGTGGTGGTGGTGGTGGTGTGGTGGTGGTGTTGTGGTTGTGGTGGTGGTGGTGTTGTTGTGGTGGTGGTGGTGTTGTAGTGGTGGTGGTGGTGGTGGAGCTGTGGTGGTGGTGGTGCTTTGGTGGTGGTGGTGGTGGTGCATTGGTGGTGGTGGTGGTGGTGGTGGTGGTGCAGTGGTCGTGGTGCAGTGGTGGTGGTGGTTGTGGTGGTGGTGGTTGTGGTGGTGGTGGTGGTGCTGTGGTGGTGGTGGTGGTGCTGTGGTGGTGGTGGTGGTGCAGTGGTGGTGGTGGTGCTGTGGTAGGTGGTACTGTGGTGGTAGGTGGTGGTGTACTGTGGTAGTGGTGGTAGGTGGTGGTAGTACTGTGGTGGTGGTGTAGTAGGTGGTGGTACTGTAGTAGTAGTAGTACTGTAGTAGTAGTAGTAGTAGTAGTACTGTAGTAGTAGTAGTAGTAGTAGTAGTAGTAGTAGTAGTAGTAGTAGTAGTAGTAGTACTGTAGTAGTAGTAGTAGTAGTAGTAGTAGTAGTAGTAGTACTGTAGTAGTAGTAGTAGTAGTACTGTAGTAGTAGTAGTAGTAGTAGTAGTACTGTAGTAGTAGTAGTAGTACTGTAGTAGTAATAGCAGTAGTTCTGTAGTACTAGTAGTAATAGTAGTAGCAGCAACCCCAGCTCATGTGAACGTGAACCCGGTGGACTATAGGCAAAAGTTACCTATCCCCTGCAGTCCACCATTCACCATTAGTGGAATAGGAAGGGAGGTGAGGGGCGTTTACACACCCGGGCAGTGGATCCGCTATGTTTTATTGGCGCCACCACGTGAAGGCGTCCCTCTCCAGTTCCTCCTTATCATCCTTGTGCCATATGTAATGATATGCAGGTAAGGGAGAGATTCTAGGCAGACTCAGAAACCCACAAGCTTATCTCTTATCAGCCACTCTGTTAACCGGTAAATACTGTATATATATTTTTAAAATCCGTTTCTGGCCGGAGGCTGTATCCTCTCGATACGTGCTGAAGAGGGACGCCTTCATGTGGTGGCACTGATATAACAAGGGGTTCTCAACTGCCTGGCTATAAAAGCGTCTCTCAGATACTTCCCTACTTTCTGAAACCACATAAGGCGTCCATCAAGAACCTATACTCCGTTCATTTCAACTAGGCGTAAAACTGCCATCTCTTCATCTTGAACGCTAAGCTATAGCAAGAGGTTAAACTAGAGTGTGATGCTTGTCAAGAAGAAGTGCAGTGGTGGAGATATAAAGTCTTAATACTGTCTTTTTTTGCCACTGTGCAGCGGGAAATAAGGTGCAAAAGGTCAAGAATCAACACCTATACTCCTTCAACTCTAACTTGGCCCAGATTTTCAACCTATTGCTGTTTATTTCACGTAGTTCAGTGGGCAGAAAAAGACAATGCTGGGGCTCTACCTCCTTTCCGTAGCTCTTCTTCGTGACTAGCATTATATTCTAGTCTTAGTCTATCGCTACAACTCAGTACTCAGGAGGCAGAGATGGCATTTTTAGGCCCAATTAAAAAGGGTACAGTAAAAATGAATGAACTCTACATCTGTCTATCTTTCTATCTATATATCTATCTGTCAGTCAGTCAGTCAGTCTATCTATCTATCTACCTGTCTGTGTAAGTACCTAGCAAGCTTCCAGTTTATCTATCGAGCTATCAATCAGCCAATCAGCCAATCTGTCTATCTATCAATCTATCACTCTAAGTACCTATCAGTCTTCCAATTAATCTCTCTCTCTCTCTCTCTCTCTCTCTCTCTCTCTCTCTCTCTCTCTCTCTCTCTCTCTCTCTCTCTCTCTCTCTCTCTCTCTCTCACTCTATCTGTCTCTTTGTCTAGGTAAGTACATATCAATCTTCCAATTCATTTGTCGATTTATCTGTGTCAATTAATTAATCTGTTTATCTATCAATCAATCACTCTAAGTACATATAAGTCTCCCAGTTAATCTATCGATCTCTCTATGTAAGTGTCTATCAGTCTTCCTAGTTATTTATCCATCTCTCTATCTATCTATCTATCTACACCTACACTGAATCCTGCAGGTGTTTTAGCGAGTGTAGAGGTGTATTTGGGGCGTTTGTAATTAGCAGCATCTTCACCTGGATGTTGCAAGGAAGGTGTCTGCACGAGTGGGAATTATGCAAGATCTGTGCAACGCATATCAGTGCCAAGAGGTGTGATCTGAAGTGATAGTTTTGTAGCGTTGTTATCTTAGGAATGGTCGATCTATCTGTCTGTCTATCGGTCTATATATCTTTCTGTCTGTTTGTCTGTATGTCTGTCTGTCATTTTGTCTGTCTGCCTGCTTGCCTGCCCGTCTGTTTGCCTTATTCTGTCTGCTTGCCTGCCTCCCTGCCTCCCTGTCTGTCTGTCTGTCTGTGTATCTGTCTATCACTCTACCTATCTACAATCAGACGCCTAACTCCTGGAAGGAATAGTCATAAAGGATATAACGGATAGTCTCTGTGTACCCCTGGCCCCGTACATCAGGCTGCACCTTCTCCAACTCACTCATCTCCCATACGCCTCTCCACCAAATTTCTCCAGCTCATCCTCGGTCTTCCCCTCCCCCTTCCTCAACTCTACCCCACAAAAATAACCCTCTAAGCTAATTGGGAAATTTCTTCTTCTTTTTTCTGGCTCATCCATAGGGCAGGTGATTCGTATCTCGCCTTTACCATGAATTCGTTGACTATTTTTCGATTTTATTTTATATTTTATTCTAACACAACTACGTTATAGTCGGTTTGCTTTCATCTGATGGAACTGACTCACTCTAGTGAAGTGATTTAGACAAATTAACTCGTACACTTCAGCTCTTGTGGTTTATTCACTTTATCTTGGTCCAAATTTTCATCCTTTTGCAGCTCATTTCACGAGTCTCAGTGTCAGGAAAAGCCAATACTGTGACTACATCCTTTCTGTAGCACTTGTTCATGACTAGGATCGTACTGAAGTGTATATTATCCGTCCTCGCCCCAGAGGGGCTAGGGGACGGGTATTGTTCTCACTGATTGTCTGTTTGTTTGTTTGTCTGTTTGTCTGTCAACTGCTTTACGTGAAAACTACTAGTGGGATTTTGACTAATATTACAGGGATGATGGGCTATGACCTTCTGATCACCAAATTAAATTTTAGGCCACACTGGAGCAACACCCAGGCTGTGGGTCCAAAATGTATATAAAAAAAACAGTTTTTATTTTTCGCCATAACTCCTTTCAATTTCGTCATATCGACACGAAACCAAAACCTAAAGGTGCATCTATCAAATCTACATCCTGTAACATGCCTCATTACATCAGGGAGATCACGCCTCACCTAGCAGTAGGGGGGTCAATGTCAGGTGGGTTGGGCCTACAATTTCAAATGAACATAAAATCGTCAATTTTCACCCGATTTACTTCAAATTTGATATGTGACAGCTTTGACTAGATATCCTGTACTGTTTATACGTCAACACCAAAATTAGTGCCGGGGACGGGTTTCCTGTGCCTTGGCACCGCTTCTTGTTTATTGTTAAAACAACATTCAAGATGAAGGGATGGCAATTTTATACCAAGGTAAAGCGACCACAGTATAACACACACACACACACACACACACACACACACACAAAGGAAAAGAAAAAAAGCATACCTTTTCAGATTAGCCCTTATTTCTCCCAGATTTTTTGTTTCCATTCTTATTAGATCTCACACACACTGAAGAATCAAGGGCGGCTATGTATGACTCTTCTAGCTCAAAATCTCTCTCTTAATTTGCATAAAACAGCGTGAGAGTGGAATATAATAAAGCCACAGTACTGATGAAGTAAAAAATGACCCCATCAACCTAAGTTACTCAGGGCCAGTTAACGAGTCAGACACAGCTTAATCAGTCTCCACCAGTTATAAATCTGTCTCTTGATTCCTATAAAACCATGAGTAGAATAAACGAAAAAAGTCCAGGTTCTCGGACACAAGGAGCAAAAATGGCACAATCTATAAATTATTCGGGGCCAAAGAACGCATGAGTGAAGCTGCTGGAATATGGGAAAGCTTCTATGAACGTGAAGAACGGGTGGGAAAAGATGTTTGACAAGTTTGGATAATTTTGGCCCGATTTGATCCTGTCTCGGCATGTGCTTTGTTAAGAGACTGAAAAGGTGTTTGTGTGCCAAGTTTGGATAAATCTTGCATGTCTGATCCCACCTCTTGCTGTGTTAGAGTTTAAAAAGATGTTTGTGTAGCAAGTTTGGATTAATTTAATCCTTCTCTGATCCTACCTCCGCGTGTGCCATGTTGTTAATATTCTGTGCGGGATTCTAGTTTCACTTTACCACAAGCAGCCTTGAGCCCTGTCACGGGGTTTTTTAAAATATCAGGGTAATTTTGATATATAAATGCTTTAAATATTATTTAAATTGATAATATTATTCAATAATATTGAAGAGCAGAGACAATGGTTGTCTTGCTACATCAAGCAACGATTACTTTACGCTGGCTTAGCACGATTCTCTGAGAACGAGAATTTATAAACTTTCTCAACAGTACTCAGCAGAGACTAATTACTCACAATTGCTGAATTACTGTACTGTTAGCCTCTGGAGAAAGTTACATCACCCCTGACAATAAATAACTAATACTAATAATAATAACATCAGGTTCTTGCTGATGCATTAACTCCTGGCACAACGGATTTTAAGTTAATACAACAAGACTGGTCTAAGTACCAGTTATGAAAGCAAACGTTTATGCGAGCTAGGAGCTATATTGGAAATAAGCTTAATTATGGAGAAATGAAACAAGAGTTTACTTACATTAAGCTCAAGAAAGGAACTGTTAAATTTATTAATCACAAAAAATAAATTTAACGTTACAATTCAAATCAATTTAAATGAGACGCACTCACTCACTCTCACAAAAGCTAAATACTTACGCCTAGGAAAAACACCTTAAGTAAGCTCTTAAAACTACAAAATACACAAAAGAAATACCAGTCGATGAATGCTATGTATCACCACTAAGGTGGGAGTACTGGGATTACTGAACTAGTGGAGCTTGGGGTGCTAGCTGACCTCTCCACTTCTGAGCACAGAACCTTTCTCTGTCACAGCAAACACAAGACTCAATTCAAATAATGTTGTATGGGCAGGACGCAAGGCGTGGCTAACGGTTGAGGGAAGCAGAGGCGAACGATAAAGAAACAATAGTATCGCTCAGTAGCGCACTTAGTGACGTGCATCAAATCGGTCACCCCTGAAAACGGTGACGAATGATTTGAAAAGTATACCCCGAAATGGAGAGAGAAACGGTTAACTGAGCGATACACAGTGAGTTTTCCACTAATAGTTCGTGGCTTCTCACAAAAAGGAAATGTCGCGAATTGATTCGTGACATTACGCCCCATGAAAATTAAATCTTTCTTCCTTCAGAAGAATGATTTCAATATACATACATATAAATCCTAACTCAGTCACACAAGATTCACACTGTGGTGTGTGTGCTATCCTGCTACAGGAGAAAGTCGCAGTCGTCAGTGAGCGAAAAAAAACCTCGTATTTACGTTAATAGAAGCAAGCTTGAGGGAAAAACTCCGTGACGACGGTGAAAATCCTGTACTCAGGTCAAACTGAGCGAAAATTCGCTACATTTACACTGACAACTAATTGTTGTGTAGCGTGGTGTATGTAATACACGGTGTAGGTGTGACAGTTGTAGTGTAACTGTACCTACGTGTAAAATGACACAGTAAATAATATAGCGACGACGAAGGCAGAGGAGAAGAGGCAGCAGCATGCGGCAGATGATCAGCTGGTCCGCACAGCAAAACTGCTACACCCATTGCTGAACCTGCAAAACCAATTGAGGTGGAGCATCAAAAGTGTCAATGAGACAAAATTTTATTATGTTACAATTACTCTCTCTGCCTAGCAGTCAGTGCTACGACGTACATTCGAGGTCGCCATTAATTATAGCACACGATTATGGTCGGCAAGTTGAGAATCCCTGTGCAAACTCGGGTCTTCCATAGCCTCGAACTGCACACGGGTCCTCAACCTGTGCCTCAACCTACAGTTCTTATATTAATATCGGAGAGCTGAGAATCCTTGTGCAAACTTGGGTCTTCCATAGCCTCAAGTCGCCTCTGCAGAGTTCTCACTTCCCCCTTAACCTACAATACTTATATTAGTATCGGGAAGCTGAGAATCCTTGTGCAAACTTGGGTCTTCCATAGCCTCAAGTCGCCCCTCAACTTCCCCTTAACCTACGGTACATATATTAGTACCGGGAAGCTGAGAATCCTTATGCAAACTTGGGTCTTCCATAGCCTCAAGTCGCCTCTCAACTTCCCCCTTAACTTACGGTACATATATTAGTACCGGGAAGCTGAGAATCCTTGTGCAAACTTGGGTCTTCCATAGCCTCAAGTCACCTCTCAACTTTCCCCCTTAACTTACGGTACATAATATGTATGTACAGGCCCCGGACATAATGTGTCCTATGGGGCCAATGGGCGAGACGTCAGGTCTGCACCCACTTCACCACTACCCTGTCTCTCAACTGACTCAGAGATTACAGGTGTGGTTATGAATGGCACAGGAAGGGCATGTCCCTGATTAGTGGTGATACTTTGGCACACACTGCAGGAACGGACAAAACTATCTATGTCCCGTCCCATCCCTGGCCAGAAAAAGTCAGCTCGGATACGGCCCTGGGTCTTCCTTTTGCCCATGTGACCTCCTGAGGCTGGACAATGACCCCATTGTAACACTGCTGGGCGGTACTTGGCGGGAACGACAAACTGCAGTCGAACCTCGCCCTCGGGTGTTCGTGACTCACGGTAGAGCCGTCCTTGTTTGCGAAGGAACTTGGCTCGACCTCCCCGTGAATACTTAATCACTCGACCCTTTTGTTTATTCCGCACGGCAGCAAGTGTCGGGTCAGAACGTTGTTCTTGTACAACAAGTTGACTACACATCAGATCTTGCGGCGATTCAATGATCACTGGGGTGACACAATCTGGAGCCTCAGCCATGGCTTGTGTTACCGCAGCAGCCGAAGTCTGAGTGGCGCCATCATCGGAGCAACTATCCTTGGCTCCTTGAATATTGCCTACTATAAAGTCAAATAGAGGCTCTGGCATGACAACTGCAAGTGTCGTACCAGTATAAAATGGAGATGCCACCTGGATACATGCCTCAGGGAACAATCTCACTGATCCATCAATAAGGCTTGCATGGATCTGTCGACCTGTATACTGCTCAGGCCGAACTAGACTCTGCTTGACAGAGCAACCTGAGGAACCATTGTCTCTCAGGACCTTCACAGGAATGCCTCCCACAAACCCTGGCTGAACAAGGAAGGTACTGTCACCTGTGGGAGGGCCTGTGGAGGAAGCAGCTAGCCACTCATGAGGCTGCTGAATTGATGCGGCAAACATTGTGCCTTGAGGGTTATAAGATGGAACATTGGCCATCTGTGGAGGGGGGTTCACTGTCACTGTGGGACTAGTGAACTGTGGGGAAGTACCCACACTGGTAGGGACGTGACCACCGTGCTGCTGCTGAGGAATGAAGGCTGCGTTCGCTTCCTGCCTCTTTTGAGCTGGTGGTGAAAAAGTTTGTCCCGACGGTCGGTTGCGTGGCTGATACTGCTGCTGGTTAGGGTACTTGTTGTACCACTTCCACTCAGGTTTCTGAGTGTTTTGCCCCTGGTCCTTCCACTGCGGTTTTGGACCTTGGCCATTACTCTGAGAACGGCCTTGGTACTGGGGTTCAGTCTGAGACGGCTTCCCAGACTTATCAGGTTTTCTGTTCCAGGTGTTTTGCTGCTTATGAGTTTGATACCCATATGCAGTAAAGAATGCGTCAGCCTTCTCTGCCATTTGGCTGGCATCTTTCACCTGGCAGATCTTAAGCTGTGCTATGAGCTCAGCAGGCCACGACCTCTCTAGCTGTGTACGCAGCATAAGGTCAATTATCCCCTCACGCGTGGAAGGAGTTTCATCTTTCTCCATCCACTCATTTAAGCAAGCTGTGAGACGATCAAGGAACTGAACAGCTGTCTCCTTGTCTTGGAGACGAGCTCGCATGAACTGAACTTTGGCGTCGTCTACTGTGAGACCATACGCCTTAATGAGTGCAGCTTTCATCATCTCATATGTGAGATTGTCTCCACGAATTCTGTGGAGAATATCGAGGGCAGGGCCCTCAAATAAACTAAGAAATTGGATCCGCTTAGCTGCCTCATCCAGTTGATACATGTCTGCCATGTCCTCAAAACGAGCTATGTACGGCTCGATTCGCTCGCTTTCCTTGTATGAAGGAAGCTTGATGCGTGGGGTCGCCAGGACATGTGCAGGGAGAACGCTCGTGGAGCTTTGACCAACTGCACCAGACGTGTCTGAAGCCAAGGAATCTCGCTTGAGCTTCAGCACTTCAAGTTCATGTTCTCGTTCTTTGTCTCGTTGTTCACGCTCGTATTCGCACTGTTCTCGCTCTTTTTCTAACTCGAGCTCGCGTTGCTTCTGCTCGTGTTCGCGCTGTTCTCGCTCTTTTTCTAACTCGAGCTCGCGTTGTTTTTGCTCGTATTCGCGCTGTTCTCGCTCGTATTCGCGCTGTTCTCGCTCGTACTCGCGCTGAATCCTACGCTCTTCACGAGCATCTTTCTCACGTTCTTGCTCGTAATTGAACCGTGAGAGAACGTAACTCTGTATTTTCTTTGGGTCTGTGAGACCAATATCTTTGGCTTCCTGTTCATAAGCACTGGCTGCCATGATGCTAGCTCAATTTACTAAGTAACCGAAACTGAGTACTGACTGCTTCGCAAACGAATACTAATAAACACAAGTAAAGAGTACAGACACAAGCTAGTGGTGACCAGTCTTATCCAGTTAACTGGCAAAGAATAAATAAAAAATGTAAATGACTGGGAAGACTCAATAATAAACACAATGGTTACGGCGACTTCCCAGGAGCGAATAAAATCGTGTGGCGTTACCAAGAATAAACTAGAGTTAAGTACTCTATTGATTAATAAAGCAAAATTCACTTGCTAAATTAAGGGTAAACACCAGTAAGCTTGTGCCTATAAACTTTAATGATAAATACCTAAATATGAATGAGTGAGCACTATCTCGTGAATAGCTTTAGAGCTAGGAGTTAATATCCTGGAATGAGGTCGCCAATTGTCACGGGTTTTTTTAAAATATCAGGGTAATTTTGATATATAAATGCTTTAAATATTATTTAAATTGATAATATTATTCAATAATATTGAAGAGCAGAGACAATGGTTGTCTTGCTACATCAAGCAACGATTACTTTACGCTGGCTTAGCACGATTCTCTGAGAACGAGAATTTATAAACTTTCTCAACAGTACTCAGCAGAGACTAATTACTCACAATTGCTGAATTACTGTACTGTTAGCCTCTGGAGAAAGTTACATCACCCCTGACAATAAATAACTAATACTAATAATAATAACATCAGGTTCTTGCTGATGCATTAACTCCTGGCACAACGGATTTTAAGTTAATACAACAAGACTGGTCTAAGTACCAGTTAAGAAAGCAAACGTTTATGCGAGCTAGGAGCTATATTGGAAATAAGCTTAATTATGGAGAAATGAAACAAGAGTTTACTTACATTAAGCTCAAGAAAGGAACTGTTAAATTTATTAATCACAAAAAATAAATTTAACGTTACAATTCAAATCAATTTAAATGAGACGCACTCACTCACTCTCACAAAAGCTAAATACTTACGCCTAGGAAAAACACCTTAAGTAAGCTCTTAAAACTACAAAATACACAAAAGAAATACCAGTCGATGAATGCTATGTATCACCACTAAGGTGGGAGTACTGGGATTACTGAACTAGTGGAGCTTGGGGTGCTAGCTGACCTCTCCACTTCTGAGCACAGAACCTTTCTCCGTCACAGCAAACACAAGACTCAATTCAAATAATGTTGTATGGGCAGGACGCAAGGCGTGGCTAACGGTTGAGGGAAGCAGAGGCGAACGATAAAGAAACAATAGTATCGCTCAGTAGCGCACTTAGTGACGTGCATCAAATCGGTCACCCCTGAAAACGGTGATGAATGATTTGAAAAGTATACCCCGAAATGGAGAGAGAAACGGTTAACTGAGCGATACACAGTGAGTTTTCCACTAATAGTTCGTGGCTTCTCACAAAAAGGAAATGTCGTGAATTGATTCGTGACAAGCCCCAGCACCCCCGCCTCTGTAAGGGCGGCGCCAGTTGGTATATAAGGCTTCCAAATGCACAGGCAGGCAGGCCACCTCCAGACCCACAAAATACAGGTACGGAGCTTGCCTGAGTCTTGAACAACGCCACTGGTTTTCTATTTTCTTTCCGTCCCCCTCAGTCCATCTCCCCCTCTTTCCTCTTCCCATCACTTCTATAGTTGTCGCTCCCTCCCTCTTTCTATCACTCTAGCCAATCTCTCCCACCCACTCCCCATCTTCCCTCCAGCCAGTCTCTCCCTCTCCCCATCATTCCTCCACCCAGTTTCCCCTTCCCTCTCTCCAACACTCTTCAAACCAGTCTCTCTCCAGCTCTCTGCATCGCTCCGTTAGTCAGTGTCTGCCTCTCTCTATCATTTGAGCCCATCTCTCCCTCCCTCTCTTCATCACTCTTCTAGCCAGTCTCTCCCTCTCTCCATCATTCCTCTACCAGGTCTTTCCCTCCCTCCCTCTCTCCACCATTCCTCCACTCACTCTCTCCCTCCTTTCTCCATCATTTCTCAGTCCACTCTTTCAGTCTTTCCATCTCTTCTCCAGTCATTCGCTCCTTCCCTCTCTCCATCACTTCTCTAGCCTTTCTCTCCCTCTCTCCATCACGTTTCTAGCCATCCTTTTCCTCCCTCTCACCATCACTCCTCCACTCACTCTCCCTCCCTTCCTCTCCCCTTCTCCTCTTCCTCCCTCCAGATCTTCACTACTTCCTAATTCTCTTCTTGCCCTCGGACCCAGTTCGGTCGTACCAAGGGCGACTTGAGGGTCGATATGTAGGCATTATAGGCACTAGTATATATCTCATATCACAATGTGCAGGATGCAGTGTCTGCTGGAGACGAACACAGCTTCTCACTAGGAATGTCAATCCACATGATGTATATCCACAAAACTGTTGCCCCAGACCATCAAGAATGTCTTAACACATGATGTATCTCAATCTCTTTGTAGTCCACACGACCAAGAATTTCGTGACGTATTCAAACACGTGGGGTAACCAGCTGTAGTCGGTTAGTCCACGTGAATGGAAATCTACCAGACACTACCTCACACACATACACACACACACACACACACACACACACACACACACACACACACACACATCCCGTCTGAGCCGTATATAATGTCGGAGAGATACCGTTCAGGTCAGAAGGGGTTGAAGAGAGCCCGAGAATACGATCGAGGGCAGAAGACAGGAGATAGGGTCAACTGGGAGGTTTGGCGTCACGCTACATTACGCTGTCAATCACAACTTCGACATACCTGCGCACAATAAACTCTGCAACCCAAGAGTGCTCTGTAACTCACCTTGCTTACGATACACAAAAGTGGAAGGTGAGAAAGAGAGAGACCTACCTATTCACTCTACTAGACGACACACCATTTTACTATGCAGCAGCGGCCAACATTACACTTCACTGGTGATAGAGGGGAAGCCATTGATCTACTATACACCTACAGTCTCTCCATCTAATCAACCCACTCGGGTACATTCATCGATATATCTATCTATCTGCCTATAGCCAGACGCCTTAAATCCGTAAGGGGTGGCCACAGAAAATTGCTTCCATGTAGCCCTGTTCCTCACCAATTTGCTGTCCTTCCCCGATCTCACACCTCTCTCTCTTATATACCTTTCCACTCCATCCCTCCATCTTATCTTCGGTATCCCCCTCCCATTTCCCCCATCTACTTCGCTCACATACAGTCTCCTCGTTAGTCTCCCTCTCTCCATTCTCTACACATGGCCAAACCACCTCAGTGTTCTCCTTGGACTTTATATCACATCCACATCTACTCCACAACTCCCATTCACTTCCTCATATGACAGTCTGTCTCTCGATGTAACCCCACATCCTCCTCTCAAATAACACATTTCCATTACTCTCACTCTTGACTCGTGTCCTTCTAACAAGGTTCAAGCTTCGCTTCCATCCGTTTGAGTTGGCATTACGATAATGTCATGCAGCAACATGTTTTTTTTACTTCCATTCTCGCTTCCCATTTATCACTGCATTCAAAGAAGCAGCAACCTTTCTTCTCTGTTGTACCCTTTCAAACGCTTCATCCTCTGAACTTCCATTCTTACTCATCACATTACCCAAGTACTTAAATGCGCTCACATTTTAAATTTGCTAATCATCCAACCTCACTGTCATTCAGTGACTTTTTTCTCTCGATCACAACTTTACTCTTCCCTGCATTCACCCTTAGATTCCGTTTCTTACACATTCTCCCATACTCATTCACCAAGCCTTGCAGTTCCTTTTCGTCTTCCCTTAACAATACAGGATCATCTGCAAACAGAAGAAGAGGAAGTTGCCAAACGCTGCTCTCTCTCATTACGGTGGTGTCAACATCCACTACCCTACTTCATAACTCCATCCATTTACAGATTGAATAACCATGGAAACATGACATAACTCTGTTTCAGTCACATTCAAAAAGACAGCTTCACACATTTCACCATCCACATGCACTGCAGAGTTGGCGCCCTCATACGTACTTTTCACTGAATTCAGCATCCCATTTACTCCTTATATTCGTAATATTTTTCACATTCCTTGTCTACCCACTCTGTCACATGCTTTCTCGAAATCCTTGAAGGCTGCATAAAATTTCTATCCCTTCTCTAGAAACTTTACCACGGAAGACCTAAGGATGAATATCTGATTGACACAAACTCTTCCCCTCCTAAAACCTCCATATTCTTCTCCAATTAATTCCTCTGATACTTCAATAATTCTTTCAATAAGGATCCTACCATATACTTTTTCTATTATGCTCAAAAGACAGGTACCCCTATGATTACCCTACACTTCTTTTCCCCTCTTTCCTGTGTACAGTAAAGGGGAATAATTATACCTGACTTCCAATCCTCCAGGACTCTACCTTACTCCCATGCCAATCTGCACATCTTCCATATCCATTCTACTACTATCTCTCCTTGATCATATCACCACACACTCCATCAATTCCTTGGCCTTTCCTCATTTTGACTTTCTTCATTGCTTCCACTACCTTCATCCAACTGATCCGTTCCTCACTTCTCACCTCCCTCCTTCTCCCAGCCATTCCCAAGCCACTTATATTCGCGTTAATTTTATTTTCTGTGTTTAACAGTTCCTTAAAGCGTCCTTTCCATCTGTTCACTTTTTCTCCCTTCTCCACAGGCAATGTACCATTTTTATATTTTACTTCCCTACTAAGTAGGGAAGAGTAAAAGCAGAGGATGAAAGTATGTTAAGATGGATGCAGTAAGGATTTGATGGGAGGAGTATTTTGAAAGACTGTTAAATGTAGAGGAGGAAAGGGAGGCTGAGACTGCGGCAGATGGAAGGGTGCAAGGAATAAATGTGTTGGGAGACTTGAATGTTTCCTTGATCATGATGGAGGAAGTGCAGGACGCAGTAAAGGAGATGAAAACAGAGAAAGCTGCAGGTATGTACTGGTGTGCTGTGGAATGCCTGAGAGATGGTGGAGTGACTACTGTTGACTGATTAGTAGGATTGTTGAATGTGTGTTTTGTGAGGTATGGTGCAAGTTGACTGGGCAAGTGTTTGTGTGGTCCTGTTGTATACAGGTAAGGGTGATGTACTAGCTTCAGGGGTATAAGTCTGTTGAGTGTTATAGGTAAGGTGTATGGTAGAGTATTAACCCGAGGCGTCCTGACAACGTATAGATATGTTGCCATGTTTTGTCACAGTGACACCCAACAACGTATCCATACGTTTTGCAATTGCAAGGTCCATCATTTGCACATTTTCCAAGTTTCGCGGGTGATTTTTGGTAGGCATATGTGGGAGACCCTCCTCTACCCAACACCAGGCAGGGATAATGATTTTCTCAGCAACTCACCTGTTAACAGTGACCTGGCCAGTGAACACATGTCACACCATGATCTCTCCAATGACGAAATTCAAGGCAAAAGTGATTTCTGAGGTGGAGAACAAAGGAAGAAACAAGCCAGAGGAGGAAAGAAGCAGAAGTGATGAGGCGGTAATGTCGTAAAAGAAGGTGCTATATGTTGATGTGTTTGGTGGGAGAACAACGCTTGTATTGCCTATATTATTGTCTGAAAACCAATACACTCTTGTAGTACACATAAATTCGTACCAAATAATTAAATATCTAACCAACTGTGAAGGGTTTGGAATAGTTACCCCTCCCATAGAAACCTTTTCTCTGGAGCTTGGCCTGAGAGAACACGGTACCAAGGTGAAGGTACCATAATTCTAAACTAAACTGAGCACTTTCTCTCTGAATTTTTGATGTTTCTCATAAAAAGCAGAGGTTTTAGCCCCCCAAAAGAAACTTTTTGAAAATCTGCCGGGATTGGGGGGGGGGGTCATTGGTGAAAAATTTGCTGGGATGCAACGGGTTAATTAACCCTTTAACCGCGGGCATTGTTTTGACCCGACAGGCCCCCCCCCTTGGGGGTTCCAGCCAAAATGTAAACAAACTTTAAACCTTTATAACTCTGCACAGAATAAAGCTAGAGGGAAAAATTAGGTACCATTAGTGAGTACTAACCTTCAGCTTTGCAATGATGTAGGGTCCATGATTTCGTTGACTGTCATTGGACGGGCAGTGCCATTAGAAATGAGCGATCTAAAATCACTATTTTTCGCCCCACACACCATTACCAAATGCCCACCACACTCTGATAATAATACTATAAACATATATGAACACTGCACATACAATAAACACCCACTCCGTGTTCACAGAGACAGGTAAAAGGCACTGTAATTGCCTGCACTTCACTGCCACATGAGCGCCATTGTCACTCACAAAGCTGGACAGATACTGATGCGTGTTTGGGCAGGGGTGGGGGGGAGCCCGGGGGGTGGGAAGTGAGGGCCTTGGAGGTGGGAGGAGGAAGGTGGGGGTCGGTTGGAGTGAAAGAACTTAATAGCTACTCTCCCTTGAATCAATTGGCGCGCGGAAAAAAAGCGCGGTATTCAAAATATTCACAAACATTCCAGAATGACACCCGTAGTTTGGTCCAGTTTTTGCAATGTCATTCTGGAATAACTCCTGCGGTTAAGGGGTTAAGAGAGTTAGAGAGGGTACAGAGTGTGTGATTGGTGATGAGCAGTGTGGCTTTAGGAGAGGGAGGGGATGCATGGATCAGGTGCTTGCTGTGACACAGGTGTGTGAAAAGTATTTAGCAACAGGTCAGGATGTGTTTGGGAGTTCATAGATTTAGAGAAAGCGTATGACAGAATTAATATGGAGGCTTTTTGGATAGTTTTAAGATTGTATGGACTTGATGGTAGGTTGCTAAAAGGAGTGAAAAGTTTTTATGTAAATAGCAGAGCGTGTGTAAGAGTGGGAATACTGTAAGTGATTGGTTTCCCTTGAGAGTGGGGCTGTGGCAGGGATATGTGATGTCGCCTTGGTTGTTTAAGCCGCCCCATCCCAACGTTTTCTGGGCAGTGGTACGCCCCAGTCCCGACATTTTTGGACCTTTTTTTTGGCTCAAACATCCGCTTTTGGTGAGAACATCGAAAATTCATAGAGAAATCGCTCACCCGAGGTTTAAAATACTCGATCCAGGTACGAGTTCTTCCTTACCTGACTGGGTTTTCTAACAGGCTGGCACCAAAGAAAACGAGTTCTATGGGAGGGTAATTATTTTATCCACTCATGAACAGTATTTATTTATTTATTTGGTACGAATTTATATGTAGTACAAGCGTATATTGGTTATCAAACAGTAATATAGGCATTAAAAGCATTGTTTCACTCACTAACTCATCACCATTCATGACCTTTTTTTCCCACAGTACCTGATCATCATTTCTGACTGTTTCTTCCTCTAATGCTCAGTAAACTTTGTCTTCCACATTGTCATCGATTGAGGAATCACTCTGGCCCTGAATGTCTTTATTGGACAGGTCACTGGTAACAGGTGAATTGCCGAGACAATGGTGTGCTTGGGGGGGGAGAGGTTATGCGGTGTAAGGCATTGTCTCTGCTTGGCATCTTGTAGAGGAACAGAGGAAGTTGTCCCATGTATACGTGCCAAAAATCACTTGCAAAATCACTCGCAAAAATTGAAAATTGTGCAATGTTGCCGCATTAATTTGTCTCTGGGATATGAGTGCACATCATGTAAGGACGTGAATTCACGTCTCCGAGATGCGGCTGGTTAATATTTATATGGATGGTGTTGTAAGGAAGGTGAATGCAAGAATGTTAGGTGGAGGTCTGAGTCTGGTGAATGCTGATGGAAGAAAGTGGAATCTGAAGCAGCTGCTGTTTGCAGATGATACTGCACTGATGGCTGATTCAGAGGAGAGATTGAGACAGTTGGTAGAGGAGTTTGGAAGGGTGTGTGAAAGGCGACAGTTGAAAGTAAATGAGAAAAAGAGTAAAGTGATAAAGTGTACAAGGTTGGTAGATGGTAGGATGATGAAAATAGTTTTGAATGGTGAGTTGCTTGAGGAGGTAGAGTGTTTTTAGTATTTAGGGTCACATGTTGCTGTGGATGGAAGAATAGATGCAGAAGTAAAGTTTAGAGTGAATGAAGTAGGAAAGATGCTGGGAGGAATGAAAAACGTGTTTTGCTGTTGTTCACTTTGAATGGATGTAAAAAGAAAGCTGTATGAGGGTGTTGTGGTACCGACTGCATTATGTAGGGCTGAATCATGGAATATGGGTGTAGCAGGGAGGAAAAGTTTGAATGTAATGGAGATGAGGTGTCTGGGAAGTATGTGTGGAGTGACACATATAGATCGAGTGAGAAATGATGAAGTGCGAAGGAGAACTGGAGTTCTGCAGGAGATGACTGATAGAGTTGAGCTGGCTTGTCACTCAGTGTAGAATTACGCAGAACTGAGTGCCACTACACTGAGTGAGTGGATGACAGGCGCCGTATCATATGTGTGTGTGTGTGTGTGTGCATATATATATATATATATATATATATATATATATATATATATATATATATATATATATATATATATATATATATATATATATATATATATATATATATATATATATATATATATATATATATATATATATATATATTAAAGAATAGGTTTGGTGATTTCAAGGAAAATATTCTTTAGAGTGTTTGAGAGTAAAAGCTGTCTTTCTGGTGGCTTGAAATGTTCTGGGTTAGCCTGGCTGGCATCATCTGACGGGTTGTGTAAACAATCAGAGCAAGTCAGGGATTACACAAGGGTTTTCTTTATATGACTATAAACGATGTGGAAATGGGACGCTAAAACCAATATACCATACGTGACTGTTTCCCAGGAATCCATTTACTATGTAATGTGGCAACCATACAACAATTTTGCGCCTGGTGGTCTACGTGGCTAAGGCGCTCCAACCCGATGGTGACTGTTTCCGTTTGAGGAGAGTGAGTGTTTATTGCTCAAATATTTTCACTCAGTGGCGTGTGAAGTTCATCACAATTACCATTAATGTTGGAATGAGCAGCCTAGCCCAGGTCCTTACCGTCCTGATGGGGCAAGACAGGCTTCGATGATGATGATAGTTATTATTGTCCCATCATATAACAATAAGCATGTCATCCCCAACTTATTTCAATAAAATTTTTTTGTTTCCAATATTGGTATAAATATTTTAACCAATGTAATTACACACCAATGCTGCAGTAACCCGACAAGGATACGAATACTATTTAAAATATTTTCATTCCCACAGCTCTGTTCCTCCACACAGCTGAACACCCAGTTCATCAGCGCCACCTCGACGTTCACACATGTACACACAGACCTTTGTGTGTGTGTGTGTGTGTGTGTGTGTGTGTGTGTGTGTGTGTGTGTGTGTGTGTGTGTGTGTGTGTGTGTGTGTGTGTGTGCGTGTGCATATGAACGGAAAGATCATTTATATGTTTGATTGGTGGTAGGCAGTGGAGACCATCATCCACTCACTAAATGAAGTGCTGCCAACTTCTTCCTTCACCTCTATTATTTTATCTGTGTCTGCCCTCCTCTCCTTCTATATCCCTCACACTTCCTGTCACTTTTTTATTATTATTCCTTCCCCTTCAGGTTATTCTACACTTATTGACAAACCTAATGATTTCCTAAAACAAAGGAAACCAGTTACAACGCTGGGTGGTAACCATATAAATAAATAATGGGTTGATGTGAAGCCTACTATGGTCCCCTCTGCTAACTTGGTGGGGAGTTGCATATGTGCGCTCATCAGGGAAGCAAACATCCCAATTCTTTCCCGCACCTCACTGTGTCGAGGAGCTGCAAGGGAACATCGGCCCACTCAACAGAACAGGCCTGCGGGGCAGGTTGCTTGCCTGCGGTTGATGCGTCTACTCGGCCAGACAGACCGGAGAGGTCAACAACAACACAGTGTTTGAAGGACTATCGAATGCGAAGTCACACGAAAACATAATTAAGTGAAGTGTGGTCACCGCCGTTATACAGTGTGGTCAACATTTACCCGAACTACGGAATCACAGGGACGTAACGCTGCAATTGTGAGGTCGCGATATCCCTTGCTTTTTGCTGTAAACCAGTGAATTTATTCCCTAACATGAATGCTACTGTATATTGTTTAAGCTGTTGTAAAACCAGTTTCTGCCATAAAACACATCGACCTTATACTTGTTTTACTCTAACCTGGCCCTAATTTTCGTCATCTTGTAGCTTATTTCTCATAGCTCAAAGGCAGAAGAAGACAATACTGCGATTGTAGAACCTTTTAATCACTGTCTAGTGTTAATGTATCACAACAACTCAGCATTCAGCACCACTACATGACAACTTGAGGTCAGGTTGCAGTAAACCGAGTATAGTTTATTGTAGCAGGTCGTCGAGATAGTGACTCGCAGTCCAGTAAGGACAGGACAGACTCAATGCCCCCCATCTGGTATGGCCCAACCGGACAGACAGAGAAATAAGTGTCTTCCCAAAGTGTGACGAATACACAGCGGAAAAACGGAACCATCTCCAACACGCACTAGTTATAGCTATGGTTTTCATTGTATTTCACAAGATGTAAATTTTCCTCAGACGTAACTGGGAAGATACTCGTATTTGTTTCTTTGACTATACATATACATCAATTTTATCATCAATCGGCCCAGAAATACAAGTGTTTGGTCGTGACAACGAGCGCTGGTGAGAATACCAACACTAACAAGAAACAAGAAAAAATATATCTCCCCTTCAGAAAATGCAACACTGCTTCCTAGTACTAACAACAAGCAATCTCTCTCTCTCTCTCTCTCTCTCTCTCAGAAAATTGATCTATTTCATTGTTCCACAGTCCAAGTGTTGAGAGACGGACAGGGATTATAGTGGTTTGTGTGGCTGAGTGTCTTTTATTCTCCTTACCTTCACACCTTTCTCCTTCACCCTTAAAAATAATATAGTTTCAACCCACATCATTTTTATTTTCTTTCTGATGCAACGAGGCGCATTTTTCAGGTTAGGAGAGTCCCCTGGCAGTGAATGGATCCTTCAACGGTGTAATTAATCCCACCTCCAGTTAGAAAAGTTAATCTTAAACTGAGAAAGAAACTGCCAAGAATTCGAAATATTAATCATCATCATCATCATCATCATCATTATCATCATCATCATCCGGATCTCCTTTCCCACCCTAGGGCAGGGGTGAGTAGCAACGTCCGGACAGCCCAAGTTTGCCCAGTCCAATGGGCCATTCATCCATTCACCCATCATTCAAGCCCCCGGAATCCTGGTTCTATCGGATAGGCTAAAAGCATTCACCACGCTCTGTAGCTTCACATAATCTATCTGATAGAGTTAATCCAGACGCTGCCACGTTAAAGAGGGGTGCCAAAATCCCTGATCATGCACTTCTCACATCATTCATCCAGCCAGCTCGAACTTCTGTCAGTTTCCTAGCCTAACCAACTTCCAAACTTTTTTTCCTAACACATTCATCCACCATAATCTCTCCAACTTCTCCTTGGCCTAGCTCGCCTCCCCCCTCCTTCGAATGCGATGCGCTCAGATATAACTTTTTCACCACTCTATTGTTATGCATTCTCTCCACATTATTATACCATCTTAGTACACTCTCTTCAATTCTGGTGTCAACCGACTTCCTCATTCCGCATCTTTCACGAATCACATTATTTCGTATCCCGTCCACACTCTGTACTCCACATACATTCCTCAGCAATCCCATCTTCACTCCTCTTAAACTTGACTTTTCATTTTCATGCCACACCATAGTCTCACATCCATATGTTAAAGTTGGCACTAACGCTCCTTCATGTAGGCCTCGTTCAGCTGCAGCACTCAAGCCACAGTTTTTATCAAGGCCTTCATTGCACCAGCTACTTTTCTTCCTTGTGTCACTCTGCTTTCAACTTCTATTGCACGTTTTCCTCTCTTTTCTACCACTATACCCAGGTATTTGAACTGTCTAACCAACTCCTGTCTCTCTCCATTCATTGTTACATCGAACTGGGAGTCACATTCTCTCTCAAAAAACATCACTTTACTCATTTCTACATTTACTCTCAAGGCACGACGCTCACAGACATCAGAAAATCTCTACACTAGCCCACCCAGTTCTTGTCCGGTATCTTGCAAGCAGTACTGCATCATCAGCATACAACAAATTTGAGGTGTTTCATCCATCACCATTCATTCATTCATTATCAACGCCATCTCTCTCTCCATTACTCGTGTTTTTACTTCTCTCATCACCCCATCTATATATATATATTGAACAACCATGGGGACATGACACAGCCTTGTCGCACGCCCACACCGATGGTGAACCATTCACTTAGATCCACATTAACCCTTACACATGCTTCATTACCATCATAAAAACTCTTGACGGCTCCTAGCAGCTTACCTTCTAAACCGTACACCCGCGAACCAAAGTTTCGGTACCCCCTCGATGGAAGGAAGTGGAAGTCAGGGTTAGAGAGAGGGCAGGTGAACGGACAACCGTGAGTGGTACTTTGGAACTGAGCTACGAGGCGAATAGTGAGAAACCTAATGACACTGAATTCGAAACATTTCCATGCTATTCACCTGCAAAACATTATGCGTTCGTAACATACATACTGTAACATATAACATAGACTACTGTGTTATCATGGTGTCCCGTGATACTGACCCATCTGTTTCGGATCCTCATCACACAAATAAAGCACCGAGCCAGTTGTATATAAGTTGCAACTTGTCATTATAACTGCAGTCATAATTTTTGTGAATGTTATCGTGGATTGTCTATAGCTATAATATAGAATGATTGTGAATTTAATGTTGATTTTCACAGTAGTTGTGCGGATGGTTATGTATGTGGCAATTATTTTATGTGGACAACTAAACCACATTGTGATGGACAGCAGAGAGCATTCGCCAATAATTTACTATAACCAGATGAAATTAGATGCAAACAACACAATATATTATGAGACAACGAAGACACAGCTGTGGTATCCTGCTCCGCCTTGTTATCAAGGCCTTAACTGGGGCTTCACCTCATACGTGCATTATTTTCCTTCAGTCTCTGCCTCTTTTATTACTCATACTTCCCGGTATCCTCTTACTGCGAGTCGTCATATTCCTTGGAGGGTTTCTTGTCGTCCGGTCCTATTACCCGTACTGTATTACATTATTCCTCTCATCATCACTCCCAGACAAACAACGTTAGCACAAGACTGCTGAATCTGTTAATACCATTATTGCCACTGCCACTACTATTCCCCCTTTCCCCATTGTGTCTACTGCAATTCCCCTCACAGTACTACTACTGCTACTCCTATTACTACTCCACTATAAATCTGTATAATAATACATATGATTGTCCTTATGTCTGTGTATCTGTTAATCATATTGTCCCTGTCCCACCGTCGACAACTCGTCACTGACCCGGCACCGCTACCCCAGTTGCACCCCTCCCCCCTCTCTCCCACCCGTCATGAGCTCTATTCCTCCCCCACTCCGAACCATTTTACCCCTCACCTCCTTCTTGGGCCACCAGGCCTGTTGTTCACCTTTTACCGGTGAATATACGTGGCATGCATTAATAAGAATAATTATAAATTGACAGCAACAACATACATCTGCAGTATTCCGAACATTACATAATTATAAAAGTCGCAGACCCAAACGTGCCTATATTACGGAGCTCTGATATATTAACCACAGAACAGACCACAGACCGTTCCTATCATTGCCACTTGACCTTACCTGTAGCACTTCACCATAGTAATACAACCCACTGAAGTCCTTTGTGGGATCACTGCACATGTTTGGGAAAAATAACAGCACACAACATGCCTACAACCCATTAAAATACACCTGTGACGTTTCACTGACATCCTGTAAATTGCCTAGAAGTTAGCGGACAAACAAACACACGGCTGGACATAGACTGAGGCCGAATGTCTCTCATCGGTATATGACAACCTGACAAAACTATTACGATCCTGCTTTGTAGGTGTCATCATAGTTATAATAATAATAATAATAATAATAATGATAATCGTACTAGTAGTGGTAGTAGTAGTAGTAATAGTAGTAGTAGTAGTAATAGTAGTAGTAGTAGTAGTAGTAGTAGTAATCACATGTTAATATCCATGATACAGAGGAGGACAAACACCATAATCTCCCTGATAAAACAAGTGAAAACAACTGTGACATATAAAACCAAACAGTGCCATAATATGCTGTAATGGTAGGGTTATAGTAATACTAAATTAATGTTTGACCGCAACCCAACCTTCTGTCATGGCAAACAGATTCTGCATTGCGTCGACACATGCTATTCCAGTGTGTCCTTCTCAGTATCGTGCCTAATAACATGTGATTAATTATTATTATTATTATTATTACTGTGATGACACCTGCAATGCAGGATCACAAGAGTTTTGTCAGGTCGTTACATACCGGTACCGATGCGAGACATTCTGCTTCTGTCTGTCTGTGTCCAGTCGTTTGTTTGTTTGTCCACTAACTTCTCTTAGGCTATTTGATGGATGTCAGTGAAACATCATATGCTTATTTTAGTGTTTTGTAGGCATGTTGTGCATTGTTATTTTTCCCGAACACGTGTAGCGATCTCACAGAGGACTACAGTGGGTTGTATTACCATGGTGAAGCGCTATAGGGAAGATGCAGTGGTAATGATAAGAACGGTCTGTGGTTAATATATCAGTGCTCCGTTATATAAGCACGTTTGGGTCTGCAGTTATTAAGTGTAATGTTAGGAACACTACAGTACACATCTACGATGTTGTTGTTATTATTATATTATTATCGCCTACCTTTAGAAGGCGGAGCGATCATGTTTTTAACTGCATCTGTGTGTGTGTGTGTGTGTGTGTGTGTGTGTGTGTGTGTGTGTGTGTGTTCCTATTATATCATGAACGGCTTGAGCTATCAACATGAAGCCTTCAGCGTATCAAGATATAGCCAAAATCTTAGAGGAGTTCGAAAATGGCAACTCGGGGTCAGAGTCAAGGTCACCAAACTAACAGCTAAAGGTCAACTAGTTTTTATTGCCTGCCTTTAGCACCATTAAATCTCATGAATGGCTTGAGCTATCAACATAAAACCTTCATGGTATCAAAATATGGCCTAAAGTTTGGACTTGGCACACAGAATATTTTAGAGGGCGATTACCGCTTAGCTCTCAAGTGCCTTCTTTTTTGTTATTAATGCATGCCACGTATATTCACCGGTAAAGGGTGAACAACAGGCCTTCTGGCCCAAGGATGAGGTGAAGGGTAATGTGGTGTCGGAGTGGGGGAGGAGTAGAATCCATGGTGGGTGGGAACTGGAGTAGCGGTGCCGGGTCAGTGACGAGTTGTCGACGGTGGGACAGGGACAATATGATTAACAGATACACAGACATAAGGACAATCATATTTATTATTATACAGATTTATAGTGGAGTAGTAATAGGAGCAGCAGTAGTAGTACTGTGAGGGGAATTAGACACGATAGGAAAAGGGGGATTACAGTTGTAGTGGCAGTGGCAGTAATGGTATTAACAGATTCAGCAGTCTTGTGCTAACCTTGTTTGTCTGGGAGTGATGATGTGAGGAATAATGTAATACAGTACGGGTAATAGGACCGGACGACAAGAAACCCTCCAAGGAATATGACGACTCGCAGTAAGAGGATACCGGGAAGTATGAGTAATAAAAGAGGCAGAGACTGAAGGAAAATAATGCACGTATGAGGTGAAGCCCCAGTTAAGGCCTTGATAACAAGGCGGAGCAGGATACCACAGCTGTGTCTTCGTTGTCTCATAATATATTGTGTTGTTTGCATCTAATTTCATCTGGTTATAGTAAATTATTGGCGAATGCTCTCTGCTGTCCATCACAATGTGGTTTAGTTGTCCACATAAAATAATTGCCACATACATAACCATCCGCACAACTACTGTGAAAATCAACATTAAATTCACAATCATTCTATATTATAGCTATAGACAATCCACGATAACATTCACAAAAATTATGACTGCAGTTATAATGACAAGTTGCAACTTATATACAACTGGCTCGGTGCTTTATTTGTGTGATGAGGATCCGAAACAGATGGGTCAGTATCACGGGACACCATGATAACACAGTAGTCTATGTTATATGTTACAGTATGTATGTTACGAACGCATAATGTTTTGCAGGTGAATAGCATGGAAATGTTTCGAATTCAGTGTCATTAGGTTTCTCACTATTCGCCTCGTAGCTCAGTTCCAAAGTACCACTCACGGTTGTCCGTTCACCTGCCCTCTCTCTAACCCTGACTTCCACTTCCTTCCATCGAGGGGGGTACCGAAACTTTGGTTCGCGGGTGTACATGCGCAAAACTTTCCACAATCCTACTCTGTTTACTCTGTCATAATAATAATAATAACAATATTAATAATATTAATAATAATAATAATAATATATGATAACAATAAAAATAATAATAATAATAATAATAATAATAATAATAATAATAATTGAAATGCGTGGCTTTAACAGACACACATACGGTACTCCGGAATATTCCGGAAAATACCATAGTATCCCCGACAACGAGGCGAACCAGAAACAACGGAGTTCGCCCACGAGAATGCCGACACCCCCACTCGGACTCCACGGGGTAGCTGCCACTAGCCACCACCATTCCGGGCAACAACGACGCATGTCAGCCCGGGCCGTGCGCCCCTGTGACATTCAACCACCACGCCGCCGCCACCGTAGGCGAAAGACACTACCTTCGCGTGGCGGAATCACCAAGTTAGCTAGGGGTGTAGTCAGAAACTGTACTCCAGGCAGCGCCCCTAAGGTAGAGACGATCTATGGTCCCTCTAATAGTGTCAAGGTAGAGACGATCAACGGTCGCTCCCATCAAAACCAGGTAGGGACGATCAATGGTCGCTCCCATAAAAAAAAGATAGAGACAATTTATGGTCGTCACATAAAAATCAGGAAGAGACGATCAATGGTCGCTCCCTGAAAGCTCAGGTAGAGACGATCAACGGTTACTCCCTCAGCACACCGGTAGAGACGATCAATGGTCGCTCCCATAAAAAAAAGATAGAGACGATCTATGGTCGCTCACATAAAAATCAGGAAGAGACGATCAATGGTCGCTCCCTGAAAACTCAGGTAGAGACGATCAACGGTCGCTCCCTCAGCACACCGGTAGAGACGATCAATGGTCGCTCCCATAAAAAAAAGATAGAGACGATCTATGGTCGCTCACATAAAAATCAGGAAGAGACGATCAATGGTCGCTCCCTGAAAGCTCAGGTAGAGACGATCCACGGTCGCTCCCTCAGCACCCCGGTGGAGACGATCGATGGTCGCTCCCAGGGTATAGTAAGGAGGAAAGACCTCCCTGTCTCCCCCAGCCTCTGTTCCCTGCGCGAGGCCCTTGAGAAGACCCACCTGTCGGGCCCCCGTGACAGCCGCTGCCACAGTCCTTCCCTGTCGGCGCCCCTGCCCATAGGAGACCGCAGTCCGTCGCCTCTTCCGGCCCGCCTCAGGACACCCGGGCGAGACCTCACCACGCCCCCGCGACGCCGGGACCTGACCCAGAGGTTCCTAGCCCTCTTCGGCCCCAGTCCGGAGCCCAGTCCGGAAACCCCCGGACGTGAGAGGACGCCCTAGCGAGTCGCCCCGTGCCCTCCCGGCTCGCCCTACCCTGACGACGCCCTCAGTCTGACTGGATCATCACTGAGGTAACCGTGTTTCTCTCCACGAGAGATACGAGTGATCCTGTAATAATTGTGAAGTAGGTTAAGTGTGACTCCTTTCCTCTTAGAATAAGACCAGTGCAGTAATTTCATGTAATTTCCATTGGGGTAAACCAGGACATAATGCTCCATTAACGGGCGAGAATATGGGTAGAGACCTCAAGTGAAGATACGTGCGAGTGTCATCCCGAGTTTACTAAGGACTTCTCTCTAGAGCCCAAAGAAAGAATAACACATTATTGGAGTGCTATTGGCTAAGCTCTGAGTAATATAGTGGAATAGAATTTACGAGGGTTCCGACTTTGTTACGCGTTGGGAAGTGCGAGTCTACATAACCTACCGGGGAGACGTGTAATATATAAGTTGTGCCGACAGAAACCTAGTGTCACCAAAACAACGAGGACAGCGAGTAATAACTATATTCCCCTGTTCCGCACGCTATCCCTAAAAAACTCTCTCCATTCCTCACCCCCGCTCTTAAAGTCGAAATAAGAACCAGAGTTAATTGTCAAAGAATTCTTGCCAACAGAAAACACCTAAACTCCCTTGTTAATATCGGGCCTCATTAAATATTACCAAACTTCCCCCTCGCCGTTCTAAGTCACTCTCCGTGTCTCCCTATCTCCCCCCCCCTTCCTGGTAGATCACAACCCCCCCCCTCTCCCTTCACGCGCTCCGTGCGCACGGGTATTTACTGTACTCCTAGTACTAAGATTTGTTGTATTGTCATTAATATCTAGGAAGCTAGTATCCTGCGAGATACACAATATTTTAGATAAGGTTTTGTATTGCTCTATATTGTGATGTAATGTCTACTGAAATGTCTTGTGTCTAACCGAAATAATACACGTGTATGGTGTTGCCGAAAGTTTTTATGTCCTGCCTCTCTTCATTGCACTAGCTCCGGTCTCGAAAGAGGACCCCGCTCCGTGTTGAGTTGATTTGGGACGAGAAGTCGAGCCAAATTCTACTCAGCATTACACTGGTGGCCAGCGGTGGTTCTAGATCCGAGCGTAGAAGAGAGGTAAAAAGGAAATATTTGGGAAAATGGCAACTAAACCGCACGTCCAGTTACCCAAGTTTGACCCTGACCAGTATGACATACACACATATCTTGCAATAGTTAAACCCTTACTAGATATTGGCTTCGATAATGACCAACAAAAAATTGCAGTCACACTACCACTACTGGGTAAAGCCGCAGCGAATATTGCGCCGAAAATTGTCCCAGAACTCACCTGGCAGAACTTTACCAAGTTCGCTGTCCAAGTCATCACCCCATCACTAGGGAAAGTGGTGGCTCTATCCAAATTGGATAGTTTTACTTATGACGGGGATTTAGATAATACCCTGTTACAGGCAAGACGCCTGGTTACTGCTGCCTACCCTGAGGCAGATGAAGAAACCCGGGATCAACATACATTTAATACTCTGCTCAGAGTACTTCCAAGTGTTATAAGACAACACTTCACTATCCATGATCCAACAGGAGACATGGATAGAGATATCAGTTTATTGAGGCGCCTTTTAGCCATCCATGCCACCCCTCAACGCATCGGCGAAATAAATCAATTCCCCGTTGACCTCATCACCATCAACCCGTGGGAATTTTCTCCGTGCTACCACGGATGTCCGATCCACGACATCCGTGAGCAGCTAGAAGCTGCCCCCTGCAGCCAAATGACACGAGGGCGCTTACAAGCCTCCCCACCATACGCAAATTCCCCTAAGCCCCAGGGGAAGAAAAAACAAAAAGGGAAAAACAAAAAGCGCCCCCCTGCCCCCGCATCCCACCGTAATGGCGGGGGCCACCTCACCTCTCCCCCAGTCTACGACAGGGGAGAGCGTTATCTTTCCTTTTCCCCCCCTCTCACTATCTCTTCTGTTCTACCTTCCCCTATTCCTGCCCCTAGTTCTAACCTTCCCACCCCACACACCACTATACTCCCGCAACACAAAACTGGCCTCCCTCTTCACAGGCCTCCTAGGACCCTCTCCACGTCTTCCCCTAACCTACTTCCTAAAACCACCTCCCCCCATCTACTGCCTTCCACCTCCCACCCCGCGCCACCCACCTCCATCACTTCACCACCGTTCGCTTTCCCCGCCCACAAGGTTAACTCATTCACCTTCCCTATCACACCCTCCTCCTCATCCCCGAGCATTCAAACAACCCCGCGAGACCGCATCTCCCCACCACCACCGTTTCTCTCTCCCCCTACACTTCACCCCACCTTTCCTCGGCTCCGACGGCACACCCCACCTGCCACATCCCACTCCACAGCCCCTGCCAGGCCACCACGGGTTCAGCACCGCACACCATCCGCCATCGCCCCCACACCCGCACCATCCCATAGCTTCGTACCCACCGCCCACCCCACACCACTAGCACAGAACCCTGCTACCGCCCAGACCACTCCACCACCAAACACCGGGATGGCACCACAAGATCGCACTCCCTCCTCGCCACCTACCCTCCAAGCCAACTCTCCTGCCACCTCACCACCACTACCGACCTCACAACCCCAACCCCCCCCTGCTCCCGCACCACCTGTCACTTCCACATACGAGTGCGATGGTTCCTCCTCGCCATCCCCCTCCACCTCCCCTACCACCTCAGCCTCCACCACCTCCACCACCTGCACCACACCTGACATCTCACCCGCCACGCCTCGCTCACCCTCACCCCTTCCCTCCGCCGCCTCACCCTTTCCACCCAAGCCCACGTGCCCCGCCACCCCCGCAAGACAACCCACTACCACCGCCCTCTCCCCTCCACACCTACGCACGCCCACTCCGACATTCTCACCTTCTTCCGCGTCCCCAACGTGCGCGACGGCCCGCGCTAACCGACCCCGCCCACCCCGCACGCCTGCTTCCCCACCCACACCCACCCTCAGAACCACCACCACCACCCCCTCCGGCCGACTCTTATGCCCACCCACCCGATACACACACACCGTCAAGCTACATCAGGCCCAAATCCCTCCTATCTGTACTCCCCAGAGACTCAACGCCGCATTACCGCGACACAAAACCCGGCCTTCACCCACTCTATCCAGCATTCAACCTCCAACCACACCGACAGCCACACCAAGCAACATGAGAATTAAGCGGGCCATATGGGCCCCTACCCTTACCAAGAACCACCGACTCCGCGGGCCACACCACCTGTTAAATATCCTCCAGTCGACCACCGCCCCCTCAGCCCTCTTCCTCACCTATGACCAAGCACAGGAGGAAAATTCCTACACTGTCGCCTGGCAGAACACACTCCGACACCTCCAGCCCGTTTACACCACCTCCAACACTCTAGCGTTCCACCTCCAGCCACAGGGACGTCACTTTTTTCAAGAACACGGTGGTGAAATGCGTGGCTTTAACAGACACACATACGGTACTCCGGAATGTTCCGGAGAATACCATAGTATCCCCGACAACGAGGCGAACCAGAAACAACGGAGTTCGCCCACGAGAATGCCGACACCCCCATTCGGACCCCACGGGGTAGCCGCCACTAGCCACCACCATTCCGGGCAACAACGACGCATGTCAGCCCGGGCCGTGCGCCCCTGTGACATTCAGCCACCACGCCGCCGCCACCGTAGGCGAAAGACACTACCTTCGCGTGGTGGAATCACCGAGTTAGCTAGGGGTGGAGTCAGAAACTGTACTCCAGGCAGCGCCCCTAAGGTAGAGACGATCTATGGTCGCTCTAATAGTGTCAAGGTAGAGACGATCAACGGTCGCTCCCATCAAAACCAGGTAGAGACGATCAATGGTCGCTCCCATAAAAAAAAGATAGAGACGATCTATGGTCGCTCACATAAAAATCAGGAAGAGACAATCAATGGTCGCTCCCTGAAAGCTCAGGTAGAGACGATCCACGGTCGCTCCCTCAGCACCCCGGTGGAGACGATCGATGGTCGCTCCCAGGGTATAGTAAGGAGGAAAGACCTCCCTGTCTCCCCCGGCCTCTGTTCCCTGCGCGAGGCCCTTGAGAAGACCCACCTGTCGGGCCCCCGTGACAGCCGCTGCCGCAGTCCTTCCCTGTCGGCGCCCCTGCCCATAGGAGACCGCAGTCCGTCGCCTCTTCCGGCCCGCCCCAGGACACCCGGGCGAGACCTCACCACGCCCCCGCGACGCCGGGACCTGACCCAGAGGTTCCTAGCCCTCTTCGGCCCCAGTCTGGAGCCCAGTCCGGAAACCCCCGGACGTGAGAGGACGCCCTAGCGAGTCGCCCCGTGCCCTCCCGGCTCGCCCTACCCTGACGACGCCCTCAGTCCGACCGGATCATCACTGAGGTAACCGTGTTTCTCTCCACGAGAGATACGAGTGATCCTGTAATAATTGTGAAGTAGGTTAAGTGTGACTCCTTTCCTCTTAGAATAAGACCAGTGCAGTAATTTCATGTAATTTCCATTGGGGTAAACCAGGACATAATGCTCCATTAACGGGCGAGAATATGGGTAGAGACCTCAAGTGAAGATACGTGCGAGTGTCATCCCGAGTTTACTAAGGACTTCTCTCTAGAGCCCAAAGAAAGAATAACACATTATTGGAGTGCTATTGGCTAAGCTCTGAGTAATATAGTGGAATAGAATTTACGAGGGTTCCGACTTTGTTACGCGTTGGGAAGTGCGAGTCTACATAACCTACCGGGGAGATGTGTAATATATAAGTTGTGCCGACAGAAACCTAGTGTCACCAAAACAACGAGGACAGCAAGTAATAACTATATTCCCCTGTTCCGCACGCTGTCCCTAAAAAACTCTCTCCATTCCTCACCCCCGCTCTTAAAGTCCAAATAAGAACCAGAGTTAATTGTCAAAGAATTCTTGCCAACAGAAAACACCTAAACTCCCTTGTTAATATCGGGCCTCATTAAATATTACCATAACTTCCCCCTCGCCGTACTAAGTCACTCTCCGTGTCTCCCTATCTTCCCCCCCCTTCCTGGTAGATCACAACCCCCCCCCCCTCTCCCCTCACGCGCTCCGCGCGCACGGGTATTTACTGTACTCCTAGTACTAAGATTTGTTGTATTGTCATTAATATCTAGGAAGCTAGTATCCTGCGAGATACACAATATTTTAGATAAGGTTTTGTATTGCTCTATATTGTGATGTAATGTCTACTGAAATGTCTTGTGTCTAACCGAAATAATACACGTGTATGGTGTTGCCGAAAGTTTTTATGTCCTGCCTCTCTTCATTGCACTAGCTCCGGTCTCGAAAGAGGACCCCGCTCCGTGTTGAGTTGATTTGGGACGAGAAGTCGAGCCAAATTCTACTCAGCATTACAATAATAATAATAATTAAAGGGGAACTAAATAAGTGCAACATCCAAACCACCAACTGGTCCAAGGGCTACACATTTGACTTCACTTGCGACCTTGACTTCGACCCAGTAGCGTAGCCAGGTCTATATAATTGGGGGGGAGGGTCATGTGAGGCCAAGCTCTGTTCTTGGGGGAGGGGCACTGTTACACAGTCTTCATATATTAAATAATCCTTAAGTTCAAATGGAATTATTTCTTCTTGCGCTACCCTCGACCCTTCCTCCAATTTTAATTAAAATCGGATAAAATGGTTTGAGTTAATCTTGCCTGTGCCTTTGATCTTTGACCTATTCCTCTTAAAATCGATTATCTTCATCCTTGGCTTCCCTTAAGTCTTTGCATAAAGATTGTCACAAATCTAAGGAGAACTATTTGAGTTATAAGGTCTTGTATTTGACAGTACCTTGACTTTTGAAGGATTGTTCTCGAAATCAAACTCCATCATCTTTGCTTTATCATTAACCCCTTCACAAAATTTGGTCTAAAACAAAATCCTTAACCTGTTGTTGCCATGTGACACTGATCTTTTACCAATTGTTTGCAACAAAATAGGTCAACCCCTTGACTTATCCTCAACCCTTCCACCAAGTTTGATCTAAATTAAGCCAGAGCTATTTTGGATTATTTTCTCTCACACAGACCCACGCACAGAAACTGATAAAATTATTCACACACACACACACACACACACACACACACACACACACACACACACACACACACACACACACAGAAACACACACACACACACACACACACACACACACACACACACACACACACACACACACACACAGAAACACGTGTACTTGCTGTTAATAAATAATCTTCGCATCTGCGTCTGATGCAAGGGTGGAGTTGATGGTAAATACTACGTTGAAAGGACACGAGAGAAGGGAGAGAGAGGGGGGTATGAGGCAGAGTTGGGGGAGGGGTGGGGAGGGGAGGGGAGGGAAGGAGAGGAGATGCATATATATATATATATATATATATATATATATATATATATATATATATATATGGGTAAAAGCTGTCTTTCTGGTGGCTTGAAATGTTCTGGGTTAGCCTGACTCGCATCATCTGACGGGTTGTGTAAACAGTCAGAGCAAGTCAGGGATTACACAAAGGTTTTATTTATATAACAATAAACGATGAAGAAATGGGACGCTAAAACCAATATACCATACGTGACTGTTACCCAGGAATCCATTTACTATGCAAGGTGGCGACCATACAACAATTTTGTGCCTGGTGGTACTTGGGTAAAGCGCTCCATTTCTTATCATTGCTTTCAAACAACCACCAACTTTTGTTCGCTGTTGTACCCGTTCAAGCACTTCATCCTCAGAACTTCCATTCCTTACTCATCACATTACGCAAGTACTTAAATGGACTCTCATTGTAAATTTCTTAATCATCCAACCTCACTGTGCATTCAGTGCCTTTTTTCTCTCTAAGATCACAACTTTACTCTTCCCTAACTTCACCCTTAGATTCCGTTTCTTACACATTCTCCCAAACTAATTTACCAAGCCTTGCGGTTGCCCTTCGGCTTCACATAAATAAAGGGTCATCTGTAAGCAGAGGAAGAGGAATTTCCAAACGCTGCTCTCTCTCATTAGGGTCGTGCCAACATCCACTGACCTACATGTATCTCCTTTACAACCCCATCCATTTAGAGAGTGAATAACCATGGAAACATGATACATTCTTGTTTCAATCACACATTTAAAAAGAAAAATTTGCTCAATTCACCAACCACATGCACTGCAACCTTAGCATCCTCATACATACTCTTCACGGCATTCAGCGTCACATTTACTCCTTATATTCTTAATAATTTTCAAATTCCTTGTCTATCCACTGTCATAAACTTTCTCCAAATCCATCAAGGTCGCATACAATTTCTTTCCCTTCTCTAGAAAGTTTTCCACTAAAGACCTAAGGATGAATATCTGATCTACACAACCTCTTCCCATCATAAAACCTCCCTGTTTTTCTCAAACTAATTCCCCTGCTATTTCATTAATTCTGTCAATATGGATCCTACCATATACTATGCTCAGGAGACAGACACCTCTATGATTACCACACACTTCTTTTCCCCTCTTTCCCTCCTTCTCCCAGCCATTCCCAAGCCACTTATATTCGCGTTAATTTTATTTTCTGTGTTTAACACTTCCTTAAAGCGTCCTTTCCATCTGTTCACTTTTTCTCCCTTCTCCACAGGCAATGTACCATTTTTATATTTTACTTCCCTACTAAGTAGGGAAGAGTAAAAGCAGAGGATGAAAGTATGTTAAGATGGATGCAGTAAGGAAGAGAATCTTAGTGGCACAGGGGCTTACACGCCAATATGGCCGTTTTTGAGTTAGCTATGGCAACACATTCAGCAAGTCTTCCCCCAGCACGTGGTGCATCGTGTGAAAGGAAACTCGACCATCCAGCAGGGCTACAGAGGGTTGAACGTGGTGTATCATGTGTTGTGAAACCTTCCTATCAACTCCAGACCTCAGTCCACATACGGGCTTAAGCCCGCGAGCCTACCGGCCAATGAGAGGCCTTCTTGCAGCCGCCATTATTTTGATCCCGCTGCTAAACCATTCCTGTGCGTTCTACTGTCCCCGCCACGGCAGTCACACTTCCCCGCCACACGTACAACACTTTCCCAGGATTACTCTCTTATTTTAGTGTTGTTTTGGTGGATAATAATAATCAAAATGGACACCATTAGTTCTGAAAGTGAAGTGGATACACCCGAACAGTCATTGAAACGACAAAGAAAGCCTGAGACATGGGCACAGAACATTGAAGAGAAAAAAAGAGACAGTGGGCATTCCTACATTAGTAGAAAGACCAAGCAACAGGTTCCTGCTCGTGTTATCGGTTCCCCTTGCCAGTGTAGTGGAAAGTGTTTTAAGAAAGTTGGAAAAGAAAACATTCATCATATCTTTAATAATTTCTGGGGCATGCAAAGCCATGACGTACAGTCACACTATATTCATAGTAGAGTGAAACTGAAGGAGGTAAAGCGTGGGCGGGTGAAGGGGAGGGAAAGCAGAAGGAAGGCAACAAGAGAATATTCTGTGCTTGTGAATAATGTGCCCATTGTTGTATGCAAGCAAGCTTTTTTGAACTTGCATTCTCTTTCCGATAAGCGGGTTAGGAATGTCCTAAAGACGGCAGCAGAGTCAGGCACAGGAACTCTAACACCTGACCAAAGGGGGAGACATGCACCGAACCACAAGATAAGTGAGGAGGCAGAGAAACTTGTGACTGAAAACATTAAATTGCTACCTACATGCAACTCTCACTATTCAAGAGCAAAGAGCCCAAGAAGAATGTATCTGCCCCTTAGTTCGACTTTCACAGGTGTCTATGAGGCCTATGTGCAGGATCACAAGTCTAAAAACATGGAAGACCTCATAGTGTCGTCGTTTAAGTTCAAGGATATGTTGCGTCTTTACAACATTGGTGTGGCACCCCCTAGGTCTGACACTTGTAATTACTGCAACGAGTTTAAAGTGAAGATGGATCAACTTGTACCTGGCAAAGACGACAAGGAGATAACTCGACTTAAGCTAGAAAGAGTCCCCCACATTGCCCATGCTAAGGCCTCTCATACCATTATGAAGACTTATAAGAAGGACCAAAATCCA
Source organism: Coenobita brevimanus (assembly GCF_032717465.1). NCBI lineage: Eukaryota > Metazoa > Arthropoda > Malacostraca > Decapoda > Coenobitidae > Coenobita > Coenobita brevimanus. The sequence goes on from NC_136973.1 coordinate 20,811,311, forward strand.
GCTGTTGCCGTCATTCCAATCGACCTGCAACAAACACTGGCCACGTCCCGACTGTCTTCAGGTGTACAGTATTACAAGCGAAAGATGTGGACTTATAACTTTGGGGTGCATGATATCAAGAAACAGAAAGCTTATTTTTATATCTGGAATGAGGCAGAGGGAAAAGGAGGGTCGATTGAGGTGTGCAGTTGCCTTAAATATTACGTGGAAAACTATGTGCCAGAGAGTGTGGGTAAAATCATTATCATCTCAAATAACTGTAGTGGTCAAAATAAAGATATTAATATAGTGCTCTCATACCTGAGCTGGGTTCATGGTGGTAGGTTTTCAGCAGTCCAACACTACTTTATGGAGCCAGGACATTCATACTGACCATGTGATCGGGATTTTGGAAACTTTGAAATAAAACTAAAGGGACAAGAAATTTACACCACACCTCACTACATTACTTTCATGAAGGATTGCAGAAAAAATAACCCATTCACTGTGATTTCTATGACTCATGACTCCCTCTTTGACTTTAACATACTTCGGGACAGTGTAACAAAAGCTAGTCAGAAGGGTACTGGGTTCAAGAATGCCAAGAAGTTTGTGGTTAGTAATAATAACATGATGGGGATAGAGGTAGTGGCTGGGTATGGGAGTTATCATGCACCTGTCTTCATGAAACTGCAAAAGGGGCGCTCTTCAGTGTATGACCCCTCAAGATTCAACCTTCATGACGTCCAGCTCCCTCTAAAGTATCCATTTGGTGTGCGTCTTGATGAGAATAAGCTTTGGGATGTGAAGGAATTAACCAAGTACATCCCTCAAACACACCTGGGATTCTACAATGACCTTTTTGCTGCACAAAACCACCTGGAGGTGGAGGTCGAGAATGGCAGTGGAGACACTGACACCGACGACGACATCCTCGACTATTAACTCCCCCCCCCCCTCCCTCCAAGCATATCTTTTATCCTAGGACTATTCTGTACAATGATGAGGTTTATGAAAATAATCATAATGTCTCATATTCCAGGAAAGAAGCATAAGGTAGTGAACCAATATTAATATTTACAATATTTACAATAATCATTATTTACAAAAAGAATCCCAAAAATAGGAGTAGTCATCATGAAACTGTAACAGCTTCCTTATTTCTATGTAATTGCTCTTTTAATTGGGTTACTTGTCCTCCTATATGAGTGTTGAAAATGCACAAACAAATGGGAGGGAAGTTTTTGTGTTTTTATATATAATTTTGAGTTTTTATTTTCACGGGAATGATATATATATATATACCATTAAAAAGGACTTTTTAAGCACTTTATTTTCATATATTATTAATTGGGTTTATCATAAAAACAATGCAGTGACCATTGAGCAACTTTAACCTTTAATTAATCAAAACTAATTGCATGGCGCATAAGCCCCTGTGCCACTACACGCCTCATATTTTATTTGATGGGAGGAGTAGTTTGAAAGACCGTTAAATGTAGAGGAGGAAAGGGAGGCTGAGACTGCGGCAGATGGAAGGGTGCAAGGAATAAATGTGTTGGGAGACTTGAATGTTTCCTTGATCATGATGGAGGAAGTGCAGGATGCAGTAAAGGAGATGAAAACAGAGAAAGCTGCAGGTATGGACTGGTGTGCTGTGGAATGCCTGAGAGATGGTGGAGCAACTACTGTTGACTGATTAGTAGGATTGTTGAATGTGTTTTGTGAGAGAGTGCCAGTTGACTGGGCAAGTGTTTGTGTGGTCCTGTTGTATACAGGTAAGGGTGATGTACTAGCTTCAGGGGTATAAGTCTGTTGAGTGTTATATGTAAGGTGTATGGTAGAGTGTTAACCCGAGGCGTCCTGACGACGTATAGATACGTTGCCACATTTTGTCACAGTGACACCCAACAACATATCCATACGTTTTGCAATTGCAAGATCCATCATTTGCACATTTTTCAAGTTTCACGGATGATTTTTGGTAGGCATATGTGGGAGACCCTCCTCTACCCAATGCCGGGTGGGAATAATGATTTTCTTGGAAACTCACCTGTTAGGAGTGACCTGGCCAGTAAAGATATGTCACACCATGGTCTCTCTAATGACGAAATTCGAGGCGAAAGTGATTCCTGAGGTGGAGAACAAAGGAAGAAACAAGCCAGAGGAAGAAAGAAGCAGAAGTGATGGGGTGGTAACGTCGTAAAAGAAGGTACCATATGTTGATGTGTTTGGTGGGAGAACAACGCTTGTATCGCCTATATTATTGTCTGAAAACCAATACACTCTTGTACAACACATAAATTCGTACCAAATAATTCAATATCTAGTGAACTGTGAAGGGTTTGGAATAGTTACCCCTCCCATAGAAAACCTTTTCTCTGGAGCTTGGCCTGAGAGAACATGGTACCAAGGTGAAGGTACTGTTACCTGTACCATAATTCTAAACTCAGCTGAGCACTTTCTCTCTGAATTTTTGATGTTTCTCATAAAAACAGAGGTTTTAGCCCCCCAAAAGAAACTTTTTGAAAATCTGCCAGGATTGGGGGGGGGGGGATCATTGGTGAAAAATTTGCCGGGATGCAGCAGGTTAATTAAGAAAATTAGAGAGGGTACAGAGTGTGTGATAGGTGATGAGCAGTGTGGCTTTAGGAGAGGGAGGGGATGCATGGATCAGGTGTTTGCTATGACACTGGTGTGTGAAAAGTATTTAGCAAAAGGTAAGGATGTGTTTGGGAGTTCATGGATTTAGGGAAAGTGTATGACAGAATTAATATGGAGGCTTTTTGGATTGATTTAAGATTGTATGGACTTGATGGTAGGTTGTTAAAAGGAGTGGAAAGTTTTTATGTACATTGTAGAGCATGTGTAAGAGTGGGAATACTGTAAGTGATTGGTTTCCCTTGAGAGTGGGGCTGTGGCAGGGATGTGTGATGTCGCCTTGGTGTTTAATATTTATATGTATGGTGTTGTAAGAGAGGTGAATGCAAGATGTTAGGTGGAGGTCTGAGTTTGGTGAATGCTGATGGTAGAGAGTGGAATCTGAAGCAGCTGCTGTTTGCAGATGATACTGCACTGATGGCTGATTCAGAGGAGAGATTGAGACAGTTGGTAGAGGAGTTTGGAAGGGTGTGTGAAAGGAGAAAGTTGAAATTAAATGAGAATAAGAGTAAAGTGATGAAGTGTACAAGGTTGTTAGATGGTAGGAGGATGAATATAGTTTTGAACGGTGATTTGTTTGAGGAGGCAGAGTGTTTTAAGTATTTAAGGTCACATGTTGCTGTGGATGGAAGAATAGATGCAGAAGTAAAGTTTAGAATGAATGAAGCAGGAAAGGTGCTGGGAGGAATGAAAAACGTGTTTTGCTGTCGTTCACTTAGAATGGATGTAAAAAGAAAGCTGTATGAGGGTGTTGTGGTACCGACTGCGTTACATGGGGCTGAAACATGGAATATGGGTGTAACAGGGAGGAAAAGTTTGAATGTAATGGAGATGAGGTGTTTGGGAAGCATGTGTGGAGTGACACATAAAGATCGAGTGAGAAATGATGAAGTGCGAAGAACTGGAGTTGTGCAGGAGATGGCTGATAGAGTTGAGCAGAGAGTGTTGCGATGGTTTGGGTTTGGGGAGAGAATGGATAATGAGTGATTGGTGAAAAAGATAGCTGGATCTGATATGAGAGGTGTAAGGCTGAGAGGAAGATCACGAGTAGGATGGATGGACAGTGTGAAAAGAGCGCTGGATGCGAGAGGCGTGTCTGTTGAGCAAGGAAGAGTGGCTGTGCATGTGAGAAATGATTGGAGAGAAATTATGAATGAATAAATGATGACAGCCCTGAGGGGATATTCTCCCTCATTTAGTCTGAGCAGTTGATCAGGTCAGGTTGTGGGTAAGGGGATGGGTCTATTATGATGTGGCAGGGGTACACCAGCTCTGCTGTCGGGCCCTGCTGCAGATGTCACAGATTGCAATGTGCAGTTGACCCTCGTGTGGTGTGGCGGGGTGAGGACCTTTGGGGCTAAGATGCGAATGAATGTGTTTAAGTGGATGAGTAAATTGGGAGTGTGTCATCCTGTCGCGGCTACCTCCCTTTCCTTGGGGGAAGCAGCCTAGGTATATAGATAGATAGACTAACTACTAACTTCTTTATCATCGAGTCTAACTCTCATTACCTCTTTCCAAACATTTTCTTTTATTCCCTCCACTTTACACTTAAATTCCTTCCAAATTCCTCATCCATTCTCTTCTTACCCTCTCTTACTAATCGTTTCACCTCACTTCCTCTGTAAATATAACTCTCTCTTTCGTCTCTCAACTTTCTCCATGCCTCTGTTACCCATCCATTCTGTATATGCTTTCTTCCTTTCCGTCACAGTTTCTCTAACCTCTTCATTCCACCATGCTGTTACTTGCACCTCGTTTTCGCCTTCTCATCACCCCACACACCACCTCACATGCTGCACAGATTTCTTCTGTGAATATCTTGCACACATCTTCCTCCTCCCCCATCTGCTCCAGATCATATTTGCCTAAGCGCTCCTCCACTTCTTTCGTATGTTCTGTCTTTGTTTCTTCCCCGTGCAATCTTTCTACCTTCCTTGTATGGACCGCTTCCCCCTGTCCTTCCCTCCTCTATTCCTCCATTGCACTTGAAAATTACCTTTCACCACCACCAAATGGTGGTCAGAAAGCCCACTCCCCCAACCTCTGTATGCTCTTACATCCATTACATACCTTTTCATTCTGCCATCCACACACACATAATCAGTCATTGCCCTCTGTTCATTCAGTTCACCACCCTCCCTTTTCATCACACGCCACGTATACCTGTAGATCATTTGGTGCCTAAAGAGGGTACTGGCTATCACCAACCCCCTCCCCGCATATATCTCCACTAGAGCACCGCCATTCTCATCCATTTCTTCAGGCACAACCCACTCACCAACCACATCATCCACCGTCACATTCCTTACTCCTCCGTTCATATCTCCAGTCAAAACACGTTCTCATTCCCCTCAAACTTTTTCATGTATGCTTCCACATTTCCCCAGAACTCTTCCTTCACTCTGCTTGCACGATCTTACGTTGGCTCATACACACACGCACACAGTCGCTCACGTTTGTATTCCCACTATTCAGTCTTATCCACACAATCCTTGAGCCAAATAATTCAAGCTCTCTTAATTCTGTTTCCATCTCTTGCACACAACAATACATAAGTCCTCTTTTGCCATCTCATCCTCAACAACTCCCGCACATACTGTATACCCCATCCATACTTCCACTCTCACACTCTTACCTCACAAGTCAGCCACAGTTAATCCACATATGTCCCCTTTTGCGTTCTAATGCACCTCGACATTCTCTCTCTCAACTCACCGATCGCACCCATTACATTTCATGTTACAAATCGTACCAAGTCGTTGCTTGTTCTACTGTCTTGATCCGAGGCTTCCTGTTTGCATTATTAATTAGTTGTTTTCGGGGGAGGGGCACTAACTCTCCACCTTCCCATTTGCGGGGGAACACGTGTTGGTTGGTTATAAGGTTACCACCCAGCGCATTAAACGATTTGCTTGTTTACAGGAAATTATTTGGCTTGTCAGTCAGTGTACAATTACGCGGAACTGAGTACAACTACACTGAGTGAGTGGATGACGGTCACCGTATCATATATGTGTGTGTGTGTGTGTGTATATATATATATATATATATATATATATATATATATATATATATATATATATATATATATATATATATTGTTACATAGCCTAAGATTTCATCATCCCTTGTAAAATTCTAACTTATGATACAGTTTTGTTCATGATTGCATCATCCTTTGTATGATCCTAATGTACAGTATGCTGCATGTTTGTTCACGATTCGCCACGTGGCTTCCATAGTGACCAGGCTTGTGTGTTCTACCTCACTCCCCCCTTCTCCCCCTTATAGTAGAGTAAGTCGTTCTTTCTGTTGTTCAGAGCAGGATTGTTAACTCTTCGTCCTCTATGCCTTCATTTGCGCGTCCTTCTTACAAGTTGAATCAAGCTCTGCCGGCCCCCTATATAATGAGCTCAGTCTCTGCATTAGTTGCCACTTAGATCTACTCCTCATTCTGTTCACATCTCTGTCCTCCCCTGTACAGTATATTATTATTTTTGTGAGTGCTCAGGAAGTCTCCAGCCATCTAGCTGCTGTATAATTTGAGTATAAGTGTTATTACCATTTTTCTTGTACTGCATATCCTAAGGCATTCATTCGTAAGCCTGGAAAAGTTTTTGTGATTCATATTGGTTCCATACTGTCAGCCAGTATTCGTAATAATTTGTATCTGTAATAATATTATATCTTGCTTTAACTGAGCATTATCCGGTTGTCTCATTTTATCAGGGCTGACTTAGATAAATTTGCTCTTACTAATTTCGTGTTAATAGAGGCTATTGCAGTTAATCATATATGTAATCTGTTTTGCCATTACATTATCCTTATGAGTCCTGAATGTTTAGTAGTTAGTTTAAGCATTAAACTTTAACTTGTAATTTTACCTAAGTCTTTTGTTTTGAACCTGGAACTTTGCGGGACAGTAGTGATTTTAGTATTCTCACTTGAAGTGTTCATTATCTCTCTCTGTTCTATAACATCAATTTGGCGACCTCTTATCGGGATATTCAGGATATTATCATAAGGATATTGACTGATATTTTGTGACTGTGATTTATTCAGGATGTCTACTATTACTACTCTTGATGAAGCCAGAGATTTTTTGTCAAATGTGCAAACAGTGTGTGATGTAGAAAACAGAACAAAGAATGAACTTAAGCTTGTTGCTCAACAATTGGGAATTGCTGTTCACTCTCATCATTCTAAAGATCAAATTGTTGGCATGATTAATAAAAGCTTGCTTAATGTAACTCCTCCAGATGAGCAAACGCAGATTGAAATAGCTAAGTTTCAGCTAGCTCTACAGGAGGCTCGTGCTAAGGAGGCTGAGTTTCAGGAAATGTGCTAAGGAGGCTGACTCTCAGGCTCGTATTCAGGAGGCACAAATTGAACTTGCTAGGATTCAGGTAGACCATGAGTATCGCATGAAACAAGGTGGAACTGGATCATCTAGCTCTAATGATTTTCTATCTATCTATCTATATACCTAGGCTGCTTCCCCCAAGCAAAGGGAGGAAGCCGAGACAGGACGACACACTTCCCATTTACTCATCCATTCAAACTCATTAATTCGCATCTTAGCCCCAAAGGGGAGAACGGACAGATCCTCACCGCACCACACCACACAAGGGTCAACTGCGCAATGCAATCAGTGACATCCACAGCAGTGCCCGACAGCAGAACTGGTTTACCCCTGCCACATCATAACAGACCCATCCCATTACCCGCACCTGACGTGACTAACTGATCAGACCAAAAGCGGGAGAATATCCCCTCAGGGCTGCGTCATCACTTATTCATTCACAATTTCTCTCCATTTATTTCTGTCACGCACAGCCACTCTTCCTTGCTCAACAGACATCCCTCTCGCATCCAGCGCTCTCTTCACATTGTTCATCCATCCTATTCGTGGTCTTCCTCTCAGCCTTACACCTCTCACATCAGATCTAGTTATCTAGTTATCTTTTTGATGTGACTAAAAATGTTAAACTTGTCCCTCCTTTTAATGAATCTGATTTAACAAAGTATTTTAAGTTGTTTGAGAGGGTAGCTACAGGTTTTAATTGGCCCGAAAAGTATTGGCCAGTACTCCTTCAGAGTGTTCTCACCAGTAAAGCTCAAGTAACTTATGCATCTTTGCCTCAGGATCAATCTGATAATTATGATGTAGTTAAGAGCTTGATTCTTAAGGCCTATGAGCTTGTTCCTGAAGCCTATAGAATGAAATTTAGGACAACTTATAAGCAAGATAAGCAATCCCATGTTGAGTATGCAAAAATCAAAGAAGATCTGTTAGAGCAGTGGTTAAATTCTAAGAATGTAAATTCTGATTTTGATAAATTTAAGCAGATGATTTTGCTGGAGGACTTCAAAAGGTGTATTAATAAAGATGTAAGCCTATATCTTGATGAGAAAAGAATAGATAATTTGTCTGATGCCGCAGTTTTAGCTGATGAATATGTTCTCACTCACAAGAGATATTCTAAAGAAAAAAGGAAAGCTGAGAGTAAGTACGTTGCCTCTACTCAGAGTACAGGTAACAGGAAAGAGAATAAAGATGATGTTTCTCAGGAAGTAAATACCAGCTCCACCTCTAGATTTCAGAAAAGTATATGTACTTATTGTAGTAAGCTTGGTCATACTACAGAGAAATGTTTCAGGAGACAGCGTGATGTGAACAAAAAGGAGTCTTTAAATATTCAGTCAATTGGTCTAGTGTCCACCCTTGAGAGTTCCCAGAATTCTTTAACCGAGTTAACTGAACCTGCTTTGAGGGGTAAATTAAATTCTCATGATGAAGCTCCTCTTTTGAGCATTAACGTGGGTGACACTCTCAAGAGTTCATGTGCTAAATTCCTGTCTGATGGTTTTGTCAGTCCTCTGGACAGTAATGACAGGAAATCAGTTAAAATATTATCGTGATACAGGTGCTTCCCAATCCCTTATGCTGACCAGTGTTCTAGGCTCTAATGTTAATTCCTCTGATGAAACTGTAATCTTACAAGGTGTAGGGAATAATTACATCTCTGTCCCTCTGTGCAGAGTGAATTTAGAGTCTGGTTTTGTTAATGGTTCCGTTATGGTTGGGTTGGTTGAGACACTCCCAATGTCAGGTGTAACTTTCTTACTTGGAAATGATATTGGTGGAAGTCAAGTGTGTCCAGCTGCTCAGTTGTCTAGTGAACCAGTGACTGCGACCCAGGATTGTGATGTCCCTGATGTGTTCTCTGCATGTGCTGTCACTAGGGCTAAGTCTAAAGTTACTGGTGACTTAGAGGATAATGAAGATGATGATGTTATCCTAGCTGACACTTTTCTTGCTAATTTGGACCACTCACCAGATGAGGCAGTACCCCGTAGTGTTGATAATTTGTCTCGTCAAGAGTTGGTTGAGTTGCAGGTTGCTGACCCTGAGTTGAAAGGTCTAGCTAACTCTGCTTGCAGTGAGGAAGAGTCAGCTGGTGCTTCTACTTGTTATTATATAAAGTCAGGAGTACTTATGAGGAAGTGGAGACCCCCAACAGCATCAGCCGACTGTGAATGGGAGGTTGTACAGCTCCGTTCAGAAGTTCGTACTACACCCAAAGTGGAAGGCACAAGCCTCGGTCCGCTCTTCCTGGACGACATGTTAATACCCCGAACCTCTCGCCACCACAGACAGAGCAGTAAATACCGGAACAGTTTCAGTTACACGACGAATGCGAAACTTGAGATGAAACGGATATTTATACAGATATTGGCAAGTATTATTACATATTAATGAAGGAAATACGTGGACATTATGCGGTTGTGATGAAAATATGTATACAAGTAATAAGTTACAATACACAAATAGAGGGAAATGAAGAAGTCTGATATGAATCAATAAGTGATTTGTGAGCTGACTATTCTCCCACTGAAACACACACACACACACACACACACACACACACACACACACACACACACACACACACACACACACACACACACACACACGCACAAACAAACACACACACACACAAACACACGCACACACAAACACACAGACAAACACAAACTCATAAGAACAACAACAATAACAACAACAGCCACCACCACCACAGTCTCCGCCACTTGCCACCCACCACAACCACCCACCACCACCAACGCCGCCGCCGCCACCGCCCACCACCACCGCCGCCACCCACCAACACCCACAATCCACCATCACCGCCGCCGCCGCGACCACCGTCCACCACCACCGACGCATTAACAAATCGCATAATTGTGCAGGAAAAGACATTGCAATAGTTTACTTCATCCGTCCTGTTTGTGTGGGAAGGCCAAGGAACACATTATATTTATTACGTGTATGTAATCTTGCATCTAATAGGAGGAGGATAATATATAAGCATAATTATACGGAAGTTTTCAGATAAAAAAGACAATTATATTTTTATTTCCATTTTTTAGTCAACAATATATATATATATATATATATATATATATATATATATATATATATATATATATATATATATATATATATATATATATATATATATATATATATATATATATATATATATATATATATATAATCTGTATTATATCTATACCTATCTATATTATATCTGTCTCTATACCATATCTAATTATATATATCATATCTATATCTTTATTATATCTATCTATCTATCTATAATATATCTGTCTATTGTATCTGTTATATCTATCTATTGTATCTATTATATCTATCTATCTATCTACAGTATCTATCTATCTGTGTATCTGTCTGTCTGTCTGTCTGTCTGTCTGTCTCTCTAATATGCATACATATCCTTAATATAATGATAACTGTTGCCTAACTTTTCACATCAATATCGGGTCCAGCCTCCCTCTTTCTCAATCACTGCTTGCAACCTATCAGGCATGGAGCTTACAAGGCCACGGATGAAGTCGTGTTTGCGCCGACAAAGTTCCTGCTGGGCGTTTACGTGGTCGAGGAGATCATTTCTTGTCCTCTCGTCTCCTGGCTGCCAGGTATTAATCATGTCAGCCCAAACATGTCTGTCACATTTAGATTGGCCCCTTTGGCGGGCCAGTCTGAGAGATGAAGTATGTCTTGTCTCTGAAACCACTGCCGTACTACTCGTGCGGTGTGGATGGTGCACCGGTCATGCATGGAAATTACAGGTCCATCTTGGAACGGGAAACCCTTTGCACGTAAAGATGGCAGAGAACGTTCCTTCAGGATATGGACTCACTGGTCAGCAGTAAAACTCCCCTCGATGCTGAACATGTCACCCAGGCCATGTAGAGTCAGGTATCCCTAGATGTTACAGGTAACGTGACCCGTTCGTGCCTCCTCACAAATGTCGACCCTCTCGCATCTGCATGCGAAATATATATTTTCTTTTTTTTTTTGTATTGTTGCAGCCATTAGACAGAATACTAGTTGATGACATGCCCCCCTAACCTTATATTATTTAGAACTGATCACAGTTTTTCTCGGCACTAATGTCTTTATACAAAGAAAATAGAGGCAAAGAGTAGAGGGAATCATATCTTTTTCCAGGACAATATGAACAGAATAAGACCAAAACAAGGGATCCTGATTATTTTAGATGCCTGGTCATATTGCCTTTAAAAGACTGGAAACCAAGGACGGAGGGGTATGCAGACTGCACTTGGTATGCAGACTGCGGAAGACAGCTTCATTATTGACCTATTCCATAGGTGAAAGTCTGAATATCGGTTAATTATTGTAACAGCGAGGTGAACAGAAAACAGATGACTGCAACGAAGACGAAGCCTTGAGGGGGGGGGGGGAATAACAGTACGGAATTTTATCAGTAATAAAAATGGTAATATCATATACCTGGTGTTGTTTCTTCTCCAGCAGTGAACCCTACCATGCGAGGTGGAGGAGAAACACTTCTCATCCATGAAGATGACTCGCGACCAAAAGTCTAAATTCTTCTAAAAGTAGCATTGAGCAAAGGCTAACCTCCCCTCTCTGTGTTGTTGTATCAGGCTTTCCATCATTGCTGGAATTCTATAGTGTATACCAGCGTCATCCAGCCTTTGCCTGACAGTCAGCGCGGACACCTCTGACTGAAGACTGTCCCTTATGGCCACCGCGATCGTAAGACGTGTTGCCCCTGCTGCTGCGACAATAGAAGCAACTCCAGCTTGGGAGGTTCTTTGAGGGGCTCCCGTCCTTTCTAACATGAAAGTATTCGCTATTAGTAAATATGGCACTAATAAAACTCAATGCCGATGTATACTTGTGCTGAAATATATTGTATGATATGAAAATATTGTTACAAGGGCAACAGTTGTACTAAACAAACTGCTGCCTATAAAGATAGTGGCGTAGCGAGACTAAATGCAGCTCAAGGCCGGATATCCTAGTTTCGCCACATAACTGCACGGGACAGCCCTGCAGAGGCGATTGCTTGACCGTGGTTCAAGGCTCTGCTTGGCCAGACAGACCAGGGTTACACAACAACAACAACAGCTACATTAAGAGATGGGAATTGAAGTCTCGTTCTTAGAATGACTAGGACTGATTTGTATGTGACCATTATAAATCAAACCCTGTCAGTTCCATCCAAAGAAACGTAAACACAAATATCCATTTCATTGAGATGCCTGGACGCACAGCGTTCGAAATAATGTGGCACTATGCACTGGAAAAAGACATCCTAAGACATTTCAACAATTAACTAGTCGTATACAAGAAAGGCAGATTACTAGTTAACAGATGCATCACAAAGCAGGTGGAAGGATGGGGCAAGGCTAGTGCCTCGTTTCAGTCGTAATGGGGGAGAGATACAAGCAGAGAATTCAGAGGAACAGTGGTGTGTGTGTGTAATTCACCGGGTCGGTCAGGATCACTTGATGGTCGTGATCATCAGCTTTTACCCTCCCGGAAGGGAGCTGAGAGCTCATATAGTCCGATCTAAAGGCAAGGCTGTGACCTTCACACATGCACACACCCGTCCCCTTGCTCAAGGGGGACAGTAACCACCCACTTCGTCAGTGAAACTTTTTCGCAACCTGAGCGAGGCGCGAACTCCCGTCAACTAGTTGGCAAGCGAGAGCGTTACCACTGCACCAGCGAGCGGTGTGTGTGTGTGTGTGTGTGTGTGTGTGTGTGTGTGTGTGTGTGTGTGTGTGTGTGTGTGTGTGTGTCTGTAGAGGGAGAGAGAGAGACAGGGATGGCCCGAGGAGTATGTGATTGGGGGGAGGGTAAGGACAATTTTGACCAATTTGATCCGTTTGGCGTTACGGTTCGACCAACTAAACAGATGGAAACAAACCAAATTTATGAAAAAGTAATTTTTATTGTAACAGACTTACAGTATTTCCTGGAAAGTAATTTATTTACTGGTGGCAAATCTAAACAAACTCTCATTCTGGATTTCTGGTGCATATAGACACAACTTAATTCAAAATTGCACTACTGTTCACTGATTTTCAGTCATACAGTGAGAGATACAAGATGCTTTAACTGATTACTTAAAAAAAGAATAACGTACACATACACAAATCACACTTGGTAAGTCAAATAAGGAAAGAGGTGAAAAACGAATGTTGAGTCAACTTGAAGTGAATGTGGATAATGGATTAATAAGGATTCAGCAGTAACAACCTGTATATACAGAGTGTGTAATGATAATGGCTTTTAGAATTTTATTCTTTTCATGAGTTCCACCAATTTGCAGTTTTTTTGAAGATCCAACTGATCAGTTAGGTCACTTTCACAAGCCAGAACCATCAGATAATGTAACGTTTTTTCTTTGGTTCGGTTTCGCAAATAGGCCTATGTTTTTAAAAGCTTAAGCCTGCTAAATGACTTCTCGATTTTTGACCAACTCAGTAATTCTTTGACCAACTCAGAAAACACACTGGGGGGGGGGTGACCCCCCGCTCCCGGTCGGGCCATCCCTGAAGAGAGAGAGAGAGAGAGAGAGAGAGAGAGAGAGAGGCCGAAGGGAGTCAGCAGAGTTAAGGAAACGAACAAAGCCTAAAGAATAAGTACAGTATGCATCAAAATCATTATTATAGATCACTTTCTTCAAGATGCAAAATTATTTCCAAAGATCATATGAATACGTGAGCCAGTTAATTGCTGTAGCTCAGTACCCATCTCACCCTTGCAATTTCATGTTGCATCACCGCCATCCAAAAATAAACAAACGAACAACTACCCAACACTACACAGAGTATCTCGGCAACATACCCCCTTCTCCACCCAATAATACAAATCACAGATCACCCAACACTACAAATCACAGACATACACACAGCCATTAGCCACCACAGCCATCCAAACCCTTCAGTCAAACAGCATCCTTCGTGAACCACCACCAGACATACACTCCTCATCAACCCTACCCAGAAAGACACGAACACACCTATACTCATATTTTTTTTAAATTGAGGCGAAGATGCACTTGACAGGTTGGTGATGATTGGCTGAATGCAACATGTCCGAATAACATCCTCGTATTTCAAATAATTACCAGGTAATGTCACATCACTTGGTAATTATTTGAAATATACCTATGTTACTCGGACATGTCGCATTCAGTCAGTCATCATCAACCTGTCAAGTGCGTCTTCGTCTTAAAAAAAAAAAAAAAAAAAAAAAAAACAGTATAGTCAGACTGCGATGTGGTCACCACTGTTCCCTGCTACGGTTCCGACACAAAATACAACTCACAAACAAGTTACTTTGCCCACACTGCAAGACAACCCCCCACACCACAACACATTCATTCACCACATGCACATCACTATTGCAACACAATCTTTCAATAAAACCTCAACCAAAGACTTTTGGAAACGACGGGTAGAAGCTTCTGATTTCCATTGGGATGGCAACGAGATGAACCTGGGGTTGCAACAACAACAACTACAACATCCAAACCTCCGCCGACTTTCAAACTCGACTTTACTTTTTCACCACCTTATCAAGATCCATTCTCTCTTCATGACCACACCAACTGTATATCATTATATGTTATCAATAAGCCTCCTCACACCAACAATTTTTCAGTTCCTATTATTCTCCATTCTCTCTTCATGACACACCAACTGTATATGTTATCAATAAGCCTCCTCACACCAACATTTTTCAGTCCCTATTTTTCTCCATTCTCTCTTCATGATCACACCAACTGTTTATGTTATCAATAAGGCTCCTCACACCATCAATTTCTCAGTTCCTATTATTCATTATTTAACCCACTTTACACACGCCACACACATTCCAAATCTGTCCCATTTCCAGTGCCATTACTCCATAATTTTCGTCCTTATGCCATACAAAGAGTTTCAAGTGATTACACACCCACACCCACACCCAAACACACCCACACCCAAACACACCCACACCCAACCACACCCATAGCCAGACACACTCACACCCAGACACAAACACATACATACACATACACACCCATACCCACGCCCACAAACCCACACCCATACCCACGCCCACAAACCCACACCCATACCCACACCCACACCCACACCCACACCCACACACCCACACCCATACTCACACCCCCACACCTCACCCATACCCTCACACCCACCCCCACACCACTATACTCCCACACTCCTCCCCCCCATTTCCACATCCCCCCCCCCACACACACACACACTGTGTGGACAATGCATCACTGAACCGAAGTCTGATATTTTGTGAAAGATCAAGACAAGGTTCAGCAAACAATGACTGGGAAAGTATCACGGTACATTATATATTGCATGTAAATCACGACTTTACTAGGCATAATGAATATTCGGATGAGAGGTGTGTGAACGTGAGACAAGCAACAGAAGAGGCGAAGTGAACATCGGCCACCGTGCGTGACCCCGCCCGCTGGCTCTGGCAGCCACTATTAATTGTGGATGTAGTGTAGGGGATATTTGGCCATGAAAATAATGCATAATAATTACTATTTTTACGCCTGTTGCATATGCTTTACATTAGTCACCCACACCACGTCAAAAAGTAAAATGGGAACGTTGACTATAATACTCAGGATGTAATTTGCCACTCTCCCAAAAGCTGATGCTCAAGAAGGTTGCAACCCCGCTCTCACCCCTTTTACTACGCCAGTCCACTGTATAAAGCTGTTTTCACTGACATCTTCCACAGGGACCGAAAACTAGTTTTAGTTTCTATTAGCACTGGAATATAACGGGGAGCTATTGTTCACAATTATTCATTATTAGCATAACATTACAGTAATACAAAAGACTTATGACTTACGTTGGTCCTGAAGGTTGGCATTCTCCTCCCATCTCTTTATCCACTTCACGTTTTTGTAGTGAGGTCAAGTTGATGCGCTGTTGACCTGATGGAAAAGCCATCATCACGTAGCGCGAAAAATTTGACCTCTGAGCACTAATTTCTCGTCTCGTCGATTTATGTCAACTTGGTGGGGCACGTGATGGTGCTGATTTCACCTTTGAGCAGAGGATAGCCAAAACACCTCGGACACCCCACACACAGAGAGAGAGAGAGAGAGAGAGAGAGAGAGACAGACAGACAGACAGACAGACAGACGGACAGAGATAAAGAGAGAGAGAGAGAGAGAGACCGACGGTTATGTAGGGGAAACATCATGTTAGCTACTTCATCTTAAAACATGTGATTTCCATTATTCCTTAGACTCCACCAATCGTCTTCATCTACTTTTGAGTATGAACATGAATTTTAGCTGTTCAGATACTTCGTAAATGTTTGAATATCTTGGCTGCATACACATTATTTTTGGCTGCTTAGATTTTTCCTTGAAACGGTAGAACTGTTCATAAATACTGAGCTAAGATGGTTAGCTGAAAAACTGCCCGTGTCTAGGGATTAAGACATGCGATAACTCACTAACTCGCATAATCATATTGATTCATAGCCGAGCTTCTAATATTCTGTTATGTGCTTTTCTGCTGTTATTTTATTATTTTTTTAAGGCGGGCGAATATAAACATACTTTCATCATTTAATCAGCAGTAAGATTGACTGATATCTGTGAGTATGAAAATAAAATTCTCATTTCATTTAACAGTCGGTGAGCGAATGACACTGCTTTGATACTAGCCAAAGTCTGGTTGCTCGTGGGAGGTCCGAAGCCGTAACCTGTCGTCCGGGAAGGAGGGGGAGAGACTAGCGCCTTCCACGCTGGGTGTAGTACGAACTTCTGAACGGAGCTGTACATCAAGTTGTCATCCCTCGTGTTTGTAAGCAGGATATCATTAGAGTGGCTCATGATTCCAGTTTGGCAGGACACCTTGGAGTGAGGAAGACTGTAGCACGCATTTTGAAACATTTCTACTGGCCAGGTATCTTCAGAGATGTTTCCTGGTATTGCAAGTCTTGTCACACCTGTCAAGTTGTGGGGAAGTGTAATCAGACCGAAAAGGTTGCACCTCTAGTTCTCATTCCTCCTTTTGAGGCACCATTTACCCGTGTGTTGGTGGATATTGTGGGCCCTCTTCCTAAGACTTCTTCAGGATTTTCTTATGTGTTGACCCTGATTGATTTGGCTACTTGTTATCCTGAAGCCATTCCACTTAGAAATATTTCAGCAAAGAACGTGGTTAAGGAAATGCTAGGGTTCTTCACAAAGTTTGGTCTGCCCATGGAGATACAGTCAAACCGGGGAAGTAATTTCATGTCAAATGTTTTCAAGCAGTCTCTGAAAGAGTTGGGCATCACCCAGATCACGTCTTCAGCTTACCATCCCCAGACCCAAGGAGCATTGGAGAGATATCATCAAACACTCAAATTGATGCTCAGGAAATACTGTTTGGAACATCAGAAAGATTGGGATAAAGGTCTTCCATTCGTTGTATTTGCCGCAAGAGAATCTCCAAATGAATCACTGGGCTTCTCACCCTTTGAACTACTGTTTGGCCATGAAGTAAGAGGACCCCTTAAGCTACTCAAGGAATGCTGGCTGTCGGAGGAAGATGACGTCAACCTGCTGGAGTATGTGATGAAGTTCAAAGAACGGCTGTCCACTGCTTTACAGCTGGCGAGAGAGAATTTAGGAACCGCTCAGGAGAAGAGTAAGACTTGGTATGATAAGAAGTCCAGGTAACGCCACTTTCAGCCAAGAGATCAGGTTTTGATTCTGCTACCAGTTCATGGGCAACCTCTTCAAGCCAAGTTTAGTGGTCCTTATTTCGTGGAGAAGAAACTCAGTGATGTCAACTATGTCATCGCCACACCAGATCGTAGAGAGAACAAGCAACTTTGTCACATCAACATGCGAAAGTTATATCACAGGCGGGACGAAAATAACCCAGTCTGCACTGTAGCTGTTCCACCCGAGTCTGCAAGTGAAGCTCTCCCATGCAGTATGAGCCTGAGTGATAGTTTGGGGAAGAATCCTGATATCATGAATGATCTCCAGACTAAGCTTTCTCATCTAGCTCCCGAGGAAAGGCAGGAGTTTTCGGCATTAATGCAGGAGTACCCGCAAGTGTTCCGTGACACTCCAGGAAGAACCACTGTGTTGATGCACGATGTCGATGTTGGAGACGCAAAGCCAATTAAACTGCCTCCTTACCGTGTGAACCAGTGAAAGTTCCTCTCATCCAGAAGGAGCTTGGCTACCTGTTGGACCACAAGATGATTGAGCCCTGTCAGAGCGAGCGGAGTTCTCCTGTCATTCTAGTCCCTAAGCCAGGTGGGTCACAGCTGCTTTGCATCGACTACAGAAGTATTAATCAGATAACCAAAACAGACACTTACCCTCTCCCTCGCGTGGAAGATTGCATAGACAAGATCGGAAAGGCTAGGTACATAAGTAAGTTTGATTTGTTAAAGGGATACTGGCAAGTACCTATGACTGAACATGTTGGGGAGATCTCATGTTTTGTAACACTAGGGAAGACTTGCATGTTCTGTAATGCCATATGGTATGAAGAATGCACCAGCCACTTTTCAGAAGCTCATGAATGTTGTAACAGAGAGTTTGGCAGGGTGTGTTGTTTATATTGATGATGTATTAATCTTCAGTGACAACTAGAAAGATCACCTATGCCATGTCAGTAAATTTCTTGAGCGTTTGGTTCAGGCTAATCTTGTAGCTAATTTATCAAAGTGTGAGTTTGGTCAAGCTGAAGTTCAGTACCTTGGGTACGTAATTGGTGATGGGCATGTTGCACCACCAGGAGCTAAGGTTCAGGTTATAAGCGATCTTCCTAGACCTAAAAGTAGGAAAGAGCTACAAAGATTTTTGGGAATGGTAGGTTATTACAGGAGATTTGTTCTTATTCAGTTAGTTTCTGTGGGTGGGTCTGTGCGAGAGAAAATAATCTAAAACAGCTCTGACTTAATTTAGATCAAACTTGGTGGAAGGGTTGAGGATAAGTCAAGGGGTTGACCTGTTATGTTGCAAACAATTGGTAAAAGATCATGGTCACATGGTAAGAACAGGTTAAGGATCTAGACCAAATTTTGTGAAGGGGTTGATGATAAAGCAAGGATGAAGGAGTTTGATTTCGAGAACGATCCTTCAAAAGTCAAGGTAAGGTCAAATACTAGACCTTGTAACTCAAAAACGTTATCATATGGATGTGAGACTATGCTGTGGCATGAAAATGAAAAGTCAAGAGTCAGAGCAGTGGAGATGGGACTGCTGAGGAAGGTATGTGGAGTACAGAGGGTGGAGGGGATACGAAATAATGTGATTCGTGAAAGGTGTGGAGTGAGGAAGTCGGTGGACACCAAAATCGAAGAGAGTGTACTGAGATTGTATGGTCATGTGGAGAGAATGGATAACAATAGAGTGGTGAAAAAGGTATATCTGAGCGAATTCAAACGGGGGAGGCGAGTTAGGCCAAGGAGAAGGTGGAGAGATTCTGGTGGATGAATGTGTGAGGAAGAGAGGTTTGGAAGTCAATCAGGCTAGAGAACTGACAGGAGATCGAGCTGGCTGGATGAATGTTGTGAGAAGTGCATGATCAGGGATTTTGGCACCCCTCTTTAACGTGGCAGCGTCTGGATTGCCTCTATTGGATACGATTATGTGAAACTGCAGAGCGTGGTGAATGTTTTTAGATGTATCCGATAGAGCCAGGATTTCGGGGGCCTGAATGATGAGTGAATGGAAGCGTGGCCAACTGGACTGGGCAAATTTAGGCTGTCCAGACGTTGCTACTCCTCACCCCTGCCCTAGGGTGGGAAAGGAGGTCCGGATGATGATGATGATGATGATGATTACGATGATGATGATGATGATGGTGATGATGATAATGATGATGATGATGATGATTAATATTTCGAATTCTTGGCAGTTTCTTTTTCAGTTTAAGATTAACTTTTCTAACTGGAGGTGGGATTAATTACACCGTTGAAGGATCCATTCACTGCCAGGGGACTCTCCTAACCTGAAAAATGCGCCTCGTTGCATCAGAAAGAAAATAAAAATGATGTGGGTTGAAACTATATTATTTTTAAGGGTGAAGGAGAAAGGTGTGAAGGGAAGGAGAATAAAAGACACTCAGCCACACAAACCACTATAATCCCTGTCCGTCTCTCAACACTTGTGACTGTGGAACAATGAAATAGATAAATTTTCTGAGAGAGAGAGAGAGAGAGAGAGAGAGAGAGAGAGAGAGAGAGATTGCTTGTTATTAGTACTAGGAAGCAGTGTTGCTTTTTCTGAAGAGGAGATATATTTTTTCTTGTTTCTTGTTAGTGTTGGTATTCTCACCAACGCTCGTTGTCACGACCAAACACTTGTATTTCTGGGCCGATTGATGATAAAATTGTTGTATATGTATAGTCAAAGAAACAAATACGAGTATCTTCCCAGTTACGTCTGAGGAAAATTTACATCTTGTGAAATACAATGACAACCATAGCTATAACTAGTGCGTGTTGGAGATGGTTGCGTTTTTCCGCTGTGTATTCGTCACACTTTGGGAAGACACTTATTTCTCTGTCTGTACGGTTGGGCCACACGAGATGGGGGGCATTGAGTCTGTCCTGTCCTTACTGGACTGCGAGTCACTATCTCGACGACCGGCTACAATAAACTATACTCGGTTTACTCCAACCTGACCTAAAGTTGTCATGTAGTGGTGCTGAATGCTGAGTTGTTGTGATACATTAACACTAGACAGTGAGTATTGTCTTCTTCTGCCTTTGAGCTATGAGAAATAAGCTACAAGATGACGAAAATTAGGGCCAGGTTAGAGTAAAACAAGTATAAGGTCGATGTGTTTTATGGCAGAAACTGGTTTTACAACAGCTTAAACAATATACAGTAGCATTCATGTTAGGGAATAAATTCACTGGTTTACAGCAAAAAGCAAGGGATATCGCGACCTCACAATTGCAGCGTTACGTCCCTGTGATTCTGTGGTTCGGGTAAATGTTGACCACTCTGTATAATGGCGGTGACCACACTTCACTTAATTATGTTTTCGTGTGACTTCGCATTCGATAGTCCCTCAAACACTGTGTTGTTGTTGACCTCTCCGGTCTGTCTGGCCGAGTAGACGCATCAATCGCAGGCAAGCAACCTGCCCCGCAGGCCTGTCCTGTTGAGTGGGCCGATGTTCCATTGCAGCTCCTCGACACAGTGAGGTGCGGGAAAGAGTTTGGATGTTTGCTTCCCTGATGAGCGCACATATGCAACTCCCCACCATGTTAGCAGAGGGGACCATAGTAGGCTTCACATCAACCCATTATTTATTTATATGGTTACCACCCAGCGTTGTGACTGGTTTCCTTTGTTTCAGGATATCACTAGGTTTGTCAATAAGTGTAGAATAACCTGAAGAGAAAGAATAATAATAAAAAAGTGACAGGAAGTGTGAGGGATATAGGAGAGGAGGGCAGACACAGATAAAATAATAGAGGTGAAGGAAGAAGTTGGCAGCACTTCATTTAGTGAGTGGATGATGGTCTCCACCGCCTGCCACCAATCAAACATGTAAATGATCTTTCCGTTCATATGCACACACACACACACACACACACACACACACACACACACACACACACACACACACACACACACACACACACACACACACACACACACACAAAGGTCTGTGTGTACATGTGTGAAGGTCGGGGTGGCGCTGATGAACTGGATGTTTAGCTGTGTGGAGGAACAGAGCTGTGGGAATGAAAATAATTTTTAAACAGTATTCGTACCCTTGTCGGGTTACTGCAGCATTGGTGTGTAATTACATTGGTTAACATATTTATACCAGTATTGGAAACAAAAATTTTTATTGAAATAAGTAGGGGATGACATGCTTATTGTTATATGATGGGACAATAATAACTATCATCAATCATCGAAGCTTGTCTTGCTTCATCAGGACGGTAGGGACCTGGGCTAGGCTGCTCATTCCGACATTAATGGTAATTGTGATCAACCTCACACGCCACTGAGTGACATTATTTGAGCAATAAACGCTCACTTTCCTCAAACGGAAACACAGTCACCATCGGGTTGGAGCGCCTTAGCCAAGTGGACCACCAGGCGCAAAATTGTTGTATGGTTGCCACATTACAGAGTAATTGGATTCCTGGGCAACAGTCACGTATGCCATATTGGTTTTAGCGTCCTATTTCCACATCGTTTATTGTCATATAAAGGAAACCCTTGTGTAATCCTTGACTTGCTCTGATGGTTTACACAACCCGTCAGATGATGCCAGCCAGGCTAAGCCAGAACATTTCAAGTCACCAGAAAGACAACTTTTACCCTCAAACACTCTATACAATATTGTCCTTGAAATCACCAAACCCATCCTATAATAAGAACATATATATATATATATATATATATATATATATATATATATATATATATATATATATATATATATATATATATATATATATTGTTACGGAACAGAAAGAGATAATGAACACTTCAAGTGAGAATAATAAAATCACTACTCTCCTGCAAAGTTCCAGGTTCAAAACAAAAGACTTAGGTAAAATTACAAGTTAAAGTTTAATGCTCAAACTAACAACTAAACATTCAGAACTCATAAGTATAATGTAATGGGAAAACAGGTTACATATATGGTTAACTGCAATAGCCTCTATTAACACGAAATTAACAAGAGCAAATTTATCTAAGTCAGCCCTGATAAAATGAGAAAACCGGATAATGCTCAGTTAAAGCAAGATATAATAATATTACAGATACAAAATATTACTAATACTGGCTAACAGTTTGGAACCAATATGAATCATAAAAACTTTACCAGGCTTACGAATTAACGTCTTAGGCTATACAGTACAAGAAAAATGGTAATAACACTTATACTCAAATTATACAGCAGCTAGATGGCTGGAGACTTCCTGAGCACTCACAAAAATAATAATATACTGTACAGGGGAGGACAGAGATGTGAACAGAATGAGGGGTAGATCTAAGTGGCAACTAATGCAGAGACTGAGCTCATTATATAGGGGGCCGGCAGAGCTTGATTCAACTTGTACGAAGGACACGCAAATGAAGGCATAGAGGACGAAGAGTTAACAATCCTGCTCTGAACAACAGAAAGAACGACTTACTCTGCTATAAGGGAGAGAAGGAGGGAGTGAGGTAGAACACGTAAGCCTGGTCACTATGGAAGCCACGTGGCGAATCGTGAACAAACATGCAGCATACTGTACATTAGGATCATACAAAGGATGATGCAATCATGAACAAAACTGTATCATAAGTTAGAATTATACAAGGGATGATGAAATCTTAGGCTATGTAAGACCTCCCCACAAAGAAAAAGAAATTTACAAAGGAAATTTCTTATTACTCTAAAACAATCTGTCTAAAGTCTAGATAAGCAATCTGCAGTATTTCTTTCCCCTTGACATGTTGTATGTCTAATGAATACTCCTGAAGAAGTAGACTCCATCTTGTCAATCTCTGATTTTTATCTTTAAACTTACTAAGGAATTTCAGTGGGTTATGATCGGTATAAATGACTATGGGGTCAAAACCAGAACACAAATAAAATGAAAAATGCTGTAAACCCAAAATCAAGGCCAAAAGCTCTTTCTCAATAGTTGAGTAGTTCTTTTAGGTGGAGTGAACTTCTTACTGTAATAAGATACAGGGTGTTCAATACCCTGATCATCCTCTTGCAGCAAAACAGCCCCAGCTCCTGTATCACTTGCGTCAACAGCCATCTTAAAAGGCTTAGCAAAATTTGGAGTAGCGAGCACTGGCTGACTTAATAGGATAGCTTTAAGTTTACTGAAAGAGGATTCACAGTTATCGGTTCAGACAAATTTAACTCCCTTTTTCAGTAGGTCTGTAAATGGTGATACAAGAATTGAAAAGTTTAATTATTCACACACACACACACACACACACACACACACACACACACACACACACACACACACACACACACACACACACACACACACACACACACACACACACACACACACACACACACACACACACACACACACACACACACACACACACTTGTGTTTGCTGTTAATGTATACTCTTCACATCTGCATCTGATGCAAGTGAGGAGTTGATGGTAACTACCGGTGTTGTAGTCAAGGCCAGGCACCTCGAGACCAAGACCAAGACCAAGACCAGACCCTCTGAGACCAAGACCAAGACCAAGACCAGACCCTCCGAGACCATGACCAAGACCAAGACCAGACCCTCCGAGACCAAGACCAAGACCAGACCCTCCGAGACCAAGACCAAGACCAGACCCTCCGAGACCAAGACCAAGACCAAGACCAGACCCTCCGAGACCAAGACCAAGACCAAGACCAGATCCTCCGAGACCATGACCAAGACCAGATCCTCCGAGACCAAAACCAAGACCAAGAATTTATGTGTCTGCTGACTGAATGAAAAGTAGCTGCAGCCTGCAGGTACTGCACTGCTGGTCAGTTTTCACGGGCGTCTCGGCCCCTCAAGTGAGTGCACTAGTACCCCAATCACCCAGTTGCAGATTATGTATCGATGTGATACTCAACACCTTTTAAACGAATATAAGGTGATTATCGCACATGGGTTGAATGAGGCCGAGGAGTTTCTGGGAAGACAATTGCTAAGAAGAATGAAAGAGAGAAGAGGGCAATGGGATTTATTCTCAGGGCCAAAACTCAAGAGTATGGAGGGACCAGGGCCCACACCAGGACTGTGACAATTTTGCTCTTTTTCTGGCCCGTGTCAAACGTTTTCCAGGCACCCCAGGGCGCGATCATAGCTCTCTACGGCCCTGCAAATTGATGTTACGGCTTTTGAAAGTTTTTTAAGTTTTTAAACTTTTGAAAGTACAGTTTTGAAGTTACAGTGTATGGTGTTGCATACTTAGTCAGTGCCACCATACTCGTGGATAGCTGTATCTTCCTCATGAGAAAGTTGGTTTTCGGAAGACTAATTTTCGCACTTCTCTTCGAGCTTTGCCCGTGCCCGAACGTTCCATACACAGCATATTCATCTTTCGTTTCTCATGAACTGTCGAGGAGGATAATCACACAACAGCCCGAAGGGGTTTCGGGATAAAAAGGTGGGAAGCAAAAAATTTTCATAAATATAAACTATACATTTTACATCCATAAGTGCTCCAAATACTTCTTACGGTCGTTTCCACTATTTACTTAAGAGAACAGTTGTCACTAACTTTCCCCTTTGAAAGGGGCTTCATTCGAGTCTGCTAACTGCCCTTCTTGCTACGACAGATGATTTATTCGCCCCCAGGTGGCCTCCCCACTTTAGTGGGGCTGGAAACGCCACTGGGCCATATGGCCATCGACCCCCCCTCATAGGTGAATACATTGTGTGAAATACGAGGGTGGCTGTGAAACACTAGAAAATATTCTTATTTCTTCTAAAAAGGCCACAGAAGTCACTGCAGGCCTCCGTGATAGCCATTTGGAAGCTCTGAAGGGTCATAACTAGAAAAGGTTGGAAGCCACTGATGTCTAACTAGACCCCCATCACTCCAAAATCCTGGCTACGCCCCTGTAAAGGAGGAAATATATTTACAAAATTTAATATATGTGAACAACTGGACATCTAGGTAAAATATTTCTGGTTCCATTGCTTCATTGGCATGAAGTAACAAACTTAGGAAATAGAAATTTTTGTGGTTACGTTTTCCGAGCGAACTAGCTGAACCTGTGGTGTACGTGTACGAAGGATGCGGGAACTGCATACACCATACACGTATATGAAGTACACGGAGGTGAACAGAGCTGCAAACATGCGTATGTGCAAACGGAGATTATCACTGGGAGAATGGCCACGTCATGCATGCTTTCTCAACTCACACACACTCTATCGGCGCTCACAGGGCTCAGTTCATGCATCATCACCGTAGTGCTAGCCAGGCAGTATCTATAGACAGTACAACGCTGTATGGAGCACAGAGAATCGAATCAGCCATGATTCTTCTCCATGTATGATCATAAATTCCGACCTTCCCCACGCCGTGATGCACTTTGTAATGTTGGTCTCGACCTGGTCTCAAGCCAAAACTCCGAGACCAGAAGCTTCGAGACCAAGATCAAGACCAAGACCACGTCAAGTGAGACCAAGATCAAGACCAAGACCATGTCAAGTGAGACCAAGATCAAGACCAAGACCGCATCAAAATGGTCTCGAGACCAGACTCGAGACAAAGACCTGTCTCCAGACCTACAACGCTGGTAATTACTAAGCTGAAGGGATGCGAGGGAAGGGAGAGAGAGGAGGGTTGTTGTTGCGAATATTTTCCCCACAACTCTGGTGGGGAATGGGTAAACAAGAGAGCCCGTCAGGGAAAACCGCAGAGAAAGCCCTCGTAGGAGAGCGTAGCGGGGCTGGCAAATGGCTGACAAGGAGGCAACGAAGGCATGGGAAGGCGCGATGTTCAAACGACCACACGATCACTGGTCGAGGAGGGCAGAGCGTGATGGCGAGAGCAGGATGGAAGACACGGCATCGATGTAGGGGGCACCGACGAATCTGCAGATGGAGACCTCCTTGACGCTGCCCTCAAGCCTCTTGCCCCTGGTCGAAAGGGCGATAGAAACTCGCCCAGCTCTCCAGCAACAGCAGGTGGAAGCGAAGAGCGGAGGCCCGGTCCCGATCGTCACGAGGGCACAACCCCGGTCCTGGTGGTGGCGGAGGGAGGGTCGTCAGCCGGGTAGTAGAGGGAGGAGGAGCCTCGACCTCCTGGTGGACCGACCAGGGCACTCCCTCAGATAGAAGGACAGGCCCGACCCTCGGCTGGTACGGCTGCTGTGCTGGTCCCTTCGGGAACGATGGTGATGTTGCCTCGACGAGAGGTGGGCTGCGAGCGAGAGGAGGGTATGAGGCAGTGTAGGAGGTGGGGAGGGAAAGAGAGGAAATGTATGTAATATACATATCTATCTATCTATCTATCTATCTATCTATTGCCAGACGCCATAATCCCGTAAGGGGTGGACACAAACAAGTTCCATCCATGTCGCCCTGTCCCCCACCATTTCGCTGCCCTGCTTCCAGCTCACACCCGTCCCTCATATAGCTCTCCACTCCATCCCTCAATCTCATATTTGGCCTCCCCCTCCCTGTCTCCCCCTCCACCTCACTCACATACACTCTCCTCGTCAGTCTCTCACTCTCCATCCTCTCCAAATGTCCAAACCACCTTAGTGTGTTTCTCCTAACGTTTCCTATCACATCCACATCCACACCACAATGCTCCCTCGCATCCTCATTTGTCAGCCTGTCTCTCCATGGGACTCCACATGCTCCTCTCAAATAACTAATTTCCACTGCTCTCACTCTTGTGTCCCTCCAACAACGTCCAAGCTTCACTTCCATATGTTAGAGTTGGTATCACAATACTGTCATGTAGTAACTTTTTCACTTCCATGCTCACTTCCTTGTTTCTTACGACTGTCTTCAAGGAACCGGCAACTTTTTTTTTCCTGTTACACTCTTTCAAGCACTTCACCCTCTAAACTTCTATCCTTACTCATCACACTACACAAGTACTTGAACGCACTCAAATTTTCCATTTCCTCCTCATCCAGCCTCACTGTACATTCACTGACTTCATTTCACTCGAACACCGTAATTTTACTCTTCCCTACATTTCCCTTTAGATTCCGTTTCTTACACACTCTCATAAACTCATTCACCAAGCCTTGCAGCTCCCCTTCATCTTCACTTAACAACACAATATCATCGGCAAACAACAGCACAGGTAGTTTCCAAATACTGCCCTCTCTCACTATGGCATCTCCAACATCCACTGCCCTACCTTGTATCTCTTTTATAACCCCATCCGTATACAGATTGAACAACCATAGAGACATGACACATCCTTGTTTCAATCCAACCTTCAGATAGAAAAATTCACTCAATTCACTATTCACACGCACTGCAGCCTTAGCATACTCATACATACTTTTCACGGCCTTCAGCAATTTCATATCTACCTCATATACTCTTAATACTTTCCATAATCCTTGCCTATCCACCGTGTCACATGCTTTCATCAAATCCATGAAGGCCGCATACAACTTCTTTCCCTTCTCTAGAAACTTTTCCACTGAAGATCTAAGGATGAATATCCGATCAACACAACCTCTTCCCTTCCTAAAACCTCCCTGTTCTTCTCCAACTAATTTCTCTGTTATTTCCCTAACTCTGTCAATAAGTATCCTACCATATATTTTTCCCACTACATTATGAAGACGAATTCCCCTACGATTACCACACACTTCTTTTTTCCCTTTTCCTTTGTACGGGGGAATAATTATACCTGACTTCCAGTACTCTGGGACTCTACCTTCCTCTCAGGTCAATCTGCACATCTTCCACATCCATTCTACTACTATCTCTCCCCCATGCTTCAGTATTTCACCACACACTCCATCAGTTCCTGAGGCTTTCCCCATTTTGACTTTCTTCACTGCTTCCACAACTTCCATCCTACTGATTTCTTCCTATCTTCTCACATCCCTCCTTCTCCCAGCCATTCCCCAGCAATACTTTCATTCTCTATGTTCAACAATTCATTAAAGTGTTCTCTTTATCTGCTCACCTTTTCTCCCTTCTCAACTAGTAATCTACCATGTTTGTGTTTCACTCCCCAGCTAACTTCTTTGGCACCCTGTCTAGCTTACTTTACATCTTTCCAGAACATTTTCTTACATTTCCTCCACTTTACACTCAAGTTCCTTCCAAAATCCTCATCCACTCTCTTCTTACTCTCTCTTGATCTTTTCACCTCTCTCTTCCTTTCTACATATAAATCTTTCGTCTCTCAACTTCTTCCATGCCTCTGTTTCTCATCCACTCACTATATGCTTTCTTCTTTTGTGCCACGGGTCTCTCACCTTTTCAGTCCACCATGCTGTTCCCTGCACCCACTTTCGTCTTCTCTTCACCTCACACACCACCTCAGATGCTGCACAGATTTCTTATGTGAATATCTTGCACACACCCTCCAGTCCCCCATCTGCTCCAATTCACATTTACCCAATCGATCTTCCATTTCCCTCTAATAATATGACAGTTTTTCATCTTTTTGTAACTTTTCCATTCTCCTTGTATGTACTTCTTCCTCCTGTCCTTCCCTTCTTCTATTTTTCCATTTTATTTGGACTTTAGTTCTGACCACCACCACGTGGTGGTTCGAAAGTCCATTCCCCCAACCTCTATATATTCCTACATCCATTATACACCTTTTAATCCTTTCATCCACACACACATAATCAATCATTGCCTTCCGTTCACAACCCTCCCTTCTCATCACTCACCATGTATACCTGTGGATCATTTGCTGCCTGAAGAGGGAAACCATCACCAACCCCCTCCCAGCACAAGTGTCCACTAAAGCACTGCCATTCTCATCCATCTCTGCAGGCACACCCCACTCACCAACTACTCCATCCACCTTCCCATTCCCTAACTTTCCATTCATATCTCCAATCAAAAACACTCTCTCATTCCTTTCAAACTTTTCCATGCACGCTTCCACACTTCTCTCAATCTGCTTGCACGATCTCGCATTGTCACATACATACAATTGCCCACATTTGTAGTCCAACTTTCAATCTTACCCACACAATCATTGAGCCAACTGATCCATACTCTCTTATATTTTCCTTCCATCTGTTACTCACAACAATACACACTCCTTCTTTTGCCCTCTCATTCTCACCTACTCCTGCGCATATACCCCTTCCATACTCCCATTCCCTCACATTCTCACTTTCATTTAGTTTCAGTTAACCCACATACATCCACTTTCACACCCTCAAGCACATGAACAATCTCTCTTTCCTTCACCTCATCATTTGCACCTCATTCATTCCAAGTCGCCATCCGAATCGTGTCCTTTATTCGGTCCTTTGTCGTCAACTTTTGGTCAGTCCTGGTCCGAGGCTTCTTGTTCGTATCTTTAGTTATTTGTTTTCCGGGGAGGGGCACTAACCCTCCACCAACCCACTTGTGTCACGTAGGGAACATGTGTTGGTTGGTTATAAGGTTACCACCCAGCGTTGTAAATGTTTTCCCGGTTTACTGGAAATCATTTGGCTTGCCACTCAGTGTAGAGATTACCTAAAAACAAAGTATCACTACACTGAGTTGGTGGATGATGGGTGCCCCCACCTACCACACACACACACACACACACACACACACACACACACACACACACACACACACACACACACACACATATATATATATATATATATATATATATATATATATATATATATATAGATAGATAGATAGATAGATAGATAGATAGATAGATAGATAGATAGATATATAGATAGATAGATAGATAGATAGATAGATATATATATATATATATATATATATATATATATATATATATATATATATATATATATATATGTATATATATATATATATATATATATATATATATATATATATATATATATATATATATATATATATATATATACGAGAGACAGAGAGAAAGAGAGAGAGACAGAGAGAGAAAGAACGATAGAGTGGGGGGGGGGGATTCAGCAGCGGAGGAGGAAAAGGAAGGACGGGAGGGACGCAACGTATGAAGGAAGGAATGGAGAGACGCAGGTGGATGGATGAGAAGGGAGTAAGGCAAAAGAAAACGTAGACGGGAAAGGTGGGGGGTTGGATGGAAGGGAGGAGGTGAGGTAAAACTGTGGGAAGGTGGTAAGGGGGTGATGCTGCTGTGGGAAGGAAGTTAGGCAGAAGTGTAGGAAGGTGAAGATAGGGAGATGCTGCTGTGGGGAGAAGGTTAGGCAAAACTGAAAAAGGATGGGGAAAAGAGAGAAGCTGTAACACAAGATGGACGTGAGATGTGGCAAAATTGGAGGAAGATGGGGAGGGGAGAGACGCTGCCACGTTGTGTGGAAGGAAGGAAGAGAAACATAACTGGAGGAAGGGAGGGTGAGGGTAGATGCCAGTACAATGGAGAGAAGGGATGGGGGGTTGCGGGTGAAGAGAGGAAGGCGAGGAGGGGAGTGAAGGTGGTGTGAGGTTGGAGGGAAGTGGTTGGTGTGGCATGTAAGCAGCAGTGGCCAACTCAGTCAGTCACTGGATCATCCACAGTCTGGTTCCCTCAAGCCAAGTGCTCACCTCCACTGCACTTCTCTCTTCAAGTCCTCAGCTCTCAACCAGGTGATGCCTCCACCTGTTGTGTACGTCACATTTGCCTGTGTTACCTATATTGTTTTCCGTCCACAGAAATTGATCATCCGCTGTGGAAGACTCATTCTTAGTTGTCAGTTCTTCTTTCCTCATGTCTAACTCCTAACTTTCATTTTACTGAAGGTATATTACAGTCACAACCAGCACCAGTTCCTTCAGAGTTTATAATTATGGTGCAGTGTTAGCTTTGAAAGGAATACAATATCTTCTAGACAACTGATAGCATAGTGCAGTGCATGTAAGTTGAACTGTTAAATACCGGAAGGCAGCACTACTTAAAGCACACACACACACACACACACACACACACACACACACACATGCAAATATTTATATCTATATCTATCTATCTGTCTATAGTTGTATATATAGTTATTTTCTTATTGATTCATTTATTCATTTATTACTTATTTATGACTCGCGAGGGCTTTGCCCTCGAGAGTCTCTCGTCAAATAGTGGCCTTTTCTCACATACGAGCGGCCCAACCCGACCTGGCCCGACCCGACCCGACCGTAACACTTTTGAGAAGCTTATATCTCAGCAACCACAGGTCCTGTCACGGCGTGGTTTGCACCATATGATAGTCTCATTCTTTAAGATTTGTTTTTAATGGGTTCATCACGTGGAGCACGTGACACGTGACACGCGCCAAGAGCAGTATGTCAAATATCTTCAAAAGAGGCCCACAGGTGAGACAGTTTGTTGTGAGGGCATGAAACTTGGCAGGTAGATAGCCATCAATATACTCTAGGCATCCTCGGGGTGTAAGGAGATATTTCAGTGTTTTCGGATTTAAATGCCCTCGTTTGTACCACATCAAGAAATTTTTTTTACTGATATATATATATATATATATGACTCTATCGGATACGTTTATGTGAAGCTACAGAACGTGGTGAATGTGTTTGGCTTATCCGATAGAGCCAGGATTCTGGGGGTTTGAATGATGATTATATGGAAGCGTGGCCCATTGGATTGGGCAAATTTGAGCTGTCTGGACATTGCTACTCCTCACCCTGCCCTAGGGTGGGAAAGGAGGTCCGGATGATGATGATGATATATATATATATATATATATATATATATATATATATATATATATATATATATATATATATATATATATATATATATTGTTACAGAACAGAGATAATGAACACTTCAGGTGAGAATACTAAAATCACTACTGTCCCGCAAAGTTCCAGGTTCAAAACAAAAGACTTAGGTAAAATTACAAGTTAAAGTTTAATGCTCAAACTAACAACTAAACATTCAGGACTCATAAGGATAATGTAATGGCAAAATAGGTTACATATATGGTTAACTGCAATAGCCTCTATTAATACGAATTTAGCAAGAGCAAATTTATCTAAGTCAGCCCTGATAAAATAAGAAAACCGGATAATGCTCAGTTAAAGCATGATATAATATTATTACAGATACATAATATTACTAATAATGGCTGACAGTATGGAACCAATATGAATCATAAAAACTCTACCAGGCCTTACGAATTAACGCCTTAAGCTATACAGGACAAGAAATATGGTAATAACACTTATACTCAAATTATACAGCAGCTAGATGGCTGGAGACTTCCTGAGCACTCACAAAAATAATAATATACTGTACAGGGGAGGACAGAGATGTGAACAGAATGAGGAGTAGATCTAAGTGGCAACTAATGCAGAGACTGAGCTCATTATATAGGGGGCCGGCAGAGATTGATTCAACTTGTAAGAAGGACGTGCA
The DNA here is from genome assembly GCF_032717465.1 of Coenobita brevimanus. NCBI lineage: Eukaryota > Metazoa > Arthropoda > Malacostraca > Decapoda > Coenobitidae > Coenobita > Coenobita brevimanus. The sequence goes on from NC_136973.1 coordinate 20,844,371, forward strand.
AATGAAGGCATAGAGGACAAAGAGTTGACAATCCTGCTCTGAACAACAGAAAGAACGACTTACTCTACTATAAGGGGAAGAAGGGGAGAGTGAGGTAGAACACACAAGCCTGGTCACTATGGAAGCCACGTGGCGAATCGTGAACAAACATGCAGCATACTGTACATTAGGATCATACAAAGGATGATGCAATCATGAACAAAACTGTATCATAAGTTAGAATTATACAAGGGATGATGAAATCATAGGTTATGTAACACCTCCCCACAAAGAAAAAGAAATTTACAAAGGAAATTTCTTATTACTCTAAAACAAGCTGTCTAAAGTCTAGATAAGCAATCTGCAATAACATTTTCTTTCCCCTTGACATGTTGTATGTCTAATGAATACTCCTGAAGAAGTAGACTCCTTCTTGTCAATCTCTGATTTTTATCTTTAAACCTACTAAGGAATTTCAGTGGGTTATGATCGGTATAAATGACTATGGGGTCAAAACCAGAACACAAATAAAATGAAAAATGCTGTAAACCCAAAATCAAGGCCAAAAGCTCTTTCTCAAGAGTTGAGTAATTCTTTTGAGGTGGAGTGAACTTCTTACTGTAATAAGATACAGGGTGTTCAATACCCTGATCATCCTCTTGCAGCAAAACAGACCCAGTTCCTATATCACTTACATCAACAGCCATCTTAAAAGGCTTAGCAAAATTTGGAGTAGAGAGCACTGGCTGACTTAATAGGGTAGCTTCAAGTTTACTAAAAGAGGATTCACAGTTATCGGTTCAGACAAATTTAACTCTCTTTTTCAGCAGGACTGTAAGTGGTGATACAAGAATTGAAAAGTTAAGAACAAATCTCCTGTAATAACCTACCATTCCCAAAAATCTTTGTAGCTCTTTCCTACTTTTAGGTCTGGGAAGATCACTTATAACCTGAACCTTAGCTCCTGGTGGTGCAACGTGTCCATCACCAATTACGTACCCAAGGTACTGAACTTTAGCTTGACCAAACTCACACTTTGATAAATTAGCTACAAGATTAGCCTGAACCAAACGCTCAAGAAATTTACTGACATGGTATAGGTGATCTTTCCAGTTGTCACTGAAGATTAATACATCATCAATATAAACAACACACCCTGCCAAACCCTCTGTTACAACATTCATGAGCTTCTGAAAAGTGACTGGTGCACTCTTCATACCATATGGCATTACAGAACATGCAAAAGTCTTTCCTAGTGTTACAAAACATGAGATCTACCTAGCACGTTCAGTCATAGGTACTTGCCAGTATCCCTTTAACAAATCAAACTTACTTATGTACCTAGCCTTTCCGATCTTGTATGCAATCTTCCACGCGAGGGAGAGGGTAAGTGTCTGTTTTGGTTATCTGATTAACACGTCTGTAGTCGATGCAAAGCCACTGTGACCCACCTGGCTTAGGGACTAGAATAACAGGAGAACTCCACTCGCTCTGACAGGGCTCAATCATCTTGTGGTCCAACAGGTAGCCAAGCTCCTTCTGGATGAGAGGAACTTTCACTGGGTTCACACGGTAAGGAGGCAGTTTAATTGGCTTTACGTCTCCAACATCGACATCATGCATCAACACAATGGTTCTTCCTGGAGTGTCACAGAAAACTTGCGGGTATTCCTGTAGTAATGCCGAAAACTCCTGCCTTTCCTCGGGAGCTAGATGAGAAAGCTTAGTCTGGAGATCATTCATGATATCAGGATTCTTCCCCAAACTATCACTCAGGCTCATACTGCATGGGAGAGCTTCACTTGCAGACTCGGGTGGAACAGCTACAGTGCAGACTGGGTTATTTTCGTCCCGCCTGTGATATAACTTTAGCATGTTGATGTGACAAAGTTGCTTGTTCTTTCTATGATCTGGTGTGGCGATGACATAGTTGACATCACTGAGTTTCTTCTCCACGAAATAAGGACCACTAAACTTGGCTTGAAGAGGTTGCCCATGCATTGGTAGCAGAATCAAAACCTGATCTCTTGGCTGAAAGTGGCGTTACCTGGACTTCTTATCATACCAAGTCTTACTCTTCTCCTGAGCAGTTCCTAAATTCTCTCTCGCCAGCTGTAAAGCAGTGGACAGCCGTTCTTTGAACTTCATCACATACTCCAGCAGGTTGATGTCATCTTCCTCCGACAGCCAGCATTCCTTGAGTAGCTTAAGGGGTCCTCTTACTTCATGGCCAAACAGTAGTTCAAAGGGTGAGAAGCCCAGTGATTCATTTGGAGATTCTCTTGCGGCAAATACAACGAATGGAAGACCTTTATCCCAATCTTTCTGATGTTCCAAACAGTATTTCCTGAGCATCGATTTGAGTGTTTGATGATATCTCTCCAACGCTCCCTGGATCTGGGGATGGTAAGCTGAAGACGAGATCTGGGTGATGCCCAACTCTTTCAGAGACTGCTTGAAAACATTTGACATGAAATTACTTCCCCGGTCTGACTGTACCTCCTTGGGCAGACCAAACTTTGTGAAGAACCCTAGCATTTCCTTAACCACGTTCTTTGGTGAGATATTTCAAAGTGGAATGACTTCAGGATAAGGAGTAGCCATATCAATCTGGGTCAACACATAAGAAAATCCTGAAGAAGTCTTAGGAAGAGGGCCCACATTATCCACCAACACACGGGTGAAAGGCGCCTCAAAAGGAGGAATGGGAACTAGAGGTGCAACCTTTTCGGTCTGATTACATTTCCCCGCAACTTGACAGGTGTGACAAGACTTGCAATACCAGGAAACATCTTTGAAGATACCTGGCCAGTAGAAGTGTTTCAAAATGCGTGCCACAGTCTTCCTCACTCCAAGGTGTCCTGCCAAACTGGAATCATGAGCCACTCTAATGATATCTTGCCTACACACACGAGGGATGACAACTTGATGTACAACCTTCCATTCACAGTCGGCTGATGCTGTTGGGGGTCTCCACTTCCTCATAAGTACTCCTGACTTTATATAATAACAAGTAGAAGCACCAGCTGACTCTTCCTCACTGCAAGCAGAGTTAGCTAGACCTTTCAACTCAGGGTCAGCAACCTGCAACTCAACCAACTCTTGACGAGACAAATTATCAACACTACGGGGTACTGCCTCATCTGGTGAGTGGTCCAAATTAGCAAGAAAAGTGTCAGCTAGGATAACATCATCATCATCATTATCCTCTAAGTCACCAGTAACTTTAGACTTAGCCCTAGTGACAGCACATGCAGAGAACACATCAGGGACATCACAATCCTGGGTCACAGTCACTGGTTCACTAGACAACTGAGCAGCTGGACACACTTGACTTCCACCAATATCATTTCCAAGTAAGAAAGTTACACCTGACATTGGGAGTGTCTCAACCAACCCAACCATAACGGAACCATTAACAAAACCAGACTCTAAATTCACTTTGCACAGAGGGACAGAGAAGTATTTATTCCCTACACTTTGTAAGATTACAGTTTCATCAGAGGAATTAACATTAGAGCCTAGAACACTGGTCAGGATAAGGAATTGGCAAGCACCTGTATCACGATATATTTTAACTGATTTCCTGTCATTACTGTCCAGAGGACTGACAAAACCATCAGACAGGAAATTAGCACATGAACTCTTGAGAGTGTCACCCACGTTACTGCTCAAAAGAGGAGCTTCATCATGAGAATTTAATTTACCCCTCAAAGCAGGTTCAGTTAATTCGGTTAAAGAATTCTGGGAACTCTCAAGGGTGGACACTAGACCAATTAACTGAATATTTAAAGACTCCTTTTTGTTCACATCACGCTGTCTCCTGAAACATTTCTCTGTAGGATGACCAAGGTTACTACAATAAGTACATTTACTTTTCTGAAATCTAGAGGTGGAGCTGGTATTTACTTCCTGAGAAACATCATCTTTATTCTCTTTCCTGTTACCTGTACTCTGAGTAGAGGCAACGTACTTACTCTCAGCTTTCCTTTTTTCTTTAGAATATCTCTTGTGAGTGAGAACATATTCATCAGCTAAAACTGCAGCATCAGACAAATTATCTATTCTTTTCTCATCAAGATATAGGCTTACATCTTTATTAATACACCTTTTGAAGTCCTCAAGCAAAATCATCTGCTTAAATTTATCAAAATCAGAATTTACATTCTTAGAATTTAACCACTGCTCTAATAGATCTTCTTTGATTTTTGCATACTCACCATGGGATTGCTTATCTTGCTTATAAGTTGTCCTAAATTTTACTCTATAGGCTTCAGGAACAAGCTCATAGGCCTTAAGAATCAAGCTCTTAACTACATCATAATTATCAGATTGATCCTGAGGCAAAGATGCATAAGTTACTTGAGCTTTACCGGTGAGAACAGTTTGAAGGAGTACTGGCCAATACTTTTTGGGCCAATTAAAACCTGTAGCTACCCTCTCAAACAACTGAAAATACTTTCTTAAATCAGATTCATTAAAAGGAGGGACAAGTTTAACATTTTTAACCACATCAAAATCATCAGAGCTAGATGATCCAGTTCCACCTTGTTTCATGCGATACTCGTGGTCTGCCTGAATCCTAGCAAGTTCAATTTGTGCCTGAGCCTGTGCCTGTGCCTCCTGAATACGAGCCTGAGACTCAGCCTCCTTAGCACATGCCTGAAACTTAGCCTCCTTAGCACGAGCCTGAAACTCAGTCTCCTTAGCACGAGCCTCCTGCGTGGCTAGCTGAAACTTAGCTATTTCAATCTGCGTTTGCTCATCTGGAGGAGTTACATTAAACAAGCTTTTATTAATCATGCCAAGAATTTGATCTTTAGAATGATGAGAGTGAACACCAATTCCCAATTGTTGAGCAACAAGCTTAGGTTCATTCTTTATTCTGTTTTCTACATCACACACTGTATGCACATTTGACAAAAAATCTTTGGCTTCATCCAGAGTAGTAATAGTAGACATCCTGAATAAACCAGTCACAAAATATCAAGCAATATCCTTATGATAATATCCTGAATATCCTGATAAGAGGTCGCCAAATTGATGTTACGGAACAGAGAGAGATAATGAACACTTCAAGTGAGAATAATAAAATCACTACTCTCCTGCAAAGTTGCAGGTTCAAAACAAAAGACTTAGGTAAAATTACAAGTTAAAGTTTAATGCTCAAACTAACAACTAAACATTCAGGACTCATAAGGATAATGTAATGGCAAAACAGGTTACATATATGGTTAACTGCAATAGCCTCTATTAACACGAATTTAGCAAGAACAAATTTATCTAAGTCAGCCCTGATAAAATGAGAAAACCGGATAATGCTCAGTTAAAGCAAGATATAATAATATTACAGATACAAAATATTACTAATACTGGCTGACAGTATGGAACCAATATGAATCCCAAAAACTTTATCAGGCTTACGAATTAACGCCTTAAGCTATACAGTACAAGAAAAATGGTAATAACACTTATATTCAAATTATACAGCAGCTAGATGGCTGGAGACTTCCTGAGCACTCACAAAAATAATAATATACTGTACAGGGGGGGACAGAGATGTGAACAGAATGAGGAGTAGATCTAAGTGGCAACTAATGCAGAGACTGAGCTCATTATATAGGGGGCCGGCAGAGATTGATTCAACTTGTAAGAAGGACGCGCAAATGAAGGCATAGAGGACGAAGAGTTAACACTCCTGCTCTGAACAACAGAGAGAACGACTTATTCTACTATAAGGGGGAGAAGGGTGGAGTGAGGTAGAAAACACAAGCCTGGTCACTATGGAAGCCACGTGGCGAATCGTGAACAAACATGCAGCATACTGTACATTAGGATCATACAAAGGATGATGGAGTCATGAACAAAACTGTATCATAAGTTAGAATTATACAAGGGATGATGAAATCATTGGCTATGTAACAAAATATATATTTATATATATATATAGATATATATATATATATATATATATATATATATATATCTATCTATATCTATATCTATCTATATATATATATATATATATATATATATTCTCTCTCTCTCTCTCCCTCTCTCTCTCTCTCTCTCTGTATATATATATATATATATATATATATATATATATATATATATATATATATATATATATATATCCATTTAATTATCTATCTATTCTCTCTCTGTATATATATATATATATATATATATATATATATATATATATATATATACAGAGAGAGAGAGTAGATAGATAAATAAATGGATATATATATATATATATATATATATATATATATATATATATATATATATATATATATATATATCCATTTATTTGTCTATCTACTCTCTCTCTGTATATATATATATATATATATATATATATATATATATATATATATATATATATATATATATATATATATATATATATATATATGAATAATCAAGCAGCATACTTCTAATCAAGCAGCATACTTCAAACACCGCCACTAAGGAGAATTTGGATGGGTTCCAATGAATACATTAATGGCATATGTAATGATATCCCCTATTTGATCATCTACTATTACAAATTGTAATAACGTTGAAGATAGTAATAATCATGATGATGATGGTGATGATGATGATGATGATGATGATGATCATGTACCCTGTGCAGGTGCCACTCGGAGTCCATGATGCGGGTTTTGGCAGGGGTGGCTGTAGTGGTGATCACCCTCATGGCCCTGGTTGTGGGAGACAGCCACTGTAGTGACGATTACATAATTACGGCCATCTTGTCTCTGACTGGCTCAGTTTTAAAGCTTACATTTGGTAAGTATCACTCAACTTCATATTGCCTTTTTGTCCCTGATATGTCTTGTCCTGGACAACATATTCAACAGTCTGTTCCCTGAGGCTCCAGAATCCTCCTACGTGTCACAGCTCCACTTATCAAAACTCTTCTCTACTACACTTATAGTCGTGGGGAAAAATTCGCCTAACCCATTTTTCCTCTTGTACACTGGGCTCTGCTCTCGTGGCTGACATTAAGCTGAGAGTGGTTTAGCATGTTCCTCTAGCCATAGATGATTCCCTTTCATATAATACGTCAGAGGAAAGTGAAAGACATGCCTTGCGTGTGAAGCTGATGGAGTGAAACTGTAGGTGAACTTTTGTCCCCAACTGTACAATACTGGAGAAATATATTTAAAAAAATCGACATGGTTGCGACGACAAGGACAAATAAAGTAATATTTTTCTGCCACCGTTCATCATTATCATCATAATCATAATTATCATCATCATCATAGTAATTATCATCTTCATCATCATCATCATTATTATTATCCTAAACCTAATTCCCATCTATTATAGTTCACTCACTTTAGCTAGGCTGAGATTTTCGTTCTTTATTTGTGTCTGTGTTTATTTCTTGAAACCAAATGGCAGAACAAGACAATGCTATGACCTTGCTGCCTTTTTTTTTTTTTTTTTTTAGCACTTTTTCGTGACTAGCATCACATATTCTGGTGTTAATCTCTTGCCTTGGCTTAGCATTCAGGATTAAGTAATGCCAGTTTACGATCAGTTAACGTATGCAGAGTATAGATATAGTGAGGTAGGATACAGAGTACAGAGAAACTCAAGAAAAAAAAAAAAGCAGAACAATGATGCAGCGTGCCCACTGAAATGATCCACATAACCATAGACACATCATCCTAATCTTTGTTCTAATTCTTTTCGCAATAAAAAAAAAAATACCTTCTCTTTTCTCTTGCGCATCACATACGTCTGTGGGACAGAGTCCTTTCGACGACTACCAAGATAAATGTTTCAACCTGATGACATGCTATTACTTTGTGTTCTTGCTTCACAGGGTTATTATATTTAGTTTAGGACAGACTTTTTAGCTGTAGAGATCTGATACAGCCTTCATTTACCCCTTCTGTATAAGGAATCTGACATAAAGTTAATAAAAATTGACTGCAGGGAGCAAGAGCAAGGTGTAAACAGATGTCACCAGACTGAAGTGGTTAAAAGAAAAAGAAGTTGGAACTCAGTGTCATGCGCACCTGCAGATCGACGTCATTCACCCTGTTCAAACCCTTTTTCCACTCTCTGGCTTCCTACACTTCGATAGCTAGTTTCCTAACACATTCGTTTACCATAGTTATGCATTTTATAGGCACACCACAACTCCTCCTTCCACCTATGTAACACACATAGGCCTATATCATTTTCACCGCCCAGTTAACGTCCACATCAACAGTCTTCATTACTCCACATCTTTCATGAAACTTTGTTTCTTCCCTATCAGTTCTAGTAACTCACACATATTTCTTTACGGAACCAGTTGCACTGCTCTCACTCTTGGTTTTCTCATACTCGCGCCATACCAAAACCACACAGTCATGCGTTAATGTGGGCACTGCCACAGCTTCATGCAGTAATCATGCAGTCTCCATATTCAGTGCTCTGTTGCTTATCAAGGCCTCCATAACATCGGCCGCCTTTGTACATTGAGCTACTCTCCATATATTTCTTACACCTTTATCTTTCTTTTTGTGCTGTAGCGAGGTACAGATACTTAAATCCTTCAACCTGTTCAGATTTCTACCCAATCACTAGCACATGACACTGAGAAATACCTTTTCTCTCAACAGTACCCATCACTCTACTTTTACCTACATTTACTTTCAAACTACACCGCATACAGACAATAAAAAAAAATCTCTGAGCCAAACTGCAATGACCCTGCTCTTAGCAAGTAACACATTCTTTTTTGTGAACATCAGACCTGGAACACTCTCTCCACATGTGTAGCAAGCAACACATTTTCTTCTGTGAACATCAGACCTGGAACACTCTATCCGCCACTTGTAGTCATCTACTTCTTTCCCTCTCTCTATAGCACTAGTTTTCATGAAAGTCATAACCACATCCACGTATAAGTTGAACAATTATAGGGATATCACACACCCTATCTCATTTCAGCACTGATACTGAATCACTGACTCACAGATCCTTCTACACATACTTCATCATCATCATGGAAATTATTTAATTAATATGTTTCTATTTACCAGTCACGGTACTTTAGAACAGACTGTTTATCTTTAATGCCAAACATATCTAGAAATAAGGCTGCTTAAAGTATTATTACAGACTGATTACTGAGAACATATCCACAGCCATGTATTCGACATACACATGTTCAGTGTTATATATATATATATATATATATATATATATATATATATATATATATATATATATATATATATATATATATATATATATATATACACCAGTGGCAGGACACAGTTGATACAAGGCGGATCCCTGGCTTTGGGGAACGCCTCATAGATATACGAGGTACCGTCTTAGATGGCGTGGACCATGGAACCCTCTATAGATATATGGGGCTCCACCCATTATACTGCATTAGGTGTTACAAGAATTACATCTCACTATGCCACCGAAAATGAGTAGGCACTCTCTCTGCAAATCAGAGACCAGGAAATAAACCAAACAAAAATACATGAAAATCCACACATTCAGTATAAGAAGCCTCGCATAATATGATAATCTAGAAGCCTAAAGGACAGAATTGTAAAACCTTGGTTGGCATATTGTAGGTCAGAGCGAGAACCAATGAAAAGAAAATTTAATTCCACTCCAAGACAGCAAGAACTTTATCTTACAACAGAGGAAGGCAGAATGAAGGACTTACTAGTGTAGGATTTCTAACAGAACTCATGCTGAGAATACTCTCAAAATCAGCGATGTGACAGACATAATAGCACGGATGGTAATTAAACTAAGTAAAATGTACACCCTGAAAGTTTGTCCATCTATCTCTATTTATTGCCAGACGCCTTAATCCCGTACGGGGTGGCCACAAACAAATCGCCTCCACGTCGCCCTGTCCCCCGCCATTTCACTGCCCTGCTCCCAACTCACACACCCCTCTCTCTTATACCTCTCCACTCCATCCTTCCATCTAATCCTCGGCCTCCCCCTCCCTCTCCCCCCTCAACCTCAGTCACATACTCTTTCTTCGTCAGTCTCTCACCCTCCATCCTCTCCACATGGCCCTGAAGGTAATACAGGTATATGTACCCATCCATCAAAGCACAGATGAAGAATCAAGGATATTGTATGACAACATATCCCAGACTATGGAAGAAGAAAAGACCCGTTATACTGTACTGATGGGAGACTTCGAGACCGACGTTAGTAAATCGAAAAAGGAGATGCATATATGAGAAAATTTGGAGTAGGAGAGAGGAATGACAGAAGTCAAATAGTGGTAAATTTTGCTGCATTGTCTAACATGAGAATAATGAATACATTCTTCCATAAAGGAAGAGGAAGAAAATGGACCTGGAGAAGCCCAAATGGACAAACAAAGAACGAAACTGACCTCATCATAGTGGATAAGAAAAACACGATCACGAATGTCAGAGTTATCAATAAAGTAAATATAGGAAGTGACCGTAGAATGGTAGGTTGCACTTTCAAATTCAATTGCAGGAATGGAAGAAAGAAGTTGATTATAAAGAAAAAGATATGTCCAATAAAATTAAAGCCATAACACAGACGCCTTTCAGTTAGAAAAAGTTAAATTTCAGGCCCTATGATGAGTGTGACATTGATGAATTGAATACTAGACTAACAAGAGTGTTAAGGGAATCAACGGAGGTAGTAGAGAAGACTCATACAACCAAAGCTAACAAGTATTCAAAAATGACCCTCAAGCTCATGAAAAGAAGAAAGGAGATGAAACTAAAAACAAAGAAAGATGAAACAGAAACTGCAGAATTAAATAAGCTAATAAACAAGAGGCAAAAGAGAGAGCGAAAAAAAGATCAGATCAAAGAAACCATCAAAAACGGAAAAATTCTGAAAAAGGTTCAAAGCAAAATTGCACTAGGAAAGCAACAATTTATATCACTAAACAACAGAAATGGCAAAGTTATTTAATACAAATAGAAGATGGTGAAAATGAGATGAAGACTTTTACAAAGAACTGTATGCATCAAAGACAATAATACCAATACATAACTTTTCAGTTGACACAAATGGAAATACCAGAGTTAAAACCAGACGAAGTAAACATCTCTTAAAAGTATGGAAAGAGGGAAGGCCCGAGGAGATGGAATAGCAGCAGATTTTAAACATCGGATGCAGAAGCAGAGGTACAAAACCGGCGCGCCCGCTTATTTACTCAGTGTATAAAGAAGAAAATTCCCCCCGAATGGTTAAATGCAAGTTATTTGCTTTACAAGAAAAGGAACTCAAAATATCTATCGACATATTAGCTTATTATAACTTATTTAACCCCTTAACCGCGGGGCGTCACTTTCGTGACGCTCGGCCACAATGGATCATACCGCGGGGCGTCACTTTTGTGATTCTGTGTTATTTTGAATTATCCTGGGCTCTCAAGTGGTGGCTTCTATCATCTATCAGTACTGCGAATGTCCAACACTAGTCAGCACCCCAAATCTCATCTGTACTCCCATCCATTGTTGACATTTTAGCGATTTTACCCCCTTCGTGACTCCCCTCCCTACCTGCCCTCCATTACCCTGTCCTCTCACCTCCCACGCCGCATTGCGCTACACAAATTTCCCCTGGATTTTTCCACAGATTTCATCCATTGAAATGAGCCCTATGCCCTATACTTATACAAAATGATATATACCAAAAAAAAAAATCAGGTAAGTGATAGTGTTATACACCAGGAATTGGCTAATTATCACCTGACAACACCTCATGTGCATTCATTTGCTACATTACCACGGAAATTTCCCCTTTGAATTACGCCTTGTAATCAATGTCTTTAATAAAAATATATATCAGAAAAGAAGGGAGAAGCCTAAGTGACATTTACATTCACCTGGAACTGCCTATTTCTTTATGTATTGCCGAGATTTTCTACCTATAAAAAATTAGCATGTAAGTTAGCAGCAGTCAGCCTCAGTGTCATTGGCAACCCTTCCCTTCTCAGATAAGCCACGGCATTTAGTTCCTTGTCCTTCGCTGTAGTGAAACCATGTCGCACTCACGCCCCGCCATTCCTGCTGCTTCTGCGCCCATTGCAAAGGGCCCCGTGACCTCTACCCCTAAGAAAAGTAGTGAGGGAAGCAGGAAAGGCCTTAGTGACTCTGCAGTGGCACGTGAACTTGCAGAATTGTCCATGGTGATGATGGACTGTGACTTTGATGATTCGGGTGAATCGTGTGATGAGCCGGGTGAGGTTATCGTGCCAGAAACTGCTACAACGAGTGCTTCAGTGTCGGAAGTAGTCTCTAGCTCCAAGGGAAAGGAGCCTTTAGTGCAGCAAGGCAAGGAATTTGGGAAAGGAGTGAAAAGGTGGCGTGTTAGCCCCAGAACAATGCCCCCACGTGACCCAGCCCGCCATGAGTCACGAGTGCATTCACCTCCCCATTCCCCAAGCCCCACTTCACTCATTTCTTCATCATCGTTGGCTGAGTTATCTCCAGAGTCTTCGTCGTCAGAGTCACCACCAGCATCAACAGTGAAGGCAGGCCATAGAGGAAGAGGTAAATCAAGGACAGTGAAAAGTAGTGTAGTTAGTAGGGTAAGGGCTGCTAGTGCTGTATGGCAACCCAGGGTCAGTGCGAGTGACCTTGAACGAGATAAATCTGCCTCACAGCCAACCTCCACCACCACCACCACCACCTGCCCTACACCGCCACGACAGGGAATCCTGGACGCCTTCGCGTGGACGGAAGGGTCAGATTTTGTACCTGAACATCTCCATTTTGACGAGAGTTCCTCAGGAGTTCAGCCTGCCTTCACTATTGACGAAAATGCTGAGTGTGTGGACTACCTTTTGGCCTTCCTAGATGACGAAGTCATGCAGCACATATGTGATGAGACCAACAGGTATGAATCACAACGTGCTGCAAGTGGTACAGGTGCAGCCAAGATGCAACAGTGGTCCATGCTGGGAGTGCAGGAGCTGTATGTGTTCTTTGCCCTCATGCTTCTCATGCCACACTCCAAGAAGCATGAGTTGGAAGAATGCTGGTCCATGGACCCCTTACTACCCTCACCCACCTTCAATAAGTACATGGCCAGAGATCGCTTCCGGAACATCATGGGAAACCTGCACTTTGCCGACAACGATGTACCTTCCCAAACCGACCCACTCTGGAAGATCCGGGAGATTCTGAGCAGAATGAAGGATAAGTTTATGTCATTCTTCCACCCCTTTCAGAAGGTTGTCATTGACGAATCCTTGGTTTTGTTCAGAGGACGTCTTCGGTTTGTTCAGTACATTCCAAGCAAACGCCATCGCTTTGGAATTAAGTTCTTTGTACTGTGCGACTGTAAGACGGGGTACATCCTTGACTTCGTCATTTATTCAGCCAGCACTGTCGATCTGGATAAAACACACCCCCTTGGCTACTCAGGCTGTGTAGTGAAAGTGCTCCTAGAAAAGTATTTTGGTGGGAATCATATGCTGTATACAGACAACTACTATACAGCACCAAAACTTGCCAAATACCTTTCTGAGCATGGAATTGGCTCCTGTGGCACTGTCAAAAGTAATTGTGCCCACTTCCCCAAATTCACAGAGGCAGGAACCTCGCAGCGAGGAGGCGTGCACCTACGCAAGTCTGAGAAGATGCTAGCAATACGGTGGCATGACAAGAGGGTCGTGCACATGCTCACCACCGTACATAAGGGGGAGATGACAGAAGTGGGAAGGTCGACCGTAGGACAGGCGAACCTGTGATGAAACCTGATGCTGTGTTGGACTACAATATCAACATGCAGCTGGTGGACAAGTCCGACATGATGATTGGTGAGATCGACTGCCTCAGGAAGAATACTAGGTGGTACAGGAAAGTTTTTCTGCATCTCATAGATATGACGATGCTGAACGCCTTCATCCTGTACAAGACGAAGGTCAAGCCACCCAAGTCCTTCTCCCTGAGGTTGTTCGCCAGGACTTGTGTCCAGCAGCTGATGGAAAGATATGGTAGGGTGACAGCAGCAACTCCAAGGCGCCATCCAGGAACACATCCCGACCGACTTGAGCAGAGGGCGTATATGGATCGGCACAGACTTGAGCTTATGCCTTCGCAGGTGTCAGGTGTGTGCACATACCACCCGCCGCACACCTGAGCACAAACACACCTCTTGGCAGTGCTCTGAGTGCCAGTTCCCCTCTGTGTTACCTGCTTCTTCGATTACCACAGCCAGAAGCAGTTCTAACAGTGCAAGTGTGAAAGCAGAATAATTTGGAAATAATGTGTAAATAATGTGTAAATAGGAAGTGAAAGCAATGGATGTTCAGTACATATGATTGAACAGTGTATTATAGTTTTATCTTACTGAAAGTGTGGGTAAGGGGATGGGTCTATAATGATGTGGCAGGGGTAAACCAGTTCTGCTGTCGGGCCCTGCTGTGGATGTCACTGATTGCATTGCACAGTTGACCCTTGTGCGGTGTGGTGCAGTGAGGATCTGTCCGTTCTCCCCTTTGGAGCTAAGATGCGAATAAATGTGTTTGAATGGATGAGTAAATGGAGAGTGAGTCGTCCTGTCTCGGCTACCTCCCTTTCCTTGGGGGAAGCAGCCTAGGTATATAGATAGATAGATAGATAGAAAGTGACTGAATAACATAGTGTACGTAAAATAGAAGGGTAAATATTGAAAATAGAATAGAAAATGTAAATAGTAATGTAAGTAATTAGTAATATAAGAATATGAGTACAAATAATTTATGTTATAACAGTGAAAGTGAATCCGTGGCTCTCTACGTATTTTACTGAATGAAAAATTGAATGACTTCAGTGACAATAAACTAATATGACTGAAGGAAACTTATGGAGAAAGACTCCAGATATATATAAGTGTGATATAGTAATAGAAATATAAAGTGTGAAAGGTTTTATGAATAATAAATGACAGAGTACCAAGAGTGAACTAGCGCAAGTGCGACGATCAGACGCGCTCGTAATTTCCATTACTTTCACAGTGGTTTTTTTTTGGAGTATGGATCCCAAACTACTTGAAAATCATAGAGTAGTGTTTATAGTGTTTATATCTGGCTGTGGTAATCATATTACGGGTTGTCGGGAAGTGTAAAGTGGAGACTTCGTTACCCAAATTCAGTGGTCTCCACAAGTCCTACGGTAACGACGAAGGCTCAACAAACATTGCAAGAGAAAGCTGAAGGTATGTGCCATAAGCATATGTAATTTTAATATTCTAGGACTAATAACGGATTTTTGGCAAATATTTTTTGAGAGTCTGTCGGAGCCCGAATAACCCCGCGGGACACGCAAAACATTGGTAAACATGCCCGCGGTGTAGGGGTTAAAAACTGTTCACTAAAGTCCATACGAACATAATAACAACAAATTTGGGTGAACAAAATAAATAACCTCGTGAGGAGCCAGGATTCCAAAGTGAGTATTCTATTACTGACTATTTACAAACATTGAATTAGGTAAATGAGAAAACTACAGAATGTAGTAAGCCACTTTGCTTGGGTTTTGTCGAGTATGAGAAGAACGTCGGCTCAGTGAAGCACAAATGAATTGTAAATTCCTTGTTGGAAGAAGGAGTAATTGATAACATTGTAAAAGTTGCTGGAAACAAAATACAAAGAGGGAATTGCTACAGTAGATTACATAACCTCTCAAAAAAATAAGACTGAGAAAGACGTGCATCAGGGAGATGAGGTTTCATCAAAATTATTAACAACGTGCCTGGAAAGCATTTTCACAAAGTTAGAATGGAAGAACAAAGCAGTAAACTTAGATGGAGAATACCTAGACTACTTAAGATTTGCAACTTACATTGTCATTTTCTCAGAAACAGCAGATACATAGCAAGAAATGTTAGAGATATAGACAAAGAAAGTCAGAAACTATGGTTAAAGGTGAAAGCGTTATTAAAATAAGTACTGAAACTCACGCAGAAGTTAATGAGTACAATTATTTGGGGCAAATGCTAAAACTGATGAAAGACGAAAAGAAAACGACACATTACAATTGGATGGAAAGTTTTCTGTGAACATTGAGACATCATGAAACGGCTTGCCAGTAAGTATGGAACGAAAATGACATAACGAAAGTATAATTCCAGTTATGATGTACGGCTGTGAGGCCTGGAAAGTGCCAAAGTCAGTAAAAAACAATTAATCCTTTCTCAAAGAGCAATAAAAAGGTGAACGGTGGAAACATCATCCGGCGACAGGAAAATATCACCTTGGGCGAGAAAGCCAACTAAAGCCAAAGACATTACTGAAGTCAAAAGAACAGAATGGAGGTGGGCAGGTCATGGGCAAGAATAAGGGATAATAGATGAAGCAATATGGTGACTGGATGGACTCCGAGAGGCAGCGAGAGTAGCAGAAAAAGGCCAGACAGAAGGTGACGAAATAAGACAGAGATGTTTGCAGGCAAAACCTGGTAGACACTGGCTAAGTAGGCGAAGTAGTGGAGAAGATTGAGAGGGGCCTTTGTTCAGCCGCGATCTTGTAATGGCTCTTGATGATGTTGTCTGAATATTTATCTACTATCTGTCTACATATCTGTCAATCTGTATCCACCTATCTATCTCTCAATCTATCTATGTGTCTGTCTATCTATCCATATATATATATATATATATATATATATATATATATATATGTGTGTGTGTGTGTGTGTGTGTGTGTGTGTATGTGTGTATGTGTGTGTGTGTGTGTGTGTGTGTGTGTGTGTGTGTGTGTGTGTGTGTACAGTATACACTAGCAAGGGTAACCAGCGTTGCGGGCCAAAAAGGCGAACACTCTAATCCTATTGGTTCTGGTTCAATCTTTCTTTGTACTCCAGAAAGACCATATACCTGTTATGCTTTTGAAGAGGGACTATAAGTGGTCCAGGAACTTTCTATTTCAGCCTTTGCGGACAAATGCACAGTATTTGTGCGCACTTGTTTACTATTACCAGTCACCTCAAATGACCCCCGACAGGTGATCTCAAATGACCCCCGACCGGTGACCACAAATGACCTCAGTCAACCTCACATAGCCTATGTCTGAACTAGAGGTCATGTGAGTCTCCATGACAAACTCTGGACTGCCGGGTCCAGTCGTTCAAGCGTGTATTACCGGTGACCTCAAATGAGCCTGACTGGTGACCTCAAATGACCTTGGAGGTCAACCTCACATAACCTATGTCCGAACTGCAAGTAATGTGCCAAATATTGGGCTGCTGGATCCAGTCATTTGAGCGTGAATTATCAGTGACCTTGGATGACTTCAGAGGTCAACCTCACAATGCTTATGGCAGAAATGGAGGCCACGTGAGTCTCCATGCCAAATATTGGGCCACAGGGGTACCCGGCGTTGCCCGGGCCAAATAGGCGAACACCCTACCGGTGACCTCAAGTGACCCAGATCTGAATTTTGACTCCCCTAAAACATTCCTTGTGTCACCCTGATTCAGAATGCATATGAGTCTGGGGGTCTCTGGCCCTTGGTTTGGGAGTGATTGAAGGACAAACAAACATACAAACAAACAGTGCAGATATGTATACAGTATATATATATATATATATATATATATATATATATATATATATATATATATATAAATGTAATGGAGATGATGTGCCTGAGGAGTATGTGTGGAGTGAGGCATATGGATCGGGTGCGAAATGATGAAGTGCGAAGGAGAACTGGAGTTGTTCGGGAGATGGCTGGTAGAGTTGAGCAGAGGGTGTTGCGATGGTTTGGGCATATGGAGAGAATGGATAATGAGCGATTGGTGAAAAAGATAATTAGATCTGATGTGAGAGGTGTAAGGCTGAGAGGAAGACCACGAATAGGATGCATGGACAGTGTGAAGAGAGCGTTGGATGCGAGAGGGATGTCTGTTGAGCAAGGATGAGTGGCTGTGCGTGACAGAAATAAATGGAGAGAAATTGTGAATGAATAAGTGATGACACAGCCCTGAGGGGATATTCTCCCGCATTTGGTCTGATCAGCTAGTCAGGTCAGGTGCGGGTAAGGGGATGGGTCTGTTATGATGTGGCAGGGGTAAACCAGTTCTGCTGTCGGGCTCCGCTGCGGATGTCACTGATTGCATTGCGCAGTTGACCCTTGTGCGGTGTGGTGCAGTGAGGATCTGTCCGTTCTCCCCTTTGGGGCTAAGATGCAAATGAATGTGTTTGAATGGATGAGTAAATGGGGACTGTGTCGTCCTGTCTCGGCTACCTCCCTTTCCTTGGGAGAAGCAGCCTAGGTATATATATATATATATATACAGTAATCCCTCTAACATCTGAACGCCCAATAAACGAACATCCCCACTAACCGGACATAATCATCCCGGGATCCAATATTCCCAAAATGGGCCAAAAACCGCAAAAAATTCAAATAAAATCTGACTTTTTTCCCTCCTGTAATTTGAAATTGCTGCGTGGCACTGATCAGCTGTTACACCGTTGTCCCTTCACCCCTTCCTTCCTCCCCCTCCCCCCTCCCCTGTCAGGGTTGCCATTTGGTATTTTTCATTACCAAGTGTGGGCCAATTTGGTAATGAAAAATTCGTTTGGTAATGAATCAGAATAATGCATTACCAAATGGATTTTTCACATGTATGAGGATACACAGGATGGAGATGGTGGATTGTTTGCTCTCTCTGTTTAATCTGCTACCCTACATAGCGTGAAAATAATCAACATGGTGTTAATTATAAGGAGAGTGATTACATGTATTTCCACTTGTATATATAATTAGTGAAGAATAAATGCTAGCTTTACGAATTTGGTAATGAAAAGTTAAATTTGGTAATGAAAGTTGAGGAGATTGGTAATGTGGCCATTGCAATCTGGCAACTCTGTTACCCCACCATCATCAACAGTCACAGCCAAACTCCGATCGAGAGCAGATGCTTATAGCAGTGCAAGCTACAGGTGTTTGTTTTTTGTGAATAAACAGTGAATAAACTGCAATACCTCACCACTAGAACACACTGGAATTTTCACTGTTGTGCAGTGTTAAGAAATTAGAATTTAGAGTGCAGAGGATTAACTGTGGACTGCAAACTGACGGTTCAAACCAGTCCAGGAGCCAGGGATTTGTAAGTACCCAGAATGTTTAATATTGTATAAACTCACCTCTAAAACCTCATTTTATGGTTCTTTTGCATTTATATCAGTCTTTTATGTCCCTTATTGGTGTGATTTGGGTCTTAAATAGGTGCAATGCATGTCCAGAGGGAGTTGTATAGGTGTATTTCTGAGTTAGGGTCCATAAGTACAAGTCCAGGAGGCTGGGGTCCAATATCCGGACAGGATCACTATCCGGACATGCCTTTGGCTCTATTAGGTCGGATATTGGAGGGATTACTGTGTATATATATATATATATATATATATATATATATATATATATATATATATATATATATATATATATATATATATATATATATATATATATATATATATATATATATATATATATATATATATATATATATATATATATATATATATATATATATATATATATATATATATATATATATATATATATATATATATATATATATATATATATATATATATATATATATATATATACAGAGGTGGGCGCCCGGTTCACAGAAAGTACCGTCGGTAACAGTAACGGTACTTGGCTAAAATTGCAGTGTCACTACCGGTGCCGGTACAAAAAAAAAGTACCGAGTACCGACTCGGTACTCGGTACGTGAATATGATTAAAGTAAACTTGCTCAGTATTGATTTTTTTTTTTTTTTACCACACTGAGGACCCACAGACCAGTCCTGTCAACAAAGCCGGACCTGAGGAGAGATGAAAAATGTTGTCAGACAATTGTCATAGTCACATTAACTATGGGGTGATTATAGCATAAGGTTTTGCGACCGTTCAGTCCTTTAATTTCAATACACAGATCACTAAACTTTTACCGGCCACTGTCATTCACATTCTCATACACCTTGTTTAGTGTTTATCATAATAAACACAATTTTATGTCTACATCATGTCATTACATGCACAATAATCTGATTAATAATAACACAGTGCACTTCAGTTTTCTTTTCCAGTGTTACCCTTGAGGAAAATGGGCAGTTCAAAATGATAGTCACTGAGTCCCGCCCGTTTAGGTTTGAGCAAGTCCTTCCCCAGTGAAAACAGACGTTCCACAGCGCACTGGATGGTATTAGCGTGTTATAAGTTACAAATAAGTTTCTGGAATCCTTGCAAGGAAAGCAGTCCTTGTTGATTTTATGTTTCTGGGGTTTCTCCAAATATTTCTTTACTAGCTTTATCCCAGCCTTCCTTTTCTTCCTCCCTTTTACACAGAGGGGTTCGAAAAACTCTTCCTTGAGATCCTGCTCGTCATTATCATTAGTGGTGCTGCTCTCCGCGTCCTTTAACCTGCTCTCCATTGGTGAAACAATCTTCTCCACCCTCCTCCTCATTTTCTTTATGTCTTAGGAGGCAGACTCAGGTAACCACGCCAACCACGATAGCTTGAAATGGGGATGAAAGGCATCAGGAAACAGGCAGACAATGTTCTCGAAACGATCGTTGAACCTGCCTTCCACACCTCGAATCACTGGTTCCCTAGAGGCTAGCACACCGTCAGATCGGTGTTTTCCTTCACCTTTTAATTTCTTCAGGCTCATGGTCAGGGTCGGCAGCAGCACTGCCATGTAGGCCTTCTCCTCACTTTTTTTTTTTTTTTTTTTACACGATGCGTGAATATAGATAAATAAAATGTACCGGTACTGAGTACTGACAAAATATGCTTAAAAATGTACCGTTGGTACCAATTTCGGTACATGACGAAAAAGTAAAGTCACTACTGCTACTGGTACTCGAATTGTAACTCGGTAATGTAACTCGTTACTTTTGTACCTCGGTACTGCCCATATATATATATATATATATATATATATATATATATATATATATATATGGAGCCTGTGTGGTATAGTGGTAGAGTGTGCATTTTCATACACGGGTAAGCTAGGGTTTGCACCCCACCACGGTAATAACCTTTGGGAGTGTTCACCAGCCATGTACTACTTTGGTGGACACAACGGGTGCTGTGGTTGAACCAGTGTCTCCTACTGTAAAGTATGCTTGCACCCACTCGGCTTGCGCAGGTCGACTACACTTGGTTCACAGACTACACACATCCAAAGCCACTACAACACTACAAGTACACTTACAAGCACTTCTCACCCTACATACAATCTCTTCCAGACAGCCTAAGCCACTTGGTAGAGATACATTGGCTGTATCATCCCGACTTCGGTCGGGATAGGCTGGTCCTGCAGTGGATACTCAAACGGCTGATGATGATGATGATGATATATATATATATATATATATATATATATATACATATATATATAGCTAGAGCTGGCCTACAGAGCAAGATTCCGGAGCCACGTACAGGCTCGAGGAGAATCCCTTCAGCAGCTGGCTCATGACCGGCAGAGTATGGCATGCAAGGTGTACCCTGGGGCAGCACATAACCTGTTGGCTATTCTTGATAATGCAGAGTTGAAAGTGCAAGTGAAGTAGGCATAACCTAGCAGCATGCAAGAGGCACTAGCCAGGGGTCTAGAATTTGAGTCCGGTCCAGTACATCCACTTCTCAGGCCAGTCATAGTGCGGGATTCAAGGCTTTAGAGGCAGATACGAGAATCGGAAAAATTTGAAGGAAGTTGCTGGTACTGTGAAAAGCCAGGACATAAGAAAGAGGACTGCCACAAGTGGAAGAGGGAACAGAAGACCAGAGGAGGTTGCTGGTTCTGCAGGAAGCCGGGACACAAGAAGGACAATTGTTACAAATGGAAGAAGGTGCAAGAACAGAGCAGTGCAAGGAAATCTACAAGTGTAACAAAAGTGTGTTGGATATGTAGTAAGGTGAGACATTTCAGTTCTGAGTGTCCGAAGAAGAAAAAGGAGGATAAGAAAAAGCCTGGAGAAGACCAGAAGGAAGTGGAAAACTAGTGGAGGCTGGTGTTACGGGGCAACCACCAGCCGGTTTTTCCCAAGTATCCCCACCACCGACAAAATGCAAGAGAACTGCAATCGACAGCACAAACAGATAGAAGAATAGACAGAAAGAAGTGTTCCCTGGTGACTGATTTGGCCTCATAGCAGATTTTTGTGAGGCCTGATGTGTTGCATCATCATTATCTTTTGAGTCATCAGAACAACTGTGTGGCATAACTGGGCACTGTGCAGAACTGAGGGGACTCCTGGACATCCGGGACTGAAATGGCTGAGCTAGAGGCGATGCTTTCATTCTATGTAGCCGAGATGTAGGATCCTTGCCTTCTTGGTCTGGACTATCTGATGTCCATGGGATGTGAGCTGAACTTCTGCTTCATGAGGCTGAAGGTTCGAGGAAAGCCTGCTCCTGTCACTGCAGCGAGACCTACCAGCTCTGGTGGCGAGGTGAGGGCGCTCCACACTACAGTGATACCCCCAAGGTCAGAACTACTGCTTCAGTGTAAGGTGGGTGGCTTTTTTGACGGTTGTCTAGGGGTAGCGGAGCCTGATTTACAGTGCAAGATGAAGGCCAGAGTGATGGTGGGTTATAATTTGGTGGAAACAGGTGCAGGTGAAGTGCTGGTTGTGGTGATCAATTTCTCCCGTGAACCACAGATCAACAAGGGAGAAATTCTGGG
The DNA here is from genome assembly GCF_032717465.1 of Coenobita brevimanus. Lineage (NCBI taxonomy): Eukaryota > Metazoa > Arthropoda > Malacostraca > Decapoda > Coenobitidae > Coenobita > Coenobita brevimanus. Next base: position 20,867,039 of record NC_136973.1, read on the forward strand.
ACTGTACCAAGCGTTTGTCCCTGAATGGCATCAGAGGAAGGCCTGTAAAATTGTGTTGTCAAAGAAGATGGGTATCTGCCAGACCACTTACAAGACCTATTTTCAAGCAGTTGCCAGTGCCTGGATGGCTCACAAGTGCTGAAGTTCAGGCAGCTGCTGACGAAGTTTGCTGATGTCTTCTCCAGCAGAGACCTGGACCTGGGTTGTACTGATCTGGTGGAGCATAGTATAGGCACCAGGGATCACCGCCTGATGAAACAGCCAGTGTGGAGGATGGTGCCAGCCCAACGGCAAAAAATGGAGAAGGTAATGGAGAATCTTCAGAGTCAAGGAGTGATTAAAAAGTCCAGTAGTCCTTGGGTATGAGTAGTGCTTCTGGTAAGGAAAATGGATGGCTCAGTAAGGTGCCACGTAGTTTATCCAGCCCTGAACGAAGTGACGGTGAAGGATGCATACACCTTGCCAAGAACTGATGACACCCAGGATGCTCTGTCAGGTGTCAAGTGGTTCTCCATCCTAGACATGAAGGCAGGATATCATCAGGTCAAGGTTGCAGAGAAGGACAAGGAAAAAACAGCCGTTTCGTGCAGGCTGGGTTTTTGGCAGTTTAAGGCGATGCCTTTTGGCCTAAGCAATGCTCCAGCTACATTTGACCATCTAATCATGGATTGTGTACTGGAAGGCCTGCACTGGCAGACGGCCCTCATCTATCTGGATGATGTAATTGTGTTTGGACAGATTTTCGACCAGGAATTGGAGAGGTTATCAGAGGTGTTCAACAGGATCCGAGTGGCGCACCTCAAGCTGAACCCCAAGAAGTGCTACTTGTTCCAGTAGGAAGTGAAGTACCTGGGACACATTGTAGGCAAGGGCGGCGTCTGTACTGATCCAGAGAAGGTGGCAGCTGTGAAAAACTGGCCGGTTTCAACTTGTGTGAAGGAGCTATGAAGTTTCCTGGGCACGTGTACCTACTATCGGCGTTTTGTCAAGGACTTTGCAACAATAGCTGCACCTCTGCACAAGCAATTGGGGAAGAGACAGAAGTTTATGTTGACTGCAATGACTCAGAAAGCCTTCGACGAACTCAAGCATGCATTGGCAAGCTCTCCAGTATTGCCGTACCCTGATCAGAGTCAGCCATTTATCTTGGACTGTGATGCTAGAGACCATGGTATTGATGGAGTCCTGTTGCGCAAGAAAGATGACAAGGAGTATGTGGTAGCATATTACAGAAAGAAGCTCAGCCCACCAGAGCAGAACTACTGTGTGACCCATAAGGAGCTATTGGCAGTGATGAAGAGACTTGATTTCTTCCATCCCTACTTGTATGGGTCCTACTTCATCACCAGGACAAACCATGCGGCACTCAAGTGGCTGGGGACGTTAAAAAATCAAAAGGACAACTGGCATGCTGGCTCGGGAACCTGGACCAGCACAATTATGAGGTGCAGCACCATCCTGCGTGGGTACATGGCAATGCTGACAGCCTCAGTTGTCAGCCTTGTGACCCAGAGTGCCGGCAGTGTAGTAAAAAACAAGATCATAGCAATAAATGCACCTGTACCGCTGTGACAGGGCCAGCATCAGAGGCAGAAGACCTGACTTGGATGCAGATGGAGGATGCAGAATTACAGCCAGTGCTAGAGTGGCTGCAGCAGAGTACAGAGTGACCATCTTGGGAAGAGGTTTCTAGATTCAGCCCTGCGACAAAGAGCTACTGGAGTTAGTGGGACCTTCATCGTTTGAAGAACGGACTACTGGATCATCAGTGGGAGACACCTGATGGCCTAGCAAGTACTGGCAAGTGGTCATTCTGAAGAAAATGAGGTCTGGGATCTTGGATGAGCCTCATAACCAGATCACTAGTGGGCACCCAGGAGTGAAGAAAACTCTTAAGTTGGATTCAACAGAGGTTCTACCGGACTGGATGTTGAGGAGTGGTGTCAGGCCTGTGATGTATGTTGTGCCATGAAGGGACCCAAGAGATGTGGTTGAGCCCTCCAGCTGTACCAGATGGGTGCACTGATGGAAAGAGTAGCGGTGGACATTGCTGGACCTCTGCCTCTCACTGAAAGAGGAAACCATTATACTGTATATGTATCACCATGGACTACTTCACAAAGTGGCAAGAAGCCTATGCCATCCCTGGTCAAGAGGCTGCGTCTGTTGCTCAGTTGTTGGTTGACCAGTTCTTCTGTCATTCTGGGATGCCACAAGAGCTACATTCTGACCAGGGTAGAAACTTCGAGTCTGCTGTGTTCCGTGAGTGCTACAAGTTACTGGGAATCAAGAAGACCAGGATGACCCCACTAAGGCCACAGTCAGATGGGATGGTGGAGAAATTCAACCGGACCCAGGGACAAGAACTGTCTAAGTACTGCATAGAAGGACAAACAGAATGGGACCAGAAATTACCTGCATTGCAAATGGCATATCGGTCTGCATCCCATGAGTCTACCGGCTACACATCTGCAAAACTGATGTTGGGCCACAAGTTACGCTTACCCTTTGACTTGTCAGCGAGAACACCACCTGGTGAAGAGCTGCTTACAGACACCTCCAGTTATGCAAATCATGTTCAGGAAAGGCTGGCTGAGTTATATCATCAACTGCAAGGAGCCCTTAAGTTTTGAGGAGAGGTGATGAAGTGCAAGTATGATGCCAAGGCAGAAAAGGTGAGCTTCAAGGATGGTGGCCAAGTTTGGTAATACAATTGTCAGTGGAAGAAGGGACAGTCACTGAAGCTGCAGAACCCATGAGACGGACCTTTCACTGTGTTGGACCTCCTATCAGACGTAATGTACCTGTTTCAGGGAGGGAGAAAACCTCGCCCAAAAGTGGTACATGAGAATCGTCTGTGGCAGCGCCATGGGCCAGGACAGTATAGCTGGGACGTCTCTGAGGAATCGTGCTCACCTGTAGCTGAAGATGTTGAGGAGGATCAATTAGCTAAAGTACAAGAGGATGGTGACAGTTTCCCTAGAGAAGAAGTGCATCAGGAAGGGGACCAAGTCCTTCCAATACAAGTGAATGTGTGGAGGAGCAGGGATGTCATCAGAAGCGGCATAGGAGAAGACCTCATAAGTTGAAGGATTATTCTGTGTAAAATTAAATGTTTACTTTGAATTAAGGATTATATTTGCATCCATTGTGTAGTTTTGTTGGGATGACAAAAGAACTAGGGAAGGGGGAGTGTTGGGAAGCAGGATTTTCTAATAGTTGCTCACTGTTTCTCGTAGTTCTGTTGCAAGTCATACTTGCTAGTTAGCCTGCTGTTTGTGAGTGTAGATATTTTGTAAGTTGTACATTAATTTTTACGTTCTTTTTCCCTGTAATGTTTTATTTACGTGGTTGTTTGTTAGATTATGTAATTTAAGTTTGTATGCTAAATAATTTAAAGTGTTATGCAGTGTAAGAAAACTCTGGCATGTTTTGGATGTTTCCGAGTTGGTAACTGTTGTAATCGTTGCTGTCGGGAATACACAAGAACAGTGGAGAAGTGTGGAACACTCTAGAATGTAGGAAGCTTATATAAGGATGGGGAAGAGACTTGAGCAGGATCCTTCAGTTTCAGTTCAGTCTGCATATAGTTCAGTCTCAGTGCAATGCAGTTTGTATATTTTCAGTACTTGTGTAAATAGTGAAGTGTTGCTGGCAAATAGTGATGTGTTATTGCAGTTTGTGTATCTTTGATGCTTTTGAAACTAGTGAAGTTGGAAAGCAGTGTAAATATTTGGAAAATAAAGGCAGTGAACTTAAGAGAGAATGGAGAATGAAAGACTGACTAGGAGGGTGTATGTAGGTGAGGTGGAGGGAGGGAGAGGGAGGGGTAGACCGAGGATGAGGTGGAGGGATGGAGTTGAGAGGTATATGAGGGAGGGGGGGGTGAGTTGGGGGGAGGGTAGTCAAATGGTGGGTGACAGTGACTTGGAGGCGTTTTGTCTGTGGCCACCCTTTGCGGGATTAGGCGTCGGGCTATAGATAGATAGATAGATAGAACTTAAGAGGCCAGTGTTTATTTACAATGCTTCAGGTGGTCTTGTTGCACACCGAAAGGCTGCCTCTAGGAAGAACAACTCATTGTGTGACGTCCTTCCTATACTGTACTACTGTTGGAGCCTGTAGCAGTATGGAACAGGGACATAACAATGATGTATTTTTAACAAATAATTTATATTTTTCTTTTGAGTAAGTTATGATTCGTAAGCAGATTTCAGCACGTTCATTCTGGCCTTACAAGATTAGTGACCCATTTAATTCAATCTTTGACCAAAGATAGTTGGAATGGAGGGCTGAACTGACGAAAAGCTAAGAAACCCATTCCAACTTCATAAATAATACTCATAACACTTAATGTAACCATTACTCTTTATTCAAGATATCTGTATGAGTGACTTGCATAGTTCCGTCAGGTGAAAACAGTACGACTGTATTAAGTAATATTAAGTAATACATTTTCTTGTTACAGCAAACTTATGTGAGACGCGGGAATGTAAGACATGTGTCTCGGACCTGAATTCACTGTTCTTCAGTAACAATACTGCATTGAGAGGTAAGACAGTCGCACCCTTCAGTGCATTATACTTCACCCAACTTAACTACCTGCAGATTTTCCTTATTATTATAGCATACTTAATGCAGCTGAATGGCAGGATACGACAATACCGAGGCCAACACATTATCCATAACACCTCTTTGTGACATGCACCATATTCTAGCGTTAATTTATCTTTACAGCTCGACATCTGTGGTTAGGAGATGGTAGTATGGTTAGGAGATGGACCGAGTATAATGAAGTATTGATATTGCAGGTTGTGTCCATTGCTCCTTCTCTATTGATTTTTCTTTCTCTCATCATTTTTCTCATTTCTCCTCATCCCGCATCTCACGTCATCCATCATACTATCATTACCCATAGATGGAAGGGCAACTGGGACAGAGGAGACCAATATTACCCAGGTAGCAATGTTTATTATGCTATTATAACTTTAAATTTATTTTTAAGCCCATTTCAGGTAGCTCAGTGGTAGGAAAAGGCAATATTATGTTCTGCATTCATTCCACGGCACTTCTTTATGACTCTCCATTTTCTAGCATTAGTATAACATAACTCAGTATTCCAGATGGATGAGTGGTAATGTTAGGCCAGGTTAGAGTAAAAGGAGTATAGAAATGGCATTGCCGTAAAAGTGGAACCACCTTTGCTGCCGATGGTGTAAGAACCCTGTTATTTCTCCCAGCATGCGCGCGGTTCAGCCCTGCTGTTCCATAACGTATCTAGATTTATTCTTGAGGGGAGGTAGTGGCCGAGTCGGTAGAGGAGGGTCTGCTGCCCCAACGGACGAGAATTCGAGTCCCGACTGAGGCTGGGAACAGTTTACAGATCTGAATTTCGTTAAATCATACTTTAGTATCCATCCATAAAATTCGCTGCCGTGTCAGGAAAATATCCCCATTAACCCTATCAGGTTTTTGGGCCGGGCAGATTATGTCTGTGCAAGAGTCAGCCACTCACGGTGACCCATATCTTCGCGGCCTGATATTTTACTTTGATCGCTCTGTGTAAATACACTTTTCATGATAGATTGTTGGTTTTGGTGTCATTTTAAAGCTGAATAGTTGTACTTTATCGCAGTATGTTAGGCAAAAAGCAAAAAGCAAAAATTTTATACCTTGGCATAGAAAAATATTTGGCAAAAAATAATGAGTAAAGATATATAAATTTGGTTTAAACCATGAAAAAATACAATAAATCAACTTTACAGTGATATATAGATTATGGTAATTTTTGCATTTCATTGTGCAGTAAAGCGAAAGGAAAGAGATGGACAATTTTATTTTAGTCTCGGCCGCATATTCGCTTCGCGATGTATTTTTTTGATCGGTCAGTGGAAATACACTTTTTATGACAGGATGCTGGTTGTGGTGTTATTTTGAAGCTGAATAGTTGTACTTTATCGTTGTATGCTCATAAAAGGAAAACAAAGAAAATTAAAAGTCAAAGTGACGAGTTGAAGTTAGGCAAAAACCAAAAATTTTATACCTTGCTGTAGAAAAATATTCACCAAGAATAAAGTTATAAAGAAACAAAGCCATGAGTCAGACCAGCTGTGCAGTACCGCCACACACAGAGCAACCATTCCGTAACAATATGCTCGAGCTTCTTTGTTATGATACATAAATGCAATTTATGGTGAATATTTTACAAAAGTTTCTTAAAATGACGATTAAAAGAGTCATCCGAATCTCTGAGGTTGGATTTGATATGACGATCGAAATAGTCATTGGAATCTCAAAGGTTTAATCTCAGTACACCAGCTTTGTCTGAGACAGCCCTAGTATGTATAAGAGATGGACGGTGAGTGTTAGCGCTGATATGGTGACAGGCAGTGATGCATGAGACGTAAGAGAACTGCCGGGTCTCAGGAAACGGGTTTTTAAACCTATGCTCAGAGCAGAACACATAAACATATTGAGCCCTCTTGTACCGAAAGGGTCAGTGAAGTCTACATCTAATTCTATCCTGCTCGAAAAGCCTCTCCTAAATTGAGTACATCGTATGAAAGCATCAAGAACAAAATATCATGAACCACGGCAGTGGATCATAATAGGCATCGCCCAGGAATTTGCTGAAAACGCTAATAGAACAGTCACCTAAAGACCATCTTAGACAGCAAACCAATTCTTGAAACAACCTCCAGAGAGTTCCTTGTCACTAGTTTAGGTCAGCCAAACATTGATAATGTGGAAAAGAAGTGTTATAAGAAGTACATTCGAAATTTGCCAGTTTGTTCATAAATTATTATTCATAGTATTGTTTCACAGGTCAACACGAAAATCTGTTCGGTATTTCGGGATAAAAACTAGCCAGTCGTACTTAATGGGGTCACTGCGCGTGTCTGTGACCTATTATATAACACCTAATGGAAAGATGATCATCCATCTTCTGGATACATAGAGATTCCTCTACGCCATTTCAAGCACGTGAGAAGACATTCAAGTACGGAATTATGCCGTCAAGTATCAATAGTGCATCACTAGCAGCATGACTATATTAAATTTTATATTGTACTACGTTATTACTAAGTGGAAAACTCTAGCTAGCAGATTACTTTCGCTGGCAATGAAGCACAACTGTGCATCATTAACACGCACCGGTGTGATTTTACACAGTTACATTAATTTTTAACTCAAGGCTTTATTTAGCTTTCTTTAGTTCATCCCTGAAGTTACAGCAGGCTTGTGTGTAGACGTCACGTAAGACAACTGAAAAGCTCAGGTTTGTAATTTGCGTTCTAACTGGAAGTGATCACGTTGTGATATCGTGACCAGTTCTTAAAGCGGACTAACACCAAACTTGGATCAGTTTTTTCAACGTTATTGGAATTCATGACAGTAACCATCTCACGAATCAACTGAAGGGGGGCGCAGAGGTGGGGGAAGAGGAAGAGATGTAGTAGAGGGACGAGGAAGAGACGGAGGAAGGGTACGAAGACAGCATAGGGGAGGCAACAGTGTCCGCTACATCGATTATCACGGTAACTAATGTAGTGATGTTGCATGTTCAATTTCACAAAAAATATAAGAAAAATACCCACTACTATGGAAAATAGTCGTGCAATGCAAACAACAGCAGATTTTGATTCTGTCTTGTCATTTTGAATATATAGGGCTCCAGATTTTACTCAATGCAACATATTAAAAATTATTTTTGTTTAATCAGTTTGCAAAATATAGAGATTCTGAAATAATCAATGTCCACTCTAAGAGGCCTCACAACTATATTAAACAAAATGAAGACCAGAATTTGAATAACAACCAACAATCAGTTTGTGCAAAACCACAACACCACAACAATGAAAATTACTAGAAAAAGCCAAATGTTTAGGTCATAACATAAAAGCTTTATTGGTAACTGAAACAAGAATTTTGATTGTTTAATCCATAAATGGATTATATAAAAAAAAAAAAGTAAGCAAAATAGGTAAAGTAAAAAATGGAAATTTAAAAATGGGGAATTGGGATTGGTAAAAAAAAAAAAAAAAAAAGTAAACAAACAAGGAAGGATCACTGAAGAGCATGCAAAACCAGCAGGGATTCAAGTAATGTTGACAATGTAAACCCACAAATTCCTTTTGACTCTTTACAATCTGTTAAAACCAGTCAAAAGAATTTGTGGTTTTAAATTGTCACCTTTACTTGAATCCTTGCTGGTTTTGCATGCTTTCCAGCGATCCTTCCTTGTCGGTTTACTATTTTTAGCGATCCCTATTCTCCATTTTTGAAATACTAATTTTTAATTTACTTAGTAAAAGTACGTCAATTGAGTTAAGGGATTCAGCCTTGTGGACTCGCTCCATTAGCTTTACACTCAAGGCATGTTTTTGACTTTCCTCTCTGACATATTCTATGAACGAGAATCATCTATGGCCAGAGGAACATGTAACAGCATAGGAGTAAAGTAAGAAAATGCAGCTTCTTTTGCAGATAATGGATTTTATTTGTCAGTTTAGCATTATTACCTTCAATTATCTGGAAATATCTTTTCACAATATTTTCAGATTTAGATATATTTTTCTTATCTATATTTTTCCCATTCAGTCACTGGACGTCTTTTTTCGTTCTATTCTGACCAACTCCTGATTATTTTATTCAGCTCAGGATGGACTCTTTACATTGTAGGGGTTAGAAACAGCATCAGTGCAGACATTCAGGACGAGAAGCCTTTACTAAGTTTAATAAAATAATTTGAAGGTTGGGATAGTTTAAAAAAAAAAAAAGAGTCACTTGAATTCAGTGATTAAAGATTAACTTTGTGGTAAAATATAAATAGTAAAACTTTGCAGTGAAGTCGATCTGTTTGTAATTATCTGAGCAACCAAACAGCTTTTTCCTGCTGTGCTTTATTCTGAAATTTTTGTTCATAAGACCAGACCAGTTTGTGATAACCACATTTCTCTCCAACTGTGTGTCATTCTGATATTTTTGCATGCAAGACCAGACAGCTGTGTGATATCCACATTACCATCGTGGTGTGCCTCATTTTGAAATTTCAACTTGATGATGCTTTGGTACACGATGGCTTGCTTTGCTCTTTTCACAGGCTTCTTTAGCCAAAGTACTTTGTGTATTACTTCCATCGTTTGGCCCTGTGTTTCTCAAACTTTTCATTTCATTCCCCACTTGTGAGGATCCTAACATCCCCCCTTCAGTTTTGTCTCAAGTCCCTCACAAATGATTATGAAAAAGAAAGTGTTTTGGTCCTCTCCATTTATTTTAATGCTTACAATTCTCAATCAGAATACATATTTGTTACATATCAATAGGATGGATGTCACTGTTTGCTTTCAGTAAGTCAAATGATTCGAGGTTGAGTCACTGACAATGCACATTTCATATATGGGTCCAGATCTAACCGGCATTGGATTTTACATTTTATGTGCAAAAGAGAAAAAAAAAAACAGATTCACATACATACGTTGTGGAAAATGGCAAGAGGACTGTAAGTGTGATTTCACGGACACACTGATTTGCTACTTACACTAGCCCGTCATGGGTCCCGTAACGTCTTGCCATGGCCTGCTTGGTGCCATGGTTCCCAGTTTGATAACCAGCGGCTTAGCCCAACCACAGATTTAGCCATTCAGGCAGACATCACGCCAACCTAGGCACATTCAGTGTATTTGATGCACGGGGAAGTTGAGGTACAAAAAGCTAAGTGAAAGAAGAGTTCTGGACAAATGTGGAAGTGTGCATGAAAAAGTTTGAAAGGAATGAGAGAGTATTTTTGATTGGTGATATGAATGGTAAAGAAGGGAATGTGAAGGTGGATGGAGTAGTTGGTGAGTGGGGTGTGCCTGCTGATATAGATGAGAATGGCAGTGCTTTAGTGGACATTTGTGCCGGGAGGGGGTTGGTGATAGCCAATACCCTCTTCAGGCACAAAATGATTCACAGGTATACATGGCGGGTGATGAGAAGGGTGGATGGTGAAATGAATGAAAGGAAGGCAGTGACTGAATATGTGTCCTTAGATGAAAGGATGCGAAAATGTATAATGGATGCAAGAGCATATAAAGGTTGGGGGAGTGGACTTTCTGACCACCACCAGAATAAGGTCCAAGTAAAATGGAGAAATAGAAGAAGGGAAGTACGGAAAGGTTACAAGAGGATGAGAAAAAGGCAGATTATAAGAGAGAAGTGGAGGAATGATTGGGCAAATATGAATTGGAGCAGATGGGGGAGTGGAAGTTGTGTGCAAAATATTCACAGAAGAAATATGTGTAGCATGTGAGGTGGTGTGTGGGGTGAAGAGAAGACTAAAGGGGGTGCAAGGAACAGCATGGTGAAATGAAGAGGTGAGACAGGCTGTGGCACAAAAGAAAAAAGCATATAATAAACGGATGACAAATAGGGGCGTGGAAGAAGTTGGAGACGAAAGAGAGAGTTAAATGTAGAAAGGAAGAGAGAGGTGAAAAGATTAGTAAGAGAGAGTAAGAAGAGAGTGGATGAGTAATTTGGAAGGAATTTGAGTGTCAAGTGAAGGGAATGTAAGAACATGTTCTGGAAAGAGGTAAAGAAAGACAGACAGAGTGGCAATGAAGTTAGCAGGGGAGTGAAAGATACAAATGGTAAATTACTAGTTGAGAAGGGAGAAAAAGTGAGCAGATGAAGAGAACACTTTAATGAATTGTTGAACATAGAGAATGAAAGTTATGCGAGTATAAGTGGCTGGGGAATGGCTGGGAGAAGGAGGGAGGTGAGAAGACAGGAAGACATCAGTAGGATGGAAGTTGTGGAAGCAATGAAGAAAGTCAAACTGGGGAAAGCCTCAGGAATTGATGGAGTGTGTGGTAAGATTCTGAAGCATGGGGGAGCAATAATAGTAGAATGGATGTGGAAGATGTCCAGATTGTCCTAGGAGGAAGGGAGATTCCCGGAGGAATGGAAGTCAGGTATAATTATTCCCTTGTAAAAAGGGAAAGGGGAAAAAGAAGTGTGTGGTAATCGTAGGGGCATTTGTCTTCTTATTGTAATAGGAAAAGTATTCGGCAGGATACTTATTGACAGAGTTAGGGAAATAACAGAGGAATTAGTTGCAGAAGAACAGGGAGGATTTAAGAAGGGAAGAGGTCATGTAGATCAGATATTCATTCTTAGATCTTTAGCGGAAAAGTTTCTAGAGAAGGGAAAGAAGTTGTATGCGGCCTTCATGGATTTGGAGAAAGCATATGACAGGTGAATAGACAAGGGTTGTGGAAAGTATTAAGAATATATGGAGAATGTGGGAAGTTGCTGAATGCTGTGAAGAGTATGCAAGAGGATGCTAAGACTACAGTGCGTGTGGATAGTGAACTGAGTGCGTTTTTCTATTTGAAGGTTGAGTTGAAACAGGGATGTGCCATGTCTCCATTTTTGTTCAATCTGTATATGGATGGGGTTATAAAGAGATACAAGGAAGGGCTGTGAATGTTGGAGTGGTCCTAATGAGTGAGGGCATTGTTTGGAAACTCCCTGTATTGTTGTTTGCAGATGATAATGTGTTGTTAAGTGAAGACGAGGAGGAGCTGCAAGGCTTGGTGAGTGAGTCTGGGGGAGTGTGTAAGAATCGGAATGTAAAGGTGAATGTAGAGAAGAGTAAAGTTATGGTCCTCGAGAGAAATCAAGTCAGTGAATGTACAGTGAGGTTGGATGATGAGGAAATGGAAAATGTGAGTGCATTTAAGTACTTGGGAAGTGTGATGAGTAAGGATGTAAGGTTAGAGGGGGAAGTGCTTGAAATTGTACAACAAGGAAGAAAGGTTGCTGGTTCCTTGAAGGCAGTGATAAGAAACAGGGAAGAGGGCATGGAAGTTATTACATGACGGTATTGTGATACCAACTCTAACGTGTGGAAGTGAAGCTTGGATGTTGTTGGAGGGACAGGAGTCAAGAGTGAGAGCAGCGGAAATGAGTTATTTGAGAGGAGCCTGTGGAGTCACATAGAGAGACAGACTTACAAATGAGGATGCGAAGAAGTGTTGTGGTGTGGATGTGGATGTAATAGGAAGCGTTGGGAGAAACACATTGAGGTGGTTTGGACATTTGGAGAGGATGGAGAGTGAGAGACTGACGAGGAGAGTGTATGTGAGTGAGGTGGAGGGGAAGAGGGGGAGGGGAAAGCCAAGGATGAGATGGAGGGATGGAGTGGAGAGGTATATGAGAGAGGGGTGTGTGAACTGGGAGCAGGGCAGTGAAATGGCGGGGGACAATGTGACGTGGAGGCGATTTGTTTGTGGCCACCCAATATGGGATTAAGGCGTCTGGCAATAGATAGTTAGACAGATATTTAGACTGAAAAGAGGAGCTGAATCGATAGAGAGTATGCAAACAGCTTCAGGGCAGAGATCATGCCAAGTCAGCCCTTCAGGCAATTGCTTCTTTCATTACTGCCTCTAATGAGATCCAGGGCCGCATCTTTAATTAACTGCATTCCTGCAACAAGTCCTTCAAGCTAAATTGAGTCCCTGGTCAGTGTCGTATTTATGGCAATGTGCAGGTTGACTTACTTGCAAAGTCGGCTGTAGAACTCGAGGAGACGTAGGACTTTCCTCGTGATTTACGGTCCAGTCTCTCCCTTGAAAATAAAATCAAATATGTCTTCTTTGGCAAGGTTGGTGGACCAGGCTTAATATTCCAACTTGCAAACCATATAGATAGATAGATAGATAGATAGATATATAGATAGATAGATATAGATAGATAGATAGATAGATAGAGATAGACAGATAGATATAGATAGATAGATAGATAGATAGAGATAGATAGATAGATAGAGATATATAGATATATATAGATATAGATATATATATAGATAGATAGATAGATATATTTATCTATCTATCTATCTATCTATATCTATATATATATATATATATATATATATATATATATATATATATATATTTTACCCCTGGGGGTAGGGAGGGTTTTCAAGAATACTCCCCCAGTATCCCTGCTTGTCGTAAAAGGCGACTAAATGGGTTGGCGGAGGGTTAGTGCCCCTCCCCGGAAAACAACTAACTAAAAAAACAAACAATAAGCCTCGGACAAGGACTGACCAAACGATGACGACCAAGGACCGGACAAAGGACATGGTTATCGGAACGTGGAATGTAAGCGGAGCGAATGATGAGGTGAAAGAGAGAGAGATTGTCCAGGTGCTTGAGGGTGCGAAAGTGGATGTATGTGGAATAACTGAAACAAAATGGAAGGAGAAAGTGTGACAGAATGGGAGTATGGATGGGGTTTATGTGCAAGAGTAGGTGAGAATGAGAGGGCAAAGGAAGGAGTATGTATAGTTGTGAGTAAAAGATGGAAGAAGAGCATAAGACAGTATGGATCAGTTGGGTCAAGGATTGTGTGGGGAAAGTTGAAAGTTGGAATACAAATGTGGGCGATTGTGTGTGTGTATGCACCAACGCAAGATCGTGCTAGAAGTGTGAGAGAAGAGTTCTGGACAAATGTAGAAGTGTGCATGGAAAAGTTTGGAAGGAATGAGAGAGTGTTTTTGATTGGTGATATGAATGGTAAAGTTGGGAATGTGAAGGTGGATGGAATAGTTGGTGAGTGGGGTGTGCCTGCTGAGATAGATGAGAATGGGAGTGCGTTAGTGGAAACTTGTGCTGGGAGGGGGTTGGTGGTAGCCAATACCCTCTTCAGGCATAAAATGATCCACAAGTATACATGGCGAGTGATGAGAAGGGTGGGTGGTGAACTGAATGAAAGGAAGTCAATGATTGATTATGTGTGTGTGGATGAAAGGATGCGAAGATGTGTAAAGGATGCAAGAGTGTATAGAGGTTGGGGGAGTGGACTTTCTGACCACTACTTGGTGGTGGCCAGAATTAGAATGCAAGTAAGATGGAGGAATAGAAGAAGTGAAAGACGAGAGGAAGGAGTAGTTGCTAGGAGAGTGGAAAGGTTACAAGAGGATGAAAAAAAGGCAGAGTATAAGAGAGAAGTGGAGGAACGATTGGGCAAATATGAATTGGAGCAGATGGGAGACGTGGAAGGTGTGTGTAAGATATTTACAGAAGAAATATGTGCAACATGTGATGTGGTGTGTGGAAGGAAGAGAAGACGGAGGGGGGTGCAAGGAACAGCGTGGTGGACTGAAGAGGTGAAACAGGCTGTGGCACAAAAGAAGAAAGCATACAATGAATGGATGAGAAATAGGGGCGTGGAAGAAGTTGAGAGGCGGAAGAGAGAGTTATATGTAGAAAGAAAGAGAGAGGTGAAAAGATTAGTAAGAGAGAGTAAGAGGAGAGTGGATGAGGAATTTGGAAGGAATTTGAGTGTAAAGTGGAGGGACTGTAAGAAAATGTTCTGGAGAGAGGTGAAAAGAGTAAGACAGGGTGGAAGTGAAGTCAGCAGGGGAGTGAAAGATAAAAATGGTAGATGACTAGTTGAGAAGGGAGAAAAAGTGAGCAGATGGAGAGAACACTTTAGTGAAGTATTGAACGTAGAGAATGGAAATCATGCGAGTGTAAGTGGCTAGGGAATGGCTGGGAGAATGAGGGAGGTGAGAAGACTGGAAGAAATCACTAGAATGGAAGTTGTGGAAGCAATGAAGAAACTTAAATCGGGGAAAGCCCCAGGAATTGATGGAGTGTGTGGTGAAATGCTGAAGCATGGGGGACAGATAGTAGTAGAATGGATGTGGAATATGTGCAGATTGGCCTGGGAGGAAGGTAGAGTCCCGGGGGATTGGAAGTCAGGTATTATTATTCCCTTGTACAAAGGAAAAGGGGAAAAAGAAGTGTGTGGTAATCATAGGGGCATTTGTCTTCTTAGTATAATAGGAAAAGTGTATGGTAGGATACTTATAGACAGAGTTAGAGAAAGAACAGAGAAATTAGTTGGAGAAGAACAGGGAGGCTTTAGGAAGGGAAGAGGTTGTGTAGATCAGATATTCATTGTTAGATCTTTAGTCGAAAAGTTTCTAGAGAAAGGAAAGAAGTTGTACGCGGCTTTCATGGATTTGGAGAAAGCATATGACAGGGTGGATAGACAAGGATTGTGGAAAGTGTTAAGAATATATGAAGTAGATGGGAAGTTGTTGAATGCTGTGAAGAGTATGTATGATGGTGCGAAGGCTGCAGTGCGTGTGGATGGTGAACTAAGTGAATTTTTCTCTTTGAAAGTTGGTTTGAAACAGGGATGTCATGTCTCCATGGTTGTTCAGTCTGTACATGGATGGGGTAATAAAAGAGGTACAAGGTAGGGTAGTGGATGTTGGAGTGGCCCTGGTGAGAGTGGATAGTGTTTGGAAACTCCCTGCACTGTTGTTTGCAGATGATACTGTGTTGTTGAGTGAAGACGAAGGGGAGCTGCAAGGCTTGGTGGATGAGTTTGAGAGAGTGTGTAAGAAACGGAATCTAAAGGTGAATGTAGGGAAGAGTAAAGTGATGGTCTTTGAGAGAGGTGAAGCTAGTGAATGTACAGCGAGGTTGGATGGTGAGGAATTGGAAAATGTGAGTACGTTTAAGTACTTGGGTAGTGTGATGAGTAAGGATGGAGGTTTGGAGGGTGAAGTGCTTGAAAGGGTACAGCAGGGAAGAAAGGTTGCTGGTTCTTTGAAAGCAGTGATAAGAAACAGGGAAGTGAGCATGGAAGTGAAAAAGTTACTACATGACAGTATTGTGATACCAACTCTAACGTACGGAAGTGAAGCGTGGACATTGTTGGAAGGACACAAGTCAAGAGTGAGAGCAGTGGAAATGAGTTATTTAAGAGGAGCCTGTGGAGTCACGTGAAGAGACAGGCTGACGAATGAGGATATAAAGGAGCGTTGTGGTGTTGATGTGGATGTGATAGGAAGCGTTATGAGGAACACACTGAGGTGGTTTGGCCATGTGGAGGGGATGGAAGGTGAAAGACTGACGAAGAGAGTGTATGTGAGTGAGGTGGAGGGGGGAAGAGGGAGGGGGAGGCCGAGGATGAGATGGAGGGATGGGGTGGAGAGGTATATGAGAGAGGGGGTTGTGAGTTGGGAGCAGGGCAGTGAAATGGCGGAGGACAGGGAGACTTGGAGGCGATTTGTTTATGGCCACCCCAAACGGGATTGAGGCGTCTGGCAATATATATATATATACACTAATTATGGCTTTGTGGAAATCACCCACCACAAGGGGCATTAGGCCAAATATAACTAAAAGCTAAACACTCAGCAGCAACTCACTTCACTGGGCACTAGACGGTCAGTTTAGGGGGTCAGGCATGGAGGCAGCAAAATATTAAATGCTCGTAAATTGGCTAGACGGACTTCCTCCTGACAATCAGAATGGGTGGAATCCCCTCACTCAGGTCGGCTGCCCAGAAGCAGATCGTAGAACGTAGAGAAAGTCGTGGCTCCAAGCTGGTATGACCAGGTGTGGGTGTCGAATGTCAAGAGGTGACGGTAGGTGGTCACATCTAGCCGATCCTTAGTTTTCATGGTAGGGGGGGGAGATAGGCTGCCCTTCTCTGCCTGAGGAGGGAAGGACTGATCAACCCCTTCCACAGCCTAGGAGCTGATCAACGCATCCTTGGTCATGGAGACAGTGTTAGAAGAGTCCCTCCCCTTCTAGCCACGTCCAGAGCCGGGTCAGTGATCGATTGGGAAGGCGTCCTGTTAAGGGAAGGCAAAAGCCATGGCCTCTTCTGTGTTGTGCGGTGGCTGGGAGGTTCCAGCTGCCGGCCCCAGTGCTCTTGGAGGCGAGGGGCAGCACGTGCATCATGGGGGAAGCACTCAGGGATGACAAGGTGAGGCAGCCCATGCTCCTAAAAGATCTTGGGGAGGAGAACGCACAAAGCCCCCTTATCACCCCCACAAGAAGCCTCTGCCATCGCGATGCACATTTTCACGATGTTGCTTATGACCAGAGGACTTCCATGACCCCTGGCCTGGCGTCCCCGGGATGAAAGATGTCGCCGTGCATGGCAACACCTCCCAACACAGTAACGTCCTGAGCCTCAGGACCCTTAGGAGTACCGAAAAGACTAAACTCCACCATCCCCAAGGGAGCATTGGAGGTGCCATGGAACAGGTTTAATGACAGCCTGGTGGTGCATGAAAACATCAACACCAGTATCCTGGCGCTTGATGAAGCCGTCCCCCCCCCCCACATTACACCAAACCACAGTCCCACTGATCTTCGTCTGGGCTGCCAGAGATTGTTGTTTGCTATTTGCCCCCCTCAACGGGTCGCAGGCAGCAGCAGGTGATGTGGCCTTCATCGTAGCTCAAGCTACTCTCCCTCTCTCTCTCTCGATCTCGGTCTCATATACTGATGTCCCCAATATTAGTTTCTGTGCTTCGACTGGCAATCAGCAGGTGATGGGTGCTGATGTGTAATGTAGCAAGGCATTACCTATCTGCAGTCCGTGGTATTCTGTTGGTAGAGGTACAGTACTCTCCCTATTAGTATAAATGATTTAGATAGGTTTAACTACTTGTATTTTTAGGCTTAGGTGTCGGGTAGCAATTTGTTTAGTAGGTTTATTAATAATATGTTCTTGAACTAGGGGTATGTATGAATGTGAGTATATATGAATATATAAATCAATCAGTCTATCTATCTAATATATATATATATATATATATATATATATATATATATATATATATATATATATAAAATTGCCTTAATGACCTGGGCTTCTGGCCTGAAGGTCGATAAGCAAAGAAAAAAAAAAGGGGGAGGGGGGAAAATCACGCCAGGCTGCTCACTCAGTTTATTAGACGCATGCGGCAGTAGAGGCAAAAACAGCTAAGTGATACATAGCTTGAAAGAAGCTGAATTCATAAGGAGTATATGAACAGGTGCAGACGATGCACAGCCTGTAACAAACTTCACATCACCTTCCAAATCTTGTCACCCATTCCTCTGCAACCATCATTTTTCACACTAACCGTAGCTGCCTGCGATTATCATCTTAGTAATACCATAAAGTGTCTTTTTGATCCTTTTCCTGGCTAGTCTGGTGGAGTTTTGCAACAAAGAGAAATGAGGGATTAAGAGAGATAACATAAATATTGGAAAACGTATCTTCTCACGGTTCGGACAACTCTAGTATTATATTCTAGCAAAGGCCAGACCATTTTATTCAGCCGAAGGTGAGTCATATAGGCGTGAGAGTAGTGCTGATGCCATTAACTCTCAAGAACGGGATAGCTCTGGTGTTTTACTTAACACCAGACCCTTTTATTCAGCCGTTAGTAAGTCAGACAACACTGAGAATATTATCACTATCACCGCTATCCCTCTCATGGTCGAGGCAACTCTCGTATTATCTTGCATCTAGCATCAGACGCTTGTACTGAGAGTCAGAAGAACCTGAGTGTTAAAACAAAGTCTATCACTCTTCTACTTTGCAGACTGTATGGTTAACGCCCTCCAGACCTGCGAGGAAAACTGCATCTCATTCACTAAAGAATGTGGCAAAACATTGCCAGAGGTGAGTGCCATGCAGAGTCACAGTTAAAAAAACGATAAATGTTAAGTTATTTTGCCTGGGGTAAGTGTCACGTATAGCAAGAGTTAAAAAACTGAAAATTTAATAATAATTGTTTATGCCCGCGGTAAATGCCATGCAAAGCCACAGATATGAGACTGTGAAGTTTAGTTTTCCTTCGTTGCACCCACGTCCGTCGGTTATTTCAGTGTGCTCTACTGTGTGACATTACATCCCCAAATTAGGGAGCTCTTCCCTAAACATTTACTTTGTAAATGTGTCTTATGTGGGGTTTCAATATTGTCCCGTAAGTAATTTCTCCAATCGTGACGAGCGATCTTCAGCCTGGGATAGCTCCCATTCCCAGTGGTGCCAAGGCAGCTATGGTGGCCTAAACCACACCTTGTCCCTAAGGTACGCTGCTTTTCAAGATTTCAGGGGCTTCTTGAGTTAGGTTAAGTTTGGAATAATGATTCTCGGTGTGTCTGGGGGGACTTTCCCCCCGAATAAAACAAGGTTAGATTTAGCTTGTTTATGGTAGGTTAAGTTAGAATCGGATGGGATTTTAATATACTTTGATCAACTTGGATTTTATTCCGTATCTAACTTCGGAGTCATGTGAGGGTAAGAGTCATTTGCAACAAGATTAAGTCTCATAATTAATGAAATTATGTTAAATCTTAAAAAATAAAAAGTGAAAATAAGAAGAAAAATGAAACTAAAAGCAGCTTACCTTAGGGAGAAGGTGTAGTTTAGGCATCTTCAGCTGCCTTGACACCGTTGTGATTGGAAATATCACAGGCTTAAGGTCGTGTGACTTGACTGGAGAAATTACTTATGGAACGTATGGAAACCCCCATAAAGACTCAGTTGGAACATCAATGCCATAGAAAAGCCCACTAATTCGGGGATAAAATGTCATACAGCACACTGAAAGAACTGACGGATTGGGGTGCGACAGAGGAAAAATTTCCGATTGTGCAATGTTATTATACCAGAAGTTAAGTGTCACGCAAAACCAGAGTTATAAGACTATGAAATGTTATTATGCTAAACATTTTCAGCATCGGCCAAGCTATGAAAGTCAATGTAAATGTACAGATTCATTAGAAAGGTTTGTAGGAGTAGTAAAGGGTAACGTTTATATGTATTTATGAAACTGTTGCTTCAGAAAGATCATTGACACCTTCACACACACACACACACACACACACACACACACACACACACACACACACACACACACACACACACACACACACACACACACACACACACACACACACACACACACACACACACACACACACACACACACACACACACACACACATCTTATCCTTCTCGAGGGTAACATCGCAAAATAATGGTTGAAATATTTAGGGATTTTTTTTTCCTAATTGTGATACAGATCGCATTAAAAAATCCTGCTTGTAAATTAATAAACAGCATTTAGTGGAGTGCAGTTTAATTGATTAAAGTTCTATCAGGAGTTATAAACACTGGAATATGTATGGCTGTGTACTGTCACGATTCTATTTCACAGCAGTTACTAATTCCACAGTCGTCTAATTATAACTCTAACACAGTTTATGAGTACTTTCATCTTAGAAATACACGTCCTGCTGGCGACACAAGGTGTTACCCAATGTGCCTTCGCCATGCCTTTGGTACACCACACAACCTCCATTCCAGGTTTCTTTGTGGTTTATCCCGTCACGTCCCGAGGTTTTCCACACCTCCGACATCCCCCAATCCCGAGGTGTTTTCGAAAAAAAATTTTTTTGGCTAAAACCTCCGCTTTTGGTGAGAACCCTCGAAAATTCATTGAGAAATCGCTCACCTGAGGTTCAAAATACTCAATCCAGGTAGAAGTTCCTCCTTACCTGACTGGGTTTTCTAACATGCTGGCACCAAAGAAAACGAGTTCTATGGGAGGGTAACTATTTCACGCAACTCATAAATGGTATTTATTTATTTACTTGGTACGAATTTATATATAGCATGAGAGTATATTGGTTTTCAAGCAGTAATATAGGCATTATAAGCATTGTTTCACTCACTAACTTATCACCATACCTGACCTTTTTTTGCCACATTACCTGATGATTATTTCTGACTGTTTCTTCTTCTAATGCTATGTAAACTTTGTCCTCCACATTGTCATCGATTAGGGAATCACTCTGGCCCTGAATATCTTTACTGGCAAGGTCACTTGTAACAGGTGAATTGCCGAGACAATGGCATGAGGAGGGGAGGGGGGAGGTTATGCGGTGTAAGGCATTGTCCCTGCTTGGCATCTTGTAGAGGAATAGAGGAAGGTGTCCCGTGTATACGTACGAAAAATCATGCACGAAAATTGAAAATTGTGCAAATTAGGGACCTTGCAATTGCACGACGTACCGGTACGTCGCCGGGACTGGCAAATGCAAATCATTGCAAAGTACCCATACATCGACGGAATGGGGTGGGTTAAGTGAGGCTCAAGATAAACTAAGATGACTCCATATGACCATGACCTTTGACTCCTTGATCCTGCTGACTTAATCAGATCATTGCCCCTTCATACTGTATCAGTGACAAAAGTTTGGTAGAAATATGTCAAAGGGTTCAGGATATATCTCGCCCACACTCATATGACCTTGACCTTTCATCCTGTAATCTTGTTTACCTGTTCAGTTAATCGTCCCCTCATAATGCATCACTGATAAACGTTTGGTGGGAATCCATCAAGGGGTTCAGGAGATACTACACCCAAACCCACATAACCTTGACCTTTGACCCCTTGACCTTGCAGACCTAATCATTTCATCATCCCTTCATAATGTATCACTGAGAAAAGTTTGGTCGAAAACCGTTGAGGGGTTCACGAGATACCGCCCCGACAATGATAAACTAAGTCAAACCCATATGACCTTGACCTTTGACCCCTTGACCTAGTTGATTTAATCAGTTCATTCTTTCCTCACAGTGCATCAGTGACAAGTTTGGTGGGAATTCGTCAATGGATTCCAGAGATTTCACATCCAGAAAAAAGTTATGGACTTACACCCACGGATGCACACACAGACAGACCAATCACGTAATGCCTCCTCCACCGTAGTTGGGCAGAGGCATAATGAATTACAGTGTAAGATTATACGTGTGTAAATATATGATCCTCTTGCACAGTCAAAAGAACTACAAATTTTTGTGATTATTTTGGTGGTTTGTTGCCTAAAAAAATATCGAAACAAGAAGCGGTGCCAAGGCACAGCAAAACCGTCCCTGGCAATCATTTTACTATTGATGTATAAACACTACAGGATATCAAGTCAAAGATGTCACATATCAAATTTGGAGTAAATCGGGTGAAAAATGACGATTTTATGACCATTTGAAATTTTAGGCCTGATCCACCTGACACTGACCCTATACCGCTAACGGGGGGATGACCCCCCTAAAGTAATGAGGCATGTTATACGATGCAAATTTGAAAGATGCACCTTCAGGGTTTCGTTTCACGTTGACATGACGAATTTGAAAGGAGTTATGGCGAAAAACTATTTTTGCCCACCCCTCTTTTTTCTTTTTTTTCCATTTTCTGTTCATACAGCCTAGGCCTTGTCTCAATTAAGCCCAAAATTTAATCAGGTGATCAGAATATTATAGCCCATCATCCCTGTAATTTTAGTAAAAATCGCAAGAGTAGATTTTGCATAAAGTCGTTAACAGACAGACAGACAGACAGACAGACAGAAGGATGGACAGACAGACACAAACAGACCGAGTGAGAATAACACCAGTCCCCCAGCCCCTCCTGGGTGGGACCTTTATATATATATATATATATATATATATATATATATATATATATATATATACATATCTATCTATCTATCTATCTATCTATATATATATATATATATATATATATATATATATATATCTATATCTATCTATATATATATATATATATATATATATATATATATATATATATATATATATATATATGTACTCACACACGTACGAGTGCTACCCAAAAGTTCCAGTAATTTGAACAGAGGGAGCCAACCATTTGCAGTTTTGCATTTTGCCACTAGGAGAATTCAGCAGCAACCCTTGTGCATCAGTGTGACCCAGGCCGTATCTGTGAATGGACGTGTTGTTGAGCTACGCTTATTATTGTAACATAGTGTGTAGGTGGTTTGGCGGTTTTTCAATGGTGCAGCAGTTCCGAGTCAATGTTGATTGATTTCTTCAATATCCAAAAGATTGTTCACAAGTAATTTGTCCCAACCGGTCAGTCTATCAGTGGAAAGTTTTACTACGAAGTTTTGCAGCATCTGAGGGAGAACATCAGCTGCAAACATCCAGAACAGTAGAAGAACAATGACTGGCTCCTGCATCACGACAACGCCCCCACACACACGTCAATTGTTGTCTTGCAGTTCTTGGCATCCACTAACACGGTAGTCATTCCCCACGCACCCTATTGGCCTGACCTTGCCTCCTGCATCTTTTTCCTGTTTCCCATGCTGAAATTACAACTGAAAGGGCGTCGATTTGACTCGATTGAGGAGATCCAGACAGAATCACGGGAGGTGCTCAAGGCCATCGCACCTGAAGCCTTCCAGGGATGCATCGACTCATGGAAAAAACGCTGGGACCACTGTATACATGCCCAAGGGGACTACTTAGAAGGCGACAGTGAGAACTAGGAGGTAAGGTAACATATTTTCCTACAATATTCAAATTACTGGAACTTTTGGGTAGCACCCCATATATATATATATATATATATATATATATATATATATATATATATATATAGTAGTCCCTCAATTATCCAACGTAAGTGTGCCAAAGACATATCCGGGTAGTGGCAATGTCAGGGTAATGAACAATACAGTATCTCCCCTACTATACCCAGACCCTACCAATACCCAACCTCCAACCTATACCTAACCCATTAGTACAGCACCTCTGCTACTTTGGCCGTGTTTTCCGGTCATTCAGGCATATTTAGACATCAAAAGACACATATGAAGATAGAAAGTAAATTTTAGACCAGTAAAACCATTCAAAAAAAAAAAAAAATGAAAACCAAAAAACACCCTACGTATACACTCCTATATGAACAGTACCCCTCCTAATTTTGACAGTGTTTTCCTGTCATTGTGCCATATTTATAACATCAAAACATCCAGTGGAACATCGAATATAATTTCAAACACCAAGAAAAAATGCAAAAAAAAACTGAAAAAAAAAAAACTATCTATATACTAGTGTATGTACAGTACCCCTCCTAATTTTGGCACTGTTTACAGGTCAGTCTGCCATATTTTGACATCAAAACACTCATGGGAATATCCAAAATAATTTTAAACACCAAGAAAACAGTGAAAAAAAAAAATTTGACTGAGGTACTTATCATCCAGTGCACGACAAACAAACTTTTTAACCCACACACCTCCAGCAGGTGTACAGTTGTGCCATGTGGTCAATTGGCTAACTTTAACCCGTGCTGTCCCGGCGACGTGAATTAACGCGGCAACATTGAGAGGTCCCTAATTTGCACAATTTTCAATTTTCATGAGTGATTTCTCGAGTGATTTTTGGCACGTATACACGGGACACCTTCCTCTATTCCTCTACAAGATGCCAAGCAGGATCAATGCCTTACACCGCATAACCTCTCCCCCCCCCTGCACGCCATTGTCTCGACAATTCACCTGTTACCAGTGACCTGGCCAATAAAGACATTCAGGGCCAGAGTGATTCCCCAATCGATGACAATGTGGAGGACAAAGTTTAGAGGAAGAAACAGTCAGAAATGATGATCAGGTAATGTGTGAAAAAAAAGGTCATGAATGATGATGAGTTAGTGAGTGAAACAACGCTTATAATGCCTGTATTACTGTTTGAAAACCATATACTCTTGTACTACATATAAATTCGTACCAAGTAAATAAATAAATACTGTTTATGAGTGGATAAAATAGTTACCCTTCCATAGAACTCGTTTTCTTTGGTGCCAGCCTGTTAGAAAACCCAGTCAGGTAAGGAAGTACTCGCACCTAAATCCGGTATTTTAAACCTCAGGTGAGCGATTTCTCTTTGAATTTTCGATGTTTCTCACCAAAAGCGGATGTTTGAGCTAAAAAAAAAAAAAAGGTCCAAAAACGTCGGGATGGGGCGGGTTAACATTGATGAAAGGTCAAAGAACTCCTCCTCCTCCTCTACATGCTGGAACTAAGCTATGAATGTTGACGTGCTGTACGGTGATGGTGGCCTACCCATCTCAGAACCTTTCATCAAATGGAGACTCAGCAGTCGTTGATGCACTAGGTTTCGGGTCCAATGGTGAAGGCAGGAAATGAGGTGGTGGTGGTGGTGGTGATGGTGAGGATGGGCTGGCACTTGTGGGGGTGGCAGGCTTGAAGAAGGAGTTGATCCTGGTCTGATGATAGGACCAATGATTGTGCCGGAGGATGGCAGGATCCCTGACTGCCCGCAGCTCCATTGCCAGGCTCAGTGGCACCAACTCCCTGTCACAGTGCGGGTGCTTGATGTACTCCAACACCTCCTCAAGACTCGTACGTAGGGCACTGAGACAAGGGAGTGATGGAGTTGTTGGGGGATGCAAGTCAGGGTACTCATCCTTGTCCTCATTGGTGTCGCTGTCCTCTTTCATGTCCGCAGAGGCAGCAGCAGCGATCTCCTCACCAGACATCATCTGATAACCAGGATCACCACCATCGTAGTCCAGCCACTCCCTCACGTCGTCATCGCCCACCTGTTCTCCTGCTGTGCGAAGACGGGGTGGAATTCATCCACATTAAAACCCTCAAAGTTGTGCTTGGATACAATTTCCTGGAGGAGACAAGACCAACCACTTTCAAGGGATTCCACGGAGACTTCCTTCCATGCGTTCGCCCAGTTGAACACTGCAGACTTCTGGTTGTAACGCCAAAGATCCTGCAAGGTCTGGTCCCCACGTGTGTCCTCGGCCCCATCCTCGTCCTCCAGCATCACCATCACCTCATTGAGGTACCTCCTCCAATACAGCTTCTTGGCAACCACGATAAGATCTTGGTCCACTGGTTGAATCAGAGCAGTCGTATTAAGTGGCAGAGACATGCACCTAATGCACCCATCATCAGCAACCAAATCCTTCTCAGATGGATGCACAGGGGCTTTGTCCAGGAGAAGGAGTCCCTTCACCTTGATGTAAGGAATACCAAGAATCTCCATTTGAGAACAGATGACCTCCTTGATGAAGTGTCTGTGAAGCCAATCTCTGAAGATCTTGGCAGTAAACCAGGCCTTCACAGAATGGTACCACACAACAGGCAGGCAGTCCATTAACCCAGGGAGACAACGTGATTGTTTTGTATGCCCAGTAATAGTGGGTTTGAGGCAGTGCATCCCAATAGCATTAGCACAGCAGAAAACAGAGACAGGTTGTTTGGATAACTTGCGATGAGGCACAGACTTCTCCTCTGCCAGCATGTTGGTGGGCAATGAACAATAGAATAGACCAGTTTCGTCAGCATTATAGACTTGACCAAGGGGCAAGGCTCTCGTCCATGATCAGGTGCCGCACTTTCTGGTGAAATGGGTCTACATCCTCTGCTGCCATGTCCAAGGCCTTGCCATGGTGAAGCTTGAAGCGAAAGAGCCATCCTTTGGAAGCCTTGAAGTTGTGCACATTGTGCAGGCGTTCAAACTTCTTGGCTGTAGCCTTCACCTCAGTCCCACGCAGAAGGTCACTGGCAATGCGTTGCTGGTGAAACCACAAGAATGTTTACCAGTGGATTACGGCGTGCCGAGCCTGGGCCGTGACCTTCCTTTCCCCCTACATGTGCTTTCATCGAAGACCTGTCCATACTACGTTAGCTTCATCTGTGACTTCTTGATATCAAACAATGTTGAATGGGCTAGATCATATCACCGCAGTATGTGTCTTGTGGTCCAGCCCACATCAACCTTGCTCAGTATCTCACGCTTCCTCTCCAGAGTCAAAACTGTCCTCTTAGGCTTCTCAGGTAGTGGCAGGGCCATCATCACATACACAAGAATGCAACAGAGGAGGGCCATAACCTGAAGAAGGTAGGGGACCACCACAAAAACAACTGCATTCACAGCCATGCTTGCAAGCTGTTCTACTGACTATAAAAAATTCTTCGACTATCTTACTTTTACAATGGAACACACTCTGTCCATTTCTCCTTTCTCCAATATCTCCATTCTAGGAGATTTCGATGATCACCACCACCTTTGACTATCCTCTCCTTTCACTGATCCACCTGCTGAACAAGCCTACATCTGTTCAATCCTTAAAGACATAGAGCAGCTTGTACAGCACCATACCCGTACCCCTGATCACCTTGGCGAGAGCCCCAACATACTTGACCTCTTCCTTACAACTAATCCTTCTGCATACACTGTTAACCTTTTCTCTCTGTTAGGCTCCTCTGATCAAAACCTTATTATCTTAACCCACTGCGTGCCAGTGCCATTTTGAAACGGTCTGACATAATTCCATGGCCAGTGCCAGTGACGTTTTAAAACGGTCTAAAATAAAAAACTTCACCGTGATCGCATTTTTCAAGATTCGCGGGTAAAAATTGGCAGGCCTGTAAGGTAACTGTTCCTCTACCAACCCCCACCCTGTCAAGGCCATATGTTCACTTGCTCCCCCTCACGCTCGCTCTGCCTCACTCTGCCTGTGTGCCTCACCCAGTGCTGTACATAGTGAAGGCATTTGGTAAATATTTTCATGTAAGTGTAATTTGTAAATATTTTCTTGTAAGTGTAAGGACTGTATAGTGAAGTCAAGTTGTAAATACCATCTTGTAAGTGCCAGGACTGTACATAATGAAGTCAGGTTCTACCTATCTTCAAGTAAGTGTAAGATAATGCATTCACAGCGAGAAAGACATACAAATTGTGATAGATCCTGAAGTAATAAGTAATCAGAAAAGTGTATTGAACATTGCTATACCTTCCCAGCATTAATACCTGAGTATACCTTACATAAAAAACGGCTTTCTGTCACGTATATACGTGGTGAGCGTTAGAGAGCGGCTATACCTGTACACGAGTATGCAGAACTCAAATGAAACTCATTTCTGAGCCTCGGTGAGCATTTTAATGGTGAAATTCGTTGTTTCGACATCAAAATCTATCATTTTAGCCAGAAAAAAAAAGGTCAAAAAATGGCCAGCACTGGGGTGACCCAGAGGGCTAAAAATAGCCGGCACGTGGTGGGCTAACCTGTCCTATTGCTCCAGTGCAGCCTGTGGACCCTCCAAAAAAACGTCGACTGTGACACTTTGGAGCTGCAGATTGGGAGGCCCTCAGGCAGTACTTCTTTGATTTTCCCTAGAATGATAACTGCTTCCATGGTAGGGAGCCATCTGAGTGTGCCTTGCGCATTATGGAGGTTATTCTTTTGGGCATGGAAGCATACATTCCTTTCTCATATCCTTTGACTACTGCAAGAAAGCCACGGTTTAATCACACGTGTTCTAATGCTGTCCGCAACAAGGAGAGGGCCTACAAAAGGTACCAGAGCCAACTCACCCCTGAATCACATTTTTCTTATGTTTCTGCCCAGAATCATGCTAAGTCTGTTCTTCACTCTGCTAAAAATAATTTCATCCATAATAAATGCTCTCAACTCTCCAACCCGAATTCTTTCCCGTTTCTTCTGGCACCTTGCCAAAAACCTTTCTAACAACTTTACCTCATCATCCTTCCCTCCTCTTTTTTACCATGATGGCTCTGTAGTTATTTCTTTTACTGATAAAGGAGATCTCTTCTCTCAGACTTTCTCCTCCAATTCCACCTTAGATGATTCTGGTGCTGTTTCTACATCACTTCCCCCATCTGACTTCCTCATGGCTGACATTAAAATTTCTTCAGCTGATGTATTTTCTGCCATCACTGGCCTCGATACAAACAGGTCATACGGGCCTGATAGAGTCCCTCCTGTTGTCCTCAAGAACTGTGCTTCTGTGCTTACACCCTGCCTAGGCAAACTCTTTTGCCTTTGTCTTTCAACTTGTACTTTTCCTTCATGTTGGAAACTTGCTCTCATTCAGCGAGTCCCAGAGAAGGGTGACCATTCCCAACCCTCTAACTATCGTCCAATTGCTTTAATATCCTGTGTCTCAAAAGTTTTCAAGTCTATTCGTATCAGAAAACTTTTAAAGCATCTTTCCTATCACAGCCTTCTTTCTGATGGTCAGTATGGGTTCCATCTGGGGCGCTCCATTGGCGATCTTCTCATCTACAATTCAGACTTCTAGTCATAACCTTTCGGGATTTTGGTGAAAGCTTTGCCATTGCACTTGACATCTCAAAGGCTTTCAATCGAGTCTGGGATAAATCTTTAATTTTAAAACTGCCCTCTTACGGTTTCTATCCTTCTGTCTGTGCCTTCATCTACAGCTTCCTTTCTGGACGGCCATAGTCCTTCTCCTAGATCTATCAACAGTGGTTTTCCTCAGGGCTGTGTCCTATCAACAAATCTCTTCCTTTTATTCATCAATGATCTTCTAAGCTGTACATCTAACCCTATCCACTCATATGCTGATGATTCCACCCTTCACCTTTCCATTCGGTTCCTGCAACATCCGTCCCAGCAGCAAACAAGGGATGAGGCTATGGCACTCCTAATGTCTGACTTGGCTCGTATCTCTCTCTGGGGTAAAATAATCTTGTTTTTAATGCATCATAAACTCAGTTTTTACACCTATGAACCTGACAAAATCTTCCACAGGAGTACCCACTAATGTTTAATAATATCCAGCTTAATCCTGCATTATCCTTGAGCATGGTTAGGGATTCATTCACTCGAGATTTATCTTGGAAAGGTCATATTACACCTCTTGTAAAATCTGCTTCCAATAGATAAGGTGTGCTAAGCTGACTTCATACGTCCTTTACCCCTGCACAGTTATTGATTTTATACAAGGGTTTTATTTGCCCCTGTGTAGAGTACAACCCTTATGTTTGGGGAGGCTCCTCACATGCGGCTCTTCTCAATAGGGTGGAGTCAAAGGCTTTTCATCTCATTACCTCTCCTCCTCTTCCTGGCTCCCTTCAACCTCTGTCTCTTCTCCACACTATTGTCTCTATATCTTTTTTCTTTCGCTACTTCCATGGTCACTGCTCCTCTGAACTGTCTGCTTGCGTCCCTGCACCTCTGCGACAGGGGTATAGCACCAGTCTAGCAACAAATTCTCATCCCTTTTCTGTCCAACTCTATGATGTCCAGGCATCTCGAAATGAACTTATCTAGGATTTGGTTCTCTTTTGTATTGTTTTTTTTTTCTTTTTTTCTTGGAAGGGACTGTTTTGTGGGCTCCTGACCTTTGGTTCCTTCTTCCTTGCATAAAAAAAAAGCATACCACTCACAATGGAAACAAAGGTAGGAACTGAGGTGTGGGCTGGTAGGCCATCAAGCAGAATAGAAGTGCCATATCGCACCCCACTCTTGCCTCTGAGCACAGACAAAACAAAACTAGGCAAACATCTGCATACAACATTCACTTCCATTTGCCCAGACAAGGATTATCACACATGACAACAACAGTGGATGACCAGTACATCACTGCCTCAGGCAGTGTATGAGTAATGTGGCCAGTCAGAAGACTCTGACAATTCAGTAGGGAAGGGGACAGACGAGTGTTGGTGGGGGGTATCACACTGATCCTGGAGGCTAGTGGACTCCTGCCATTCGGTGTAGAGGCAAACGGGTGCTTTTACCAAACATTTACTCGTGGCTTGTAGTCTGTGTTACACACGCGGTGGCTGTTGGGAAACACAACTACCAATGACTGGGCGACTTTGGACATTCAGTAGAGAGGTGGACAGGCACTGTAAGCAAACATGTACTCATGGCCTGTGGTCTATGTTACATGGACAGTGGCAGTTGGAGAAGACTTATCCTGGTGGCTACACAACTTTGAACATTCGGTGGGGATGTGTAAAGGGAGTTTTGACACTGTTTCTGGGTGACAGTCAGTATTACTAGGGTGCTGGAGGTTCATAGGGAGTGATCAGAACACTGCACGACTTTGACCATTCAGTACGAGGGTGGACGAATATTTTAGCTTAGGTTGTGGGTTGCAGCCTTTTTCCCACGCACAGCTAGAACCCAGCGGCCACAATACTGAATATTTGATCATGCCAGCTGGCTGGCCAAAGTTCTAGGGGACTTTTAGCTCCAGATATTAACATGTAAATTTGGAAAATAGTTTAACAGAGCGAATGTCCACTATCTGGATAATGAACACGTCTGGGTACTGCACATACAAAAAATGAGGGATTACTGTATTCATATAATTTTATCTATCTATATATATATATATATATATATATATATATATATATATATATATATATATATATACAGAGAGAGACAGACATACAGACAGACAGACAGACAGACTGACAGAAATCCTCTGCTACCTGGTGTGCCTCTGGGTGGCAGATAGAGAAACATCTCATAGTATATGAGGTATATTATCTTAGATGGCTTAGATCATGGTACCGTACCCTCTACTGATATATAGGACTCCACCGAATATACTGAATAAGGTGGTAGAAAAAAGAATATGCATCTCACCAGAAACTATGTTGCATGGTGGTAAGATAAATGCCATAATACCCGAACCAAACATGAATTCTACTGGTAATAATTTTACACACTGACCCCATTACCTCTTGTGCTTACGGGTAATATGGTACCAGAAGTGTGTAGCCTGTCTCGACAAAAGAGAGAGCAGGACAATAAATAAAATGAATTTAAGGCAAAATATGCAGGTATAATGTAAGGAGTGTAACAGAAGATTACAAACTTGATACCTTAATGAAAACATTAGGTGGAATATAATAGGCATGAGAGAAATTCACAGAAAAGAAGAAAAATTAATTCAGCACCAAGACAGAAACCACTTATTTTACTGCAGAGGACGACGGAATGCACGACTTACAGGTGCAGGACTTCTAATTAATTGAAATTTTGACGAGTACAATGTTAAATTCAGCAGTATCTCTGACAGAATAGCATGGATTGTAAGTGGACTATACAAATGATATGCCCTGAAAGTAATACAGGCATTTGCACTCATCTCTCAAGGTTTAGGTCTAGAAACAGAAACAATCTATGGTGACATTTCACAGATTATGGAAGAAAAAAAAAAAAGATATACTATATGCATGGGAGATTTCAATGCAAGAGTTGCGAAACTGAAAATGCAGAAGCATGTATGAGAAAATTTGGAGTAGGAGAGAGGATTTACAGAGGTTAAACTGTGGTAAACTTTGCTGCAATGTATAACATGAGAATACTGATCAAATTCTTTCACAAAAGAACAGGAAGAAAATGAACCTGAAGAAGCCCAAATGGAGAAACAAAGGATGGAGCTGACTCCATTATAGCATTAAGAACAACATATTCACTAATGCTGCTACCATCAAAAAGTAAATAGAGGATGTGACCAAAGAATGATGGGTTTCACCACCAGATTCAAAGCCAGAAGTGAAGGAAAGAGGCTGATTAAAACTAAAAATTATGCCCAATAAAAGTAAGCAAAAACAAAGCAGCCTGTCAGTTACGAATAAAAAACAGATTTCAGGATCTAAGTTATGCCGAGTGTAACATTATGAGTTAAATGGGGGCATCAGCACAGGTTGTAGAGAAAGCTTATACAACCAAAGCTAAGAAGCATTAAAAATGACCCTCGAGTTCATGAAAAGAAGAATGGAGATGAAACTAAACACAAAGAAAGATGAAACAGAAAGAACAAAATTAACCTGCAAATGCCAGGCAATACTTAACCCGCCTTGTGCCAGTGCTGTTTTAAAACTGTCTGACATAATGCTGTGGCCAGTGCCAGTGCCATTTTAAAATGGTTTAAAATAAAAAAACTTCACTGTGACCACATTTTTCAAGATTCGCGGGTAAAAACTGAAAGGTATGTAAGGTAACTATTCCTCTACCATCCCCCAGGCTGTCAAGGCCATACACTCACTCGCTCCCCCCCCTCACGCTTGCTCTGCCTCACTCTGCCTGTGTGCCTCACCCAGTGCTGTACATAGTGAAGGCATTTGCTAAATATTTTCATGTAAGTGTAAGTCATAAATATTTTCTTGTAAGTGTAAGGACTATATAGCGAAATCAAGTTCTAAATACCTTCTTGTAAGTGCCAGGACTGTACATAATGAAGTCAGGTTGTACCTATCTTCAAGTAGGTGTAATATAATGCATTCACAGCGAGAAAGACACACAAATTGTGATAGATGCTGAAGTAATAAGTAATCAGAAAAGTGTACTGAACATTGCTATACCTTCCCAGCATAAATACCTGAGTATACCTTACATAGAAAACGGCTTTCTCTCACGTATGTGGTGAGCTTGAGAGAGTGGCTATACCTTTACATGAGTATGCAGGACTCAATAAAACTCATTTCCAAGCCTTGGTGAGCATTTTAATGGCAAAATTTGTTGTTTCCCCATCAAAATCTATCATTTTAGCCAGAAAAAAAAAAGGTTGAAAAATGGCCGGCACTGAGGTGGCCCATTGGGCTAAAAATAGCCGGCACGCAGCAGGTTAACGAAGTCATCACCTCAGTATGGGCAATTTTTCAGAAACAACAGAAAACTGCTTGTTTTCAAACCTTAATATCTCAGAAACTATAGCACATGTAGTTCATACGGAATCAGACAAAGACGCACCTGAAGAAAGCATTGTACACCAGGCAATGGCAAGGAACAGACTGACTCCTGCCTGTTTGGTATAGAGGGACTCCCTCCCTACCCTTTGGTGGCGAGATGAAATGGCGGCCAGTTCAATTGATGGCAGGCAGACACTGTATAGCCGCTACCCAACAACCCTTTAGCAGCCCAATTGTGACATGTACGAGTATAACGTTACCCAGCGGATATGGGTTACATAACATTATCAACATGATAAAAAGAGATAAAAACAAGAGAGGAACATGGATCAGGTCAAAGAAACAATCAAAAGAAGAAACAGTCTGAAACATGTCAGAAACACACTGACCCTGGGAAAGCAACAAATTATATCCCAGAAAGAGAATGATTTTGGAGTCACCAGTGACGAGAGAAGATGGTGAAGAGAGCAGAGGAATTTTACAAAAAAAAACTGTATGCATTAAAGAAAATAGTAAAGATACTGTCCATAACGCTCCAGATTATATAACTGAAATACCAGAGGTAAAATTAGACAGAGTAAAACATTTATCTTAAAGCAATGAAAAGAAGGAAGGCTGTGGGAAATATTTTCCCCCAGAGCAGTTGCGCTCTCTAAATTTATCATAGTTTATCCCTGGTTAAAGGCAGAGGACGTAGAGACTGTTGTTAATTATTCAAGCGGTTTTAATAACCCAGAAACGACGTTCTCTTTAATAATTCTTGTTATTGATAAATTAAATGCTACTGCATTTAACCCCCGTGGACAACTATGCATTGTAAATACATGTAATTATGTGGTATTTTCCACTGACCTAAGCTGCGTCTGCGCGATAGGTGACGTGGCAAGCAGGGAAAGATTCCCCTGTTAAGGCAGATGTGGAATTAAGATATTTACATAGTTAAAGGGAATAATTGGTCTAACTTTAATTTAAGTGGAACTAAGATTAATTTGTTAGATTTACCCTGTACATATCATGATGTAATTTAACTGTATTTAGTACTGTAATTAAATAAGAGTTGGCAACCCACAATTCGATGAAGGGTTGGGGTTTGCCGCATTCACGCACTCTGCTCCTAGCTCTCGTGGAGGTAGCACGTTGTACATACACACCATAAGGACGCTTGCATCCCCAAGCAACTCTACCAGGCAGCCTCATCGTCATCGGTTAACGATCACTCCCTCTTCATATAGCTAAGTAACCTTTACGAATTGGCCAATTCAAGGGGGGATTAGCGAAGAGATAAGATAGAAGATAGTATTGTAGGTGAGTTAAATTTAATTTACGTATCACCTAACTCTGAGACTTGTTTGATTTACTTAAACAACTTTAGGGAAGTGTAACGACCTACGAGTTGTGTAGCGTGAAAATTCTTGCATAGCGGTGTCCCGGCAGGGATACCGACTTGTATACATTAAACTATTTCACATTTTGGTGTCCAGAAAGAGGGCCCCGATTGGTTTAACAGAATTACTCTACATTTTTCACAAGGGCACCAAGAGAAGATGAAATAGAAGCGCATTTACATCTCGATGCAGGAGTAGAAGCTTAACACAGTCTAGCTCGCTTATTTACCCAGTGTATAGAGAAAATGAAAATTCCCAATGCAAGGTGTAATGCAATAGTTATTTTAGTATACAAGATAGGCGACTGAAAATGTCCTAGTAACTATTGACTTATTAGCTAATTGTCAATTATTTACACTCTTCACTAAAATCCTTACAGACCGAATATCATCCAATTTGGAAGACAACTAACCTCGTGAGCGGGCAGGATTCCGAAGCGGTTATACGACTGTTCATCATTTACACACAATAATTCAGTGATCTGTGAAAATTACAGAATATAATATACCGCTGTGCTTGGGTATCGTTGATTACAAAAAGGCTTTCATTTGAATGGAGCAAAGAATAATCATAAATTCATTCCATAAACAAGAAATTCTCGCAAACATTGTTAAATTACTCAAAAACATAGTGATTTTTTTTTAATGCAAAGGAGGAGGAACCAAAGGCCATGAGCCCACATGATTGTTCCCTCAAGAAAAAACAAAAGCAAGATAACAGAGAGCCAAATTCAAGATCCATTCATTTCGAGATGCCTGGAGACATTGCATTTGAAGCAATGGAGTTTATACTCGGTAGGAAGCACAGAATGAGGAAGACAGTTCCAGATTTGACTTGTTGCATACGTGAGTGACTGGGAGAAAAGGTTAATTCACGCATTAAAAAGCTGGACAGTGGACCGTAAAGGAATGCTAGTTCATTGCCAGACGGCTGCTGCACACCTGTCATATTGGTGGACCAATGTATCAGTAAGTTAACAGGTGCATAAAGATGCAACAGTGTAGTGAAGAGACAGAATTAGAAGGGAGTCAGTAAGAGGAGGAGAGTTAATGAAACGAAAAGCCTTTGACACCACCTTGTTGGAAAGAGCTGTATGTAGGGAGCCTCCCCACACAAGAGAGTTGGACGCAACACAGAGGCGAATAAAACCCGTGTATAAAATCAATAACTGTGTGGGGGTAATTAAATATTGAGTCTACTTAGCACACCTAATGTCTTCGGAGCAGATTTTACAAGAGAGGTAATATGTTATTTCCAACATAAACCCCGGGAGAATGAAACCCCAGGTATGTTTAAAGATGATGCAGGATTGATGTCCATATTGTTATAAATTGGAGGATACTCCTGCAGATGATTTAGATGGGTCGAAAAATGTATTAAGAACAAGATTACTTTTCCCCAGTCAGAAATATGAGACAAGTCAGACATTAGGTGTGCCACAGCCTCATCCTTTGTCTGTTGAAGTAATTGCTGAGATGGACGACACAAGAAGCGAAAGGAAAGATGAAGGATAGAGTGACCAGCATTTGAGTTGATAGGGTTAAATGTACGACTCAGAAGGTTATTCAAGAATTAAAGGAAGAGAGTTGGTGATAGGACAGAGCCCTGAGCAACACCACTAAGGATAGCTGTAGAAGAATGCTGGCCGTCTTCAACATCATCTATTGAACAACCAGAAAGAAATCCAGAGATGAAGGCACAGATAGAAGGATAAAAACCGTAAGTGTCCAGTTTGGAAGATTAGCTAGACTCGATCGAAAGCATTTGTTATGTCAAGTGCAATGGCAAAGCTTTCGTCAATGTCCTGATCGGAGGATGTGTTACTTACAATACTTTGGTGATAGAAACTCCGTGTACAAACAGCTAGTTAAGGAGTTTATTATGCGCTCTGACAAAAATAGTCTGCCCTTCTTGAGTGTCTGCTCAGAACTGATGCAGTAACGCCTTCGCCCAGGCTTGGGCTCTGGGAAAGCGTGCTAGGTCAGCAAGTTTAGTGGGGGCATGTATGCATTGGGGGGGGGCATATATACATCGGGGGTAGACATATTGTAGGGGGGGTACACTACTCCCCCAGGTAGCCAAGATGGTGTCTCCTGACACCAGGAGGTATATGGTGTTTGATTATATTACTAAGGCAGGGTCAGGGAGGTTTGTACAAGGGATAAGTATGATATAGGGGTAGTAGGGGAGACATGGCCATGTTTAGGGGGGGGAATTAGGAGGATATATACATATAAGATATACAAGGATTAATAGGTATGTGTCCAGTATGGGTCGAAGTTATACATAGACATAATGGGGATTATACAATAATATCTTGATACATGATAAACAAGGAGTAGATATGAGGGTTTTTGTTTTTCTTCGTTCATTTTTTTTTTTTTTTTTGCTAGTTTCTGTAGGATACACTGTCACTTAATAATGCATTAAAGAAATACCATCAGTTTCAAGTAGGAAGAGTTCTGTTCACAGTTTGGTTTAATTGTCAGATGGCATTGGTAGTCACTGAATGTGAGGGCACTAAGTACGGGGAGTTTCTACGTCATGTGTAGGGCGTACTATGTCTGTAGCAACTCTGATTTCTTGGAGTCGGCGTTCCATTTTCCTGACACAACAATGCACTGGACATATGCTGAGTAGAAAACCTATGAAAGCGATAACCACAGGGGGAAACACAACTGTTTGATGAACCCATGAATAGCTAAAGGCCAAAGAAAATTGATCCATAATGAAGTCACTGTCATTGAGCAATGTTAGCATGCGCAAGTTAGGGGAGTTGACGGTAATGTTGGCAGATGGTGGGGTTGAAGGCATGTCGATTGTTTGAAAGATGTCATAGGAGTGTTTACAGACAGCTTGGTGATAGCGAGTAGCGTAAGTGATGACGGACTCTGATTTGACGGTACAATAGTCTGGTGCTTTGTAGAGACCACTAGCGGGGATGGATTGAACCGAAGAACCAGGACACATGATTGTGACAGAGATGGGAACAGCAAAGAAGTACTGGACATCGTTGAGGTGAGCATGGTGTACCGGGGGTTCAGGAGCTGGTAGAAAGGAACAGGCCGAGTAGATGGAAAGGTTGCGAACTAAAGCAGACTCACAGGGTGTAGCACTGCTAGGGAAGATAGCGAAAAGGTGGGCAGCACAGAGACGAGAGGTCGGAGTAAGAGAGGAACATTTCTGGAGGTCTGTGGAAGGAAGGAAGGCAACTGAAAGATGATCATGGGAGAGGAGGAAATATTCTGAAGGAACAAATACCCGTAACAAGGAGTTTTTGAGGAGGAAAGGGAATGGAATGATGTGGAAAAGGTTAAAGGTTATGGCAGAACGGAGAGGTATATGGACGACGACGTATTTGGTGAGAAGAGTGGTTTTGAGAAGAGGATAATAATATTTGAAGGAGGAGTAGGGGAGGACCTGGGATTGACCGAAGGTGGAGTGAGCCCATTCCAGGACAGAACGGAGAGCTGAGACAGGTACTAAGTCGGCAGTGACACGTTCATTTATAGCATCGACTAGGATATGAACCAAGGTAGAGACTTGAGACAGGAGAGAGAGTCAATGGCCAGGTGGAGATTACCCATGTTGAGTTTGAGGTAGAAGAACTGAGAGATAACATTGAGATCTGAAAGGTGTTGTCGTAAGATATCGGTGAAGTTGTTTAGAGTGGACGTTACTTCAGTTAAGTGGGCCTTAATCTTCTGTAACATAGTGTGTTGGATTATGACGACTCAGCGTTGAGATTCTAGGGCTGAAGCTAAATGAGCGAGATCAGATTTGAAGCCAGAAATTTCATGGGCTGTAGCAACGCCAAACAAGCCACAATTAGAATCTCACCTCCAAAGTCGAAGAGACCTTGTTTCACACGTTACGACCAACGGGTGTCTGAATGGAAAATGTGTCATTGAGCTCAGTGAATTTGTTACTTATGTATTGCAATTGCCAGGAGAGTGGTAGGAAAAGGATATAGAGATACTGATTTGGGTTTTGTGTCCCCATGATGGCATTGAGATGGGTCTTGATTCCGTGGACCTGGTGCGCATAGGCAAGTAGGGCAATGGCTACGTCGGCCCGGGGCACAAGATCGTAGCGCAGGGAGACTACCTCGCCTCCTGAGCCGACCAAGGCCTTGGGACGTACTCCACCATCGTCCTGACCTGACCTAGACCCCAGGAGGGTCAGCACTGCCAGGAGGTAGATCGCTAACATCGTACCTAGAAAATCAGGGTAGAGTTAATGGGAGAGGTCTTGAAGAGGTTGATGGGCAGAGCGCAGTTTGGACCGATAATGATTGGTTGATGAATGAGTAGGTGTAGGTGGAGATGAAGGAGATTGAGGGATGTGTGGAGGGGAAGGGAGGTCAGGAGGTTGTGTAAGTGACTCTCCCAACACGAGGCCACGGGGTGCTCGCTTTAAGTCATCGACGTGGACCCATCTGGTGTCCTTAGTGGACAGGTCCTGGAGGTGAAATTTGTTGCCTTGTTGAGTGAGGACGCGGTGGGGCCCTGTAAATTTGTCATCCAACTTAGAGGAACGCGTATGGGAATGAGCAAAGACAAGATTGCCTACATTGATAGTGATAGGAGAGGCAGATTTATGTTGGCGCTGCAGCATGTCCTCCTGAGAGGAAGCCAAAGTGGATTGGACATACTGGTGGATTGTCTGGAAGTTGGCCAATTTTAGTTTAACATAACCATCCATGTTGTAGATGGGTTCTGGCTTTGAGGATAAGAGAGAGTATGGGAGGTCCTTGTCAAAACCAAAGAGGACAAAGAAGGGAGATTCGGCAATGGATGCATTGATGGAGCTATTGATTGAGGATGCCACTTGGAGAATCCAGTCATCCCAGGACGAACTATGGGAGCCTAGATGTCTAAGGCACTCTAAGATTTTTTGGTTGTGGCGTTCTACAAGGCCATTGGAAGCCGGATGGTTAGGCACAACATTGCACTTACTGATATCAAAGCAGCGACAGATCTCATCTAGAAGGTTATTGTTGAACTCTGTACCGTTGTCAGTAAGAATGGTATGAGGAGTACTGAATGGGCAAATTACATGATCTATAAAGGCACGTGCAACGCTCTTCGCGGTCTTGTCGGAGAGGGGTACGAGGATACAGTAGCAGGAGAAGTGGTCGACCGCACGAACAAGTACTCAGAGCCAGATTCCGTGAGAGGTAGTTTTAAGAGATCGATTGAGACAGTTTCCCATGGAAGTGACGGGATTGGGTATTGTAAGAGCGATGCAGGTAAGCCGGTTGATCCTTTGTGGCGGTGGCAGGAGAGGCAAGAGTCACAGTGGGCATTGATATCGCGGCGCATGGTTGGCCAATAGTATTTGAGACGTGCTTGGCGCAAGCATCGGTCTTTACCTGGATGGGAAGCTTGAGGAGTATTATGAACAATGTGAAGAACCGTTGGTATCAGGGCATTGGGGACAACAAGTTGGCGTACTTCGCGATTGGGCATGTCTGTGCCTGTTAGTAGTGTTTTCCTGTACAAGAGATCATCATCTAGCATGAACTCATCTAGTTATACTGGCAGAGTAGGTAATGTCGAGGCATCGCCAGATTCTAGGAAATAAATGACTTTGGACCATATGGGGTGTTGGCGCTGAAAGTTTTGAACAACTTCTGACGTTATTGTAGTGTTTTCAGTTACTTCGGGCTGCAGTGATGTTATAGCTGCTGCTACATGACGTGATAGTGCGTCTTCGACTACATTCAACTTGCCTGGTACATATTGAAAAGTGGGATTGAAGTCCTGGATGATGACAGACCATCTAGCTAGCCTACCTGTTAGGTTGGAGTTCTTGAACAAATCACATAGTGGAAGGTGGTCTGTTTGGATATGCACTGGATAACCATAGACTATATCTCTGAAATGTTTCAAAGACCAGACTACCGCTAGCGCTTCGAGATCTGTGACACTGTAGTTACGTTCAGTGGTTGTAAGGGTGCGACTAGCATATGCTATTACGCGCTTCCTTGATGCTTCATCGAGTTGCATCAAAACAGCACCAAGTCCAGTGCCTGAGGCGTCTCTGCAGAGAAGGAAGGGTTTGGTACAATCAGGGAATGCTAGAACAGGGGCATTTACAAGAGCTGTCTTTAGCTTTTGGAAAGCCTGTGACTGGTCGTTAGTCCAAACAAAGGACACATTCTGCTTGAGTAAGTAGGTTAGAGGAGCCGCGATCTTTGCATAATCTTGAATGAATCTATGATAATAGCCACTGAGCCCCAGGAAACTTCGTACAGCTTCGGTAGTGGTAGGTTCTGGGAAGTTAATAATCGCTTTAGTTTTATCTTCATTAGTATGAATGCCTTGTGGATCTATGACATGGCCTAGGAATTTGATTTTCTTTCGCAGGAAGTCACATTTACTGAGATTGATTTTCAGGCCTGCGAGCTGGAGGCATTCAAAGACTTGCTGGAGCTTGGTAAAATGGTCAGGGATGGATTTACTCACAACAATGATATCATCTAGGTAAGCAAAAAGAGAGTGTCCCATCATACCTCTGAAGACTGGATGGATAAGTCGCATGAACACAGAATGAGCATTTCTCAGACCAAAAGGGAGTCTCTTAAACTGAAAATGTCTGGAAGGGGTGCTGAAGGCTGTAACTGGGCGAGAGGACTCTTCCATTTCGACCTGCCAGTAACTGCTGAGGAGGTCTAAAGATGAAAAGACTACGTTATTTTCACCAAGGGATTCTAGCAAATCAGTGAGGACGGGTAACTGGAAACGGTCTGGAACGGTGACAGAATTGACCTTATGATAGTCGACTACTGGTCTAAAGTTGCCGTCCTTCTTTGGTACTAAGAAAAGTGGGCTATTCCATGGACTGACGGAGGGTTCAATAATGTCCTGGTCTAACATGTTCTGTACCATTTGATCTGTTTGCTTTTTTTGTATGTGAGGAAATCGATACGCTGGTATGTAAATCGGCTGAGTTCCTGGTAATAGTTCAATCGTATGTTTGACAAGGTCTGTTCTGCCCATTGGTTCACCGGGTAAGGCAACCACGTTTCTGTACGAGGTCAGAAGGTCGAGGAGTTGTGGCGTATTTTCTGGGAAATCCATGGAAGTGAGGTGTGAGAGCATGTCGGGTGAATATGTCGGCGCAGATCCCAGAGAGTTAATAGTACATACACCGATTGGCATACAATCATCAGTCTGAATACTAGGAATTGAGGAATCCTGGCACACCTTTATGGCCGCTGGGTATACTAGGAAGTCTCCAATCTTTACGCCACTTTTAAGTTTTAGTGGAGCATTTGTGACATTGAGTAAGTACAAGTAGCATAAACTGTCCTCTAAGACTGTACACCACACTGACTCATAAGTCAAGCCATTCACACAACACGTCTCAGGTAGTGTTAGTACATCCACTCCTTCTTTCGCACCGGCAACACAAACAGAGACTTTGGTGAACTCATGCGGTAACAAAATTGTGCACGTATTCGTTACTGCACGTTCTGTCTCTGCGTGTTGGAGAAGATCATTCACACTGTGTGAGGTAGGGAACTGAGACATGTCTGAGTCAGCGATAGTGTTGTCGGGAGAGGAGGTAAGAGCCATTTCCGAAGGCTGAGAGGATGTACCAGTAGACATTGAGGAATTTATGTCCTTGCTCGCAGTCAGTAAAGGAATGATCTCTGTATTCTCAGATGATGATGGTGGTGGTTTGGGCTGGTCTGGACCTTTTGGTAGTGATAAGGACAGAGGTATCTGAAGGACTGATTTGATCGTAAGAACAGGACGGGAACATTCCATACTGTATACTGGGAATCCAGAAATGTCTATACTACCACAGGCAGGTAATAATGCAATGGAGTGTTGTGCCATGGTGGAGAAACCAATGAGGGCATCTGCGGGATACTGCAAGTCATTAGTGACATGAAAGTCAATTGGGATAGGGGGCAAATCTCTGTGTAGTTTGACTTCTAGGGTGACTCTTCCCTTAACCTTAAACTCTGAGCCTTCGACACCACATAGGCAAATGTCTGGTGGTTCTAGGAAACTGACGTGGTTGTGATGTCATTGAATAATATGTAAGGAATTGTCAGAGGTCAGATTTACTATAGATCCGGTGTCCAAGAAGAATGACGTTGGTATGTCATGACTGCATCCGAGAATGACTAAACCCAAGGATGTTATGGGGCCAACATGGCGGATGGGGAGTTGGGTTTCTGGTTCTAAGTGATATTTGGCCGATACGGGTGCGGTGCTTCCCCCGACTGGTGGCGGTTGAGGTAATGACATTCCTCAGCGGGGTGAGTCATGCTGGATTTGTGGTATTTGCATTTTGGATGACGGGAGCGGGAAGGCGTACGCTGTCTGGTTTGGGAGTGACAACGTCTGTATTTACGGTCGCAACTGGATTCTTGATGTCCAGGATGACCACAGTGCCAGCAAAGAATCGAAGATTGTCTGTTCCGTATGACGTTAGATTGATCATGACCTGCGATAGGAGAACAGCGCATGGCAGGTCTGCCATGTGTGGTGGGACGGAAGCGAGATTGGTCTGGGGTAGTGGAGGTGTGACAGACTGAGGAGGCCAAGGGTTGGGTGGTGCCCTGACTCTTGTAGTTCGAAACTGTTCTTTCATGAATGGCTTTAGCCCGCCCCATCCCGACGTTTTCTGGGCAGTGGTATGCCCCAGTCCCGACATTTTTGGACCTATTTTTTTTTTGGCTGAAACATCCGCTTTTGGTGAGAAACATCGAAAATTCAGAGAAATCGCTTACCTGAGGTTTAAAATACTCGATCTAGGTACAAGTACCTCCTTACCTGACTGGGTTTTCTAACAGGCTGGCACCAAAGAAAACGAGTTCTATGGGAGGGTAACTATTTTATCCACTCATAAACAGTATTTATTTATTTGCTTGGTACAAATTTATATGTAGTACAAGAGTATATTGCTTTTCAAATAGTAATATAGGCATTATAAGCATTGTTTCACTCACTAACTCATCACCATTCATGACCTTTTTTTCCCACATTACCTGATCATCATTTCTGACTGTTTCTTCCTCTAATGCTATGTAAACTTTGTCCTCCACATTGTCATCGACTGGGGAATCACTCTGGCCCTGAATGTCTTTATTGGCCAGGTCACTGGTAACAGGTGAATTGCCAAGACAATGGCATGCAGGGGGGGGGAGAGGTTATGCGGTATAAGGCATTGTCCTTGCTTGGCATCTTGTAGAGGAATAGAGGAAGTTGTCCCGTGTATACGTGCCAAAAGTCACTTGCGAAATCACTCGCAAAAATTGAAAATTGTGTAAATTAGGGACCTTGCAATGTTGCCGCGTTAATTCACGTCTCCGGGATATGAGTGCACATTATGTGAGGACGTGAATTCACGTCTCCGGGACGCAGCGGGTTAGTGACCTGAATAATTTTATCTCCTGGACTGAAACCTATTTCCAAGGCTAGCTCT
Organism: Coenobita brevimanus; assembly: GCF_032717465.1. Classification (NCBI taxonomy): domain Eukaryota; kingdom Metazoa; phylum Arthropoda; class Malacostraca; order Decapoda; family Coenobitidae; genus Coenobita; species Coenobita brevimanus. The sequence goes on from NC_136973.1 coordinate 20,911,024, forward strand.
CGCTGTGTAGGAGTAAGCCAGTGAAGGAATCTCAGGTAACCGATTAAGTCAGCAAAGTTGATGAGTGAAACCACTGGAACGCCATTTTTGTGTTCTAACCATTTCGTGCCTACCAGTAATTGAAGCATCTCACTACTAGTTGCTTTCATGGCGGCGGCAGCTTCACGGAGCTTGGCATGTTGTGCTGGCACCCTCAAGTCCTCATCCATTTGGTTTAGGAGATTAATGAATCCCATGAGAGACACGGTATTTGAATGCTGGCAACAAAGGGTGATGAGTTCCATATGATAATCAGCAAAGGTATTAATGCTATCGAAATGGCCTGCACGGATCGCGGATCCGATGTCCGATTTGCCATGGTGCAAGCGACCCATGAGGTAGGCTACTTTGAGCGATGCATCGGTAATCTGCCGATTGCGGATGTCGGTTTCGACTTCTCTGAGGAAATCATAGACAGACCAAGTTGGGTCCTGGCCGGTAAATTTGGGACGATTGGCATTGTCGAGATAGATAGATTGTGGAGGGGTGGCCATGGCTGGAAGTGCGGAAGTGGTGGAAGGAGAGGAGTGGGATTGAGAGAAGGTAGTGGTAGTTAAGGGCGAGCAAGACGGGGTATGAAGTAAGGCAGGAGAGTGAACGATAGGGGAAGGAGAAGAGGAAGAAGAAGAGAGTGTAGAGGTAGGGGTAGAGGAAGAATTATCTAGATTTACGAGTGTAGGATGGCTAGTAAGTGGTTCTGCGGGAAGTGAAACGGGAGTCTGAGGTACAGGTCAGTGGTACTCTTTGCCACTTCTTAAGTGAGTGATCGTGTTAGAGTCGGTCGACGGTGTATGATCAGGTGATGCTTCCGGGTCGAGAGGGCTGGTGTTAAGCGGTTAATGGAAGATGAGATGAAGGATGAAGATGGATATATAGGTGGAAATGTATAATATAAAGATGAGAGAATGTAATACATGAGTAGGTGTGAAAACGAATGAAGGTGAGGGGATGGAGGGTTTAAATAAAAGGCGAAGGATAAGATGGATAATAAATAATGTAGGTGAAGATGAAAACGGGGTAATGGAATTGAGATGGAATATTTACAAAATATCCAATCTGTAGAGAAAATCGAGGATAATCTCTATAGAATGGTAAGGTATACTATAGTTACACAGTAGAGACGGGATTGACGAGATGTATGACGTGCAGGTGTGGCTGGGCGTAGCGGGGCTGGGGCGGGGCGGGACGGGGCGGTGCTGGAGGGACAGCTGGTCGGAGATGAGAGTGGCTGGGGACGAGACTGGAGCGATATGTTGGATGAGTCTTAGAAGAGGCGGAACTTCTCGCTGAGCTTAAGTCGAGACGGGAAGAGACGCTCCGATGAGTCACCGGCAGGGAGTTGCAGTCCTAGGAGGCTCACTTAATGCAGATTACATGTGAGGGCAGGGTGTGGCGGCGTCGGGGCCGGTGGTGGGGGTGAGGGCAGATGTTGGTACAATGCAGGTGTAGAGCTGTTGAGTTGCAAATTCAGAGAATGGCGGTGGGCAGACAGTGATAAGTGGCACCGTGGGCGCAGGATTAATGATGAGTTCGGAACAGGTGCTGGGAACAGGTGAAACAGGTGTGTAGGTCGGCGCTGGTGACACTTGCGGTCAGGAACAAGGTGTGTGGGTGGGGTTGTTTGAGAGGTAAGCACTGGTGAGAGAAATTGTACACCCGGAGGCACAGCCGGTTATTACACCACGAGAGGCACTGAGGAGGGGTGAGGCTGTGGGATGCGAGATGTTGTGTATCTTTTGGTGGCACTAAATAGTGTAGAAGGCGGTCAGAATCTGATGGCCCGAAACACCGCTGCTACCAAATGTAACTTGCAATACTTTGGTGATAGAAACTCCATGTACAAACAGCTAGTTAAGGAGTTTATTACGAGCTCTGACAAAAATAGTCTGCCCTTCTTGAGTGTCTGCTCAGAACTGACGCAGTAACGCCTTTGCCCAGGCTTGGGCTCTGGGAAAGCGTGCTAGGTCAGCAAGTTTGGGGGCATGTATGCATTGGGGGGGGGGCATATATACATCGGGGGTAGACATATTGTAGGGGGGGTACAGATGACCAGTAGTCTGAAAGGTAGGTGAGAAGATCGCCAATGGTGTATCCCTTGCTGATTTGAAATACAGGATGTTAAAGTAATATGGGCAATGCTCAGAGGGCTGGGAATGGTCACCTTCTTTGGGACAGGGTGAATAAGAGCAAACTTCCATAACAAGGAAAGGTAAAAGTTGCCGAACGAAAGCAAAAAAGTTTACCTGAGCAGGATGTAAGC